>NW_024527377.1:8075150-8307682 GCF_017590135.1 Pyrgilauda ruficollis
GTTTAGAGGACAAAAAACATCCCCCCCCCCCCCCCCCCAAGGTAATGACTTTTTAAATAAACACAGGGGGAAGGTTCGAGGGAGGAAAGCGCTGGTAGAGAGGTTAAATTTACACGCAGAGGACTGGCGACCAAGAAGACCCTTGGAGACGGGGATTTCGGAGGTGATGCACGGCCCCTGGCTGATAAGAAGTGCGGAATTTTGGGGCTGCCCTGCGAGCCCGGACCCCGGAGGGTCCCGCTGTGTCCTGGAGACCAGTTCCGGACCCTGCTCCCTTCAAAGCTGCTCCCCCAAAGCGCAGGATCGGGCCCAGCTGAGAGAACCCCCGGGCACCTGCTGGAGCCACCGCAGGACCCCCAAAATCCACCAGTGGAAAAGATGTGGGCAAAATACTTTAGGGTTTGGCCTCGGTGCCACGTCCCGCCCCGTCCCCCACACCCCGAGGGCAGAGGGACGAACCCCAGAGACTCCCCAGAGAGGGAGAAAGTCAGGGGTGACTTTTGTTTATTTATTTATTTATTTCCCCCCTCTCCCCCGGACTCTCTGTTTGCAAATGGTTTCCATCGAACTTGTTGCAGGGATTCCCAATAATCGCACATTTTGTTTATTTATTTATTTATTTCCCCCCTCTCCCCCGGACTCTCTTTCTGTTTGCAAACGGTTTCCATCGAACTTGTTGCAGGGATTCCCAATAATCGCACACACCTTCCTGCCTGTCTGGGCGATGAATAAACCAACATGATTCACCTCGGCCAGGGAAATGATGTGTGCAGAGTGAGAGACTCAAAGCTCCTGCTTTGGCTTAGATCGGAGCACCCGATTATTCCCAGAGTGTCCCCACCTTCCCGCACAAACAAGTGGAGAGATTTATTTTCAAGGGCGCGTTTTATTTTTATTTATCAATTTTCAGATATATTCGTTCTCGGTGTTTCGACCACTGCCTTCCATCGGTCTTGGAAATGCAGAGGGAATGAGGGATACACGAAACACACGGAATTGTCCCGTGCCCAAAGACAGCTCCTATAAAAATCCTGTTATTTATGCAGCGCATTCGCGGTGTGGAGATGTGTCCAACGCTGGATGCAATTCCACAATTACAATTCTCTTCTGTCAGTTATTTTTTCCTATTCAACATTTTATTTTCCAAATCTATCCCGAGTCCCCGAATGATCGCAGCTTCGCGACTGCCGTTCGTCTCCCCTAATTTCCCATCTCTTTTTTATTATCCCGGGCGCTGTAATAAACCGATCAATAAACAGCTTTTGAGCTAGAGCCTCAGACTTGGTACAAATTGATTGTGAGGGTGCCAGACCCCGTGAGATCAGCCGGCCGATTTCTTTACCTCTGGACCCCCATTTCTTCAAAGAAAATTAATTTTTCCTATTTATTTCCCCGAAAAAAAAAATTGTTGAAGTGAGATTGAGGACTTTTATTATTTTTACGCGGTAGAACGAAGTCGGGGAGAGACTGTGCGGCCGTTTGGGGCTCGGCTGAGCTCTGCCCGCTGGGAGATGCTCTGGCCGGGATGCGGAGCTCGGAGCTCCAGGCAGGGACACCCCGCGCTGCCTCCCGCATCCCTGGCCGGCCGTGCTGGCCGTGAGCTCAGGGCTGGCTGCTGCCAAAGCCGCGGGGATCCCCGCAGGAATCTGGAGAGAGCGAGAAAATCCTCAGCCCAAACGTGATTTTTCCATCCCTCCATCCATCCCTGCGCTCTCACCCACGGCGTGGAGCGTGAGTGGGGAGCACATTCCACCCCGGATTCCAGCCAGCCCTCCAAGGTTACAGGGATTTTTTTCACCCCCCACCCCTTTTATTTAATTACATTCAGGGTTCTTTCAGGGCGTTCGCAATTCCTCTGATTGCATTTCGAGCTGATATTAGCCCAGGAGTGAACGCCATCGGCGTCCCCGCCACGGTCCGCAGGGGTGGGGAATTTATTTGGATGCTCCTAATTCCTCTGTCGATTGTGTGGGCTCCAAGTCGTTTTAAGCAGGGCAACAATTTTTATTTGTGTGTGTAAATGTATTTGCACGGAGAGCTGAAACAAGAAGAATAAATCATACTTTAGAACGTAACAGATGGTGGAAAGATGCTCGTTTAGAAAATGATGAAATTAAATCCATGTGGATTCTTTTACAGATTTATTTAGCACAGACTCTCAGAAATCAGAGAGGAGAAGAATCTCCAACTCCTCTATCCCTGTTAATATAACTTTCCATCTTTCTGCATATATCAGGTCGTTAGAAATATCCAACACTGCCTTGTTTCCTTAATTTCCCTCTGGATAATAACCCTCATTCTAATATAAGAATTACCTTTGCCTGCGCACTTACAAAATACATTTTAAGCAACTTCATTTGTACTCTCTAAGATATAAAAAATTTTAAAAGTCTGCAACTCTGAAGTGGCTGCTTGCAGAGATTTTTGGGGAAGAAGTACTTCAGGGGAGATTTTTCTGTTGTCTGTTATAAGGGATTTTGTGCCATGTAAAAGATTGACTTTTATTAAAAATCCGCATTTTCCTCTGACTGCACAACTCGAATTCTTTCCACTGAAATGCTCCTTGGACAGTAGCTCCCCACTGCTCCTCATCTGTAATAATCTCGGTTATTCTATAGACAAATCAAATTGTTTTTTCACTGCTTGTTTTCGTTTTTTTGGAAAGTGCTGCTACCAAGACCACGATGCCCAGTGATGCTTTTGGGATTTAAGGGTTCGCTCTGTAGCCGGACCCTGATCCTGCCAGTGTCTGAGCTTTGGTCATCTTCCCCAGTTGTGCCGCATCAAAACTTGCTGTGGAATATTTCAGGAAGAAATCAGCTCGGTGTCCCTTCCCGAGGGCAGTGACAACGCTGAGGAAAAGCGAGAGACAGAGATTTGTACCGAGCAAAGAGGTTTTTGCAATGTCCAGGGTGTTTGACCGTGATAATGGCGAGCTCGGGATATTTAAGGTTCAGTTAATAGAGGTTTTATTTCATTTGATTTACTCCAGATGGTTCTCAGCCACAACACAGGGGCTGAGACAGCAACCAGAGCTCCGGCGTGCAGGAGGCTCCGAGCAATGAATTTTCATTTGGCCCACAGCAGATAAGAGCCCGGGCAAGGCTTGGATCTGCAGCAGTTTGGATTCCAGAGCCCCGCTCTGCTCAGGGGGAGCAGGAGAGGGCTCGGGAGGTGGCTGCTGCTCCTTACAGCACGATGAGAGCCAAGAAAATCATCTTAAAATTACGTTAACAGTTTTCTGTGGAGGGATAAATCTGCAGCTGGAGCAATCAGGGAAGTTGGGTCAGCCCCGGTCTGCAGTGCCAACACCGGCTCTGCTTCTCCATCACCGCTGGGGCAGGGCCAACCTCGCACTGACCTAACTCCAATTACACCCGGCCTAATCAGCCCAAGCTCTAATATGGTAACAAAGGCTTTGCACGATCCAAAGTTCCCACTAGACCCACTGGAGCATGACCAGCACCACCTAAACCCACAAACACAGTGCAGACAGCGGCAGAGAGATAAAGCTCCCTTTGTTTCTTCTGCACTTCCATTTGGGTTTTAAATAATTCACTTTTTTTTCTATGTGTAAGTCCATAATTCACAAGTAGAAATACTTAGTTTATTCAGCCAGGCTTTGATATATTTTTTTTTTTTTGGGTAACGTTTCAAATAGGTAAATATTAAGTATATCTATGATTATTAGAAAAGAGGGAAAATTCTTTGCCATGAGCATCTACCTGCTAAGAATAAAGGAGAAAGTGGCAGGAGCCCTTGGAGGAAGTTGCTAATGGCACGATTAGAGGAGTTATTGGTGTGCTAGAATGCAAAGAGGATCATGCAAAAGGCAGATTATACTCAATAAATATGAAAGTTGCCGAAGCCTTCTGGGAAACACAAGCAGCTTTTCTCCCTAGCAACTGTTTCTTGCAAGTGCAACATTATTGTTAGTGATTATCCATTTGCTTTTCTTTCCTGGCAGAAAAGCCAGCGCGCAAAATCCCATTTCTCCGCGTGTGTATTTGTGTCCTGCAGCTCGCTTCGCAGCGAAATGCAAAGTGTTCTGTGTTTCAAGTCGCTGAATGCCAAGAAAAGCAGCAGAATGCAAACAGCAGCGAGCAAATCACGGGGCATCGCTGTCCTCGAGTCACCTCCGCATCCCGCCGGGCTCGGATGCAGCGCGGGACATCCCTGCAGGTGCAGCTGGGGCCGGAGGGTCCCGAGGGAGCCAAAGGCTCCTTCTCAGCCTTGTATTTGGGAGGAAAAGCAGTTCGGGGTGAGCTCTGGGCGCCCTCGTGGGTGATGTTTGTCTCAAGCATCCTCTGCTGCCCTTCGCTCGGTGCTGGAGGTGTTGGGGACGCTCTGCGGCTGTCGCGCAGCCTGGTCCTGGGGCAGAGCTGCTCCCTCAGCCTGGCACCTGCCCCAAAGCCGGGCTGGGCAGCAGAGGGATGGCACAGGGCCAGGAGCAGCTCCCCCAGCACCCTCAGAACCCACGGCCAGGGCAGCAGAGGGATAGCACAGGGAGAGGAGCAGCTCCTCCAGCTCCCCAGCACCCCATGGCAGCAGAGGGGTGCAATGGGGTGAGGAGCAGCTCCTCCATCTCCCCCAGCACCCCATGGCAGAAGAGGGGTGGCACAGGGCCAGGAGCAGCTCCCCTAGCACCCCATGGCAGCAGAGGGGTGCCATGGGGTGAAGAGCAGCTCCCCTAGCACCCCAGGGCAGCAGAGGGGTGCCATGGGGTGAGGAGCAGCTCCTCCAGCCCCCCCAGCACCCAGGGCCAGACTGGCTCCCCACTCACCTCCGGTGCCCCCACATGGTCTTTAAACCCCGCCTGCAGCCCTGGGCTGGGCTCAGCAGACGCTGGAGCCGTGCCCAGGTGAGAGGGGAGAGGTTGGCAGCTTCCATCTCACCCCAGAGCCTGCACCCGGGGGAAGCAGCTCCCTGCTTGTGCGCTCCGTGCTGCGTCTGGAGCTCGGGCTGAGCTGTGACCTTCACTCAAGGACTGGTCTGACAGCACGGGGAGCAAAAAGTTCCTTCCAAGAGCCAATTCCACTTCTTCCCCCTCCAACAGTTTTCCTTCATCCCATCCCTGGCTCTCTGAGTGGTGCAGGATGTCCCCTCTTGGGCAGAGGGGTGGCACTGGCACAGACCCCACAGATGAGAGGGAACAGCAGCATTTTCCAATGTGTCTCTGTCAGACAGGCAAATCCACTCTTGTCTCCTCTTTTATTTATTTATAATTTTTTAGGCAGAGCTTTCCAACGGGAGAAACATGGGATCATCCAGTGCTGGATTTGAGAGAGTCAGACACTCCTCTGTCTACGTATTCTCCTGCCTGCTCAGTGCAGTCTTTAGGGAGAAGCATAAATACTGAGTAATTTTATTAACTGGCTCTTCTAGGGGCTTGTTCAGGCCAAATTTTATAAAACAAACAAACAGCTCTTCAAAAAAAAAAAAAAAAAAAAAAAAAAAAAAAAAAAAAAAAAAAAAAAAAAAAAAAAAAAAAAAAAAAAAAAAAAAACCAAAAATCAAAATGTACAAAAGTATAAACAGAGGGATATTAAGTTTTCCAATTAAAAGAATGATATAATTAAAATCCTAACTACCACCTCCCAGATTTTGTGGTGCCAGGAATGAAAAAAGTATAGATGCAAACGACAGTGAGTTTTTCACTTCCACAGTGCAAGTGAAATGAATGTCTTGGTAGAAGAAGAAGAAGAAGAAGAAGAAGAAAAAAAAAAAGAAAAAAAAAAGAGTGATGATTGAAATTCAAAAATATTGAGTGCAGGTGTTCATAATGGCGTAAGAGAAAATGTTTTTAGTTTTTAGGTTGTTGTTTTCCACTGAAGTTTCTGGACTGTTAAAACTGAGATCTGAAAACAATCCAATCTGCGATTAAATGGGAAAAACATACCTGTGTTTAAAGAGGAACACTGGAAGCTGATAACAGCTTTTTCAGCCCTAAAATTCACTCTGGGTATCCAGAGTTTTGTTTGTTGGGAGCGATGTCTTCAAAACAATTTGCTGCACTCTGAAAATATGTGTTACAATGTGTTTTATTGCCCGTGTTCAAGACAGCTGATGATTTAAAAGACGGGTAATGCCAGGGTTTCTTTGGTTACCTCCAAACAATCTCTCTTTATATTCTCCCAATTAAATCTTCATCAAACAGCAGCAGAGGAACCCCTGAGATCTGATTCCAGGCACATTTTTAAGAGTGTGTGTACATCTCTCCGTGCTCAGGTATTTACAGCAACTCCAATCGCTCCTGACATGACACAGCCTTAAATTAAGAGCTGGTTGACACAATGACAAGAGAATGAAAAGATTATTTTCTCCCCTTAGAGCCACAACCAGCGGCTGAAACAGAAATGAGCTGCGGATCCCTGACTCCCATTTGATGGAAGGACTTTGGAATCGCAGCTCCCACATCCAAAGCTGGGTCTGTCCAAGCCGGCTGCAATTTGCATTTTAAGTCCGAGGAAATGCAATATCCAGCCGAATCTCCATTTCAGTTGGAGCTGGGCTCATCCAGCGCTTGGAGCCTGCAGGATGCTCCGCGGGGCTCGCAGCAGCTGCAGCAGATGTGGCAAATTCCTCGCTGCAATTGCAGCAAAATTCCCCCAAAGGGGAGAGAAAGGGCCGGCCCCGAAATGCAGCAATCGGGAACTCTGCTTTCATCCCCTCGCGTTTGTTCTGCCGCGTTTGACAAGGCACGCATTTGAAAATAAATGGGTTAATCACCTGCCTAATGGCTTTGGAGGCAACGCCAAGAGGATCTTCCCGGCGAGCTGGAATAAACATCTTCATCTGCAGCGCTGGGAGAGCCGAGCGGAGCAGGCTGGCGTCGGGAGCGAGAGCTGCTCCTTTCCGTTCTGCAAAAGCTGAAAACAAATCTTCCTTTTGGATTTCGCATTTTGTTTAAACAGAATCAGTCAGTATCCCTATATCCGTTCACTTTACTGATTCTATTCTCCTTAAAAATTAGGATTTTTCATAATTTTATATTTATTTTTTAAATCTTATACTTATTTTTGTAAATTTATATTTGTTTTTCCCACTTCGTATTTTTCTCACTTTATATTTCTACTTATTATAGTCATAGACATGGATTCAAACGCACAATTCAACAAGCACTTCACTTCTTTAAAACTTTTTATTTTTAAAGCGTCAAACTTTCAATCACATTTCCAAATATATTTTTATTCAAAACTGAGACTAAAATATAATAAAAAGGAAAAAAAATTCAGAGAAGAAAAATATATTTAAAAAAAAATTGAAAATACGCATGAAACAACCAAACCCAACCCCAGATATTTTGATGCTGGGAAAAAAAAAAAAAAAAAAAAAAAAAAAGGGAGGGATTTTTAAAAACAAATATTTCATTTTTTGGAAACTTCCCAATATGTCAGCGCAGTGTTTTCACAGAAATCTGTTGCACCTTGTGCTGACTGACAGGGCACAACTTC
This sequence comes from Pyrgilauda ruficollis, assembly GCF_017590135.1. Taxonomy (NCBI): domain Eukaryota; kingdom Metazoa; phylum Chordata; class Aves; order Passeriformes; family Passeridae; genus Pyrgilauda; species Pyrgilauda ruficollis. The sequence goes on from NW_024527377.1 coordinate 8,082,605, forward strand.
TGGAAACATCTTAATTGCAGCTCTGCAGGTTTGGTAGCTTATCACAAGCATTTAAATAGTCACTGTAAGACAAATACAGAGTAATACGATCCCCAGCCTTACACCCTCAAACCATAAAGTAAACTTGTTTTTCCATGAAGCAATTAGAAGGCTACATTTAGACATAGCCTTAAAATAAACAACAGAAGTATATCTGAAAACATGATTGGATGTTGTAACTTGTGGGCTCAGGGAATGACAGTTTACAGTTACTGGAACAGCAGGGAAATATTGATCAAGATGTGCAGGGAGCACACAGGGGGATTCAGGCTGGATGGAGGGGGAATTTTCACTCCAACCCTGATTTTGCACAATGATTCCCCTTCTGTGGTTCGCAAAGAAAAGGGTAAATGTCAGGAAAACTCCCCAGTATCTCCCATGCTTCAGGGATTTATTTGCTTTTTCCTAGAGCACCTTGAAGTTTTATTTCTGTTAATGAATTCCTTAATTAAAAAAAAAACCCTCCTGATGTCACATATATGTTCTAAAGCAAAGAGCTCTAGATGGTTTTCTGTTTAATGCTGAGTTTTGCCTGATTTACACCAGGGTAAATTTGACAGCCACACAAAATCCCTCCTCAAAACATCCCTGAGACCTGGCATTTGTGGCTGGGTCATTCCTGCTTTGCCAAAAGTCCTGTCCCAGCTGCTGCTGGGTAAGGGAACCCATCCCAGAGCCCTCTGGAATCAAGGAAGCACAAGCCCCTTATTTTCCCAGGATGGATTTGGGGTCCAGCCCTCTCCATGAGGTCCCACTGCAGCTGTGGGAGTGGGGTGTGGATCCCAACCCGAGCACAGGAGCAGGAATAAACACATGCCATACTCAGAGCTGCAGCCCAGGGTCTGCAAAAACCCCAAAACCTCAAACTTTCTGCCTCTCTCACGTCTCCTGCTCTCGCTCCTTCCATCCCCTCATTCCTGTTCAAAGAAACAAACACAAAGGGGGGGGAAAATCTGCCTCAAAATTCAAAGATAAGCTTCAAACAGGCCAAGAATCTCAGCCCATTTATTATCCCTCTGCAGCCAGTGATGCAGCATTTCCACCCCCTGAAACCACTGCTTTTTTCTCTCTTATTTGTCTTTTTTCAGGAATTTTCAGATGCCAGCATAACCACAGTTTTCCTGTCAGAACGGCTGCACTGAAACATCTTTCAGTGGATCCAGTGTGCTCTGTACCTTCTGCAGTTTAGAACACAGCCATAAAAAATTGCTCAAGGCTGAATCTTGGCATATTAAGTGTCATCACAGAGGTAATTGCTTTTCTTTAAACACCTAGAAAAACAAAAACCCAACATCTGAAGTTGCCAAAAGGCTCTCATGTCCAAACACCTACACTTCCACAGAAGGGTTTCTTGGCTTTTCCTCCAGTCTTTCTTTGCAGTTTTGTTTTTTTCCCTCTCAGCTGCTTTTGCAATTGAGTGTAAGCATCAGAAAACAAGCGAGATTATTAACCCACAAAAATGTGTCCAGTTAACAAAATGTTAGGAAACACAATGTCTAGGACGACGTGTCCTTATTACACCCTTTTCTAACACAACAGTCTCTGCACTATTAGAGGAATGAGTAACACATGGCACTGGGGTTTGAATATGGCTCTTTTAATAATCCATTTTCAGCTCTGACAGCACACATGCTCCAATTCAGTTTATTTCTTGGTCCTTCAAACATACTGCATGGCAGGAAATTCGATTTATACATATTAAATGGATTTTTGGGAGAAGATTGCTGCTTCTTTCTCAGAAATCTGCAAAAATTGGGGAATGATTCAGTTCAGAAAACTGCTCTGGGTTCCTAATTCTGACAAAACTTTCTCTAGAACAATCAGCTTATTCTGAGAGACCTTAATATTTGATTTGGAAATGGTAAAGCATCTTCAATTCAGGGAGCTGCTTTGCCTATTCGGATCTTTACAAGCTGGAATCAGAGGACTGTGAATGAACAAATAAAACCCCCTGACAAACAAAATAGTAAATAAACACTAACCACACCAAATATTTTCCTAGCCTGCATTCCCAGTGTGAATCCCACCATTTTTCACAGCCTTTTGGTTATGGTTTTAGCCTTTTCAATGCCTTACCCCAGAACCCAGCCAGCCATTCCCCAAACTGTTGTTGTGGCCAGCTCTGAGCAGCTGAATGACTCCAGTGTACTCCCCAGCCTGCACGAATCCATCATGTTCTGCTTCATTTTGCGTGGCTGTCACTTTTCCAGGCTGTCTGGGGAGTGCTACTGTGCAGCTGATCTTTCATTTCAGAACATCCCAGGCTGGCCCTGCTGCTCCTGTCCAGGCTGCAGCTCTGGCTGTCCCACTCCTGCCACGGCTCTGCAGTTGCTGACAGGGTTTTGTCAGTATTTCATCCCATCCTACTGACAGATATACGGCCAGTTTTAATTAATTTTTCTTTTTGGTGCGTAAGAGTTGCTGAGCTGAGCGATGTGATGGTAGGAAATAACGCGGGGCTCTGTCCAGAGCTTTTAGCTCTGATTTTGAGTGTGAAATTTGGGTGCTTTATGCAAAGAATGGGACAGCTGTCAGCTCCTTCTGCTGAGCGATTCAGAGCTCATTGCCCCAGCTCCTGGTGGCTCCTTCTTCCCCTTATTTTTTCCTAGGACCTCCTCCAAGCGTCAGAGATCCCTTCAGACCCCTCCTAATCCAGCCTGGGCCTCTCCAGCTTTGCTCTTGCCACACTCCCCGTGGCTGTTTGTCTTTTGCAGTGTTGGGGAGCCAGAGTCGTGGCTCAGGAATGAACACCACATCAAAAAGGTGCACATGAAACCAATACAGCTCTTTCCAAGAACGCTGCACGCTTGAATCCAGCCCCAAACAGTCATCCCAATTAACATGCATATTCCAGCATTTCCCATAACTAAGTCAGAACGTCTTGGGCTGTCAGCACTTCAGGAAATTTCATCACCTCACTGTCCACTTCTTTCTGCAACTCATTAAAAACCCCAACACATTAAATCTTGCTGCTCTGCAGCTCTGACATGAGAACAATCCCCGGGTTTGTCTTTCCTCCCCTCTGGGGGCTGCAGGGTTCCGCCTGCTCCTTGGCAGCTTTAAGGCAAGAAGATACTTTCTCCTCATCCCAAATTGGTGATTTGTTTTCTGTGGAGCAGCCTCATATAAAATCATGTGGAAAAAACCCACCAAAAGCCTCTCTGCCCCCAGAGGAATAATCCCCATCCAAATACATTTGTTTACCATGACCTACATTGGATTTTGTGAAGAAATATCCATGGTTAATGCACCCATCTGGCCTGGCCCCAAGATTACCCTACAGCCAAGTTATGCCCGTGGCACAGAGAAATCAATGTACAGATCTCTCTGCAGGAGCATTTCCTGCACGGGGCAGAGGATGGGTGAGCTCTGCACAGGGCTCAGCACTGCAAGGAGAAGCCTCTGAGGAGGGGTTTGGAGGGACAGGGACAGGACAAACCCTGCTGGCCTTTGAGGAAACCATCAGGGATTTCAGCACTGTGTGCTCTCAAGCAGAAAGGTAGTGGGAAGGAAATTTCCATTTTGTGGCTAATGCTGTGACCTCCCCCACAGGAAATATGGGTGAATTTTAAGCCCCAACATTGTCTTTTGCTGTAAGAAAGTCCTGTGACCTCTCTGGGGCTGGGGTTGCTATATGAAATGGGAGCAATTTTATTTTCTTCCTTCTCCCCTTTGTCTCTGCTGTCCTGCCTGTTTATTTTAGCCATTATATGTTTGTACAGTACTTAGCACAATGAGATCCTGTTCTCGTCCAAGACCTCGGAGAACTCCATAACACAAAGGTTGTGCTAATGAGAGAGATAATAAACCTCACTGGGGAGAAAAAAGGAAAAGAATTCTTGTCATTTTTGTTGGAATTCCAATAATGACCAGCTCGGAGCGACTAAACCCCAGGTGACTCATGGAGCAAGGAAAACACACAGCAACTTTGTCACAGCTGGCCTCCAAACACGTTGTGTTTTGGGTTTTATTTTTAAACAGCAGCAGCCCCCTCTCCAAAGATCACAAGTGCTTTGCTTTTTGAGGTGGGAGGAAGAAAAAGACACTTTTTTTCGTGAAATCTGACACTTGCAATTCTTGGCTTTCAGCTTTTCTTCTTCTCGGGGTTATTTGACATTCTCTGGGCTGGAAAAGGCAGGATCAGTGTTCTGAGCTCACGACACAGCAGCCGGGTAGAACACGAGGATTCTTGCAGGGACGAGTCTCCCACCTCCTGCGAGTTTTGGGATCGGGATCCCCCCGGGCAGCTTTTCTCATCCTTTGTCGGGAGCAAGTTTTGACAACAGCAATGCTAATTGATTAAACGTTCTAATCAGAGATTACAGCTAAAAGGGAGATAACATGTTTATTCCATTGTGTCTCTGGGAACATCAGCCCGGAAGGAGCTTTGTTCCCCTTTGGCCGTGCCTCAACCCAAATCAATCTGCTTCCCCTTCCCCTCCTTTATTTGTGCCGAATCTCTGAGGTCAGGTGTTTGAAAAGCTCATTCAGTCCTCACAAAACATCTTTCATCAGGATTCAGGTGGGGGGAAGACTCTTCAAAAACGATTTTGCAACTTTTATGTTCCTTCTTCTTGGGTAGTTTTTCTACCTAGAGCCAGCTGGCACTCACAGTCTGGAAGCATAAACACTCGCTGCAGAAAATATCTCAGGTTAAACTGTGCCTTAAAATTGGTGCTGAAAGGGGCTATGTGTGGAACGAGCTTTTTCACAATTATTTAACTTAGATATAGACAGATTGGCAGAATGCAAAAGTGGAATGAAAAAAATCATCCTGTGCTGAGGCAGAACAGAATATTCTTAAACAAGGTATGGAAGCTAATTTGTCTTTTTTTTTTTTTTTTTCTTCTAAAACCTTTCCAAGAACTATAAAAATCAGGTGTGTTAAAGGCTTCCAGTAACATTTAGATCCTGAATAAGTGTTTCTGCAGATGGAATTAAGTGGTGCAATGGGTGAGTGAGTGGATGAGTGCCCAGGCTCTGGGAACCCTTGGAATCTCAACTTGTCCCTGGAATCAATCCCCTGAGGGCCTTGGGGATGCCCCATCTATGGCTTGGATATCAAGAGAATTCTATTTTCCAGTGAGAACATCTAAAATATTGATTTTGGTTCCTCTTCTCCTTTAGGGACCATGTGTTTTGTTTGATATCTTTCAGATTTTGTGGGGAAATTATTGCAGTTCCCAAATCATGTTTGTGAACAGGGGACTTGGAGAATCAATGAGCTGATCCCTGCATCACCTGCAATGAAAATAAAGAAAAAACACCCCAAAGCCCAAAAAACCAAACCAAACCAAACCAAACCAAAACCCCCAAGTATGATGTGTTTTTTTAATGCATAAAGAACTGACCATTAGGATTTTTGGGTTTTATTCATGGTTTGAAGGATAAAGCCAAGTTAATCTCTCACACACAGAGAAGAGAAAGATGCTACTTCTGGAAGTGCAGTTCCAGACAGAACTGGTTTCCTCCTTAACTCTGAATAATTTACCTTTTTAGTTTCTCAGTGAAATATTTGAGTGAAGTGGAACTTCTGCAGGATTTCATGAATATAATGAGATGCTCAGCAGTGGCTGAGAATGAGATTGGGGTTTTTAGATAGCAGCAGTCATAAAACGCTGTCATTTTTGTAATGGAACCCAGCTATCAGCTCTCCCTCCTCTTAAAAAAGGGCCAAGATTAGGTGATTAGAGCAAATCTTGTAGTCCAAGTATGTTAGGAGGAAAACTCTTCAGGAATGTAGGAAGGCAGGAGATAACAGAAACATAAAAATACTCTGGTGAATAGGAAGGGTAATACCCAGGGCCAGATTTTGATCTTTATTAGACTCACGTAAATCTGGAGCAGCTCCACAGACCTCAGCTCCGTTGCTTTGACCTTGCAGAGATTCCAGATCCACGGCATAAATCAGCAGAGATAGCTTTGTGTCTTTGGGAGAGGTGGGTTATAAATACAGGCAGATATTTATGCAAACACATGTGGCATGAAAACACCCCCACGGTTGTTTTTATATGAACGTGTCCAACGTTGCGGGGTGCAACCACCAGCTCTGCTGCCTCTGCACTGAGCTCTTCCCCCTCTGACCTCAGAGTTTGTACAATATTACTACTACCTTACTACTACTACCTTGACATTCGGCTAGGAACAAAGAGATTTTGGCCAGATATTTTTATTTTTGATTTTTCTGTAGCTGTGTTAGGAGAGAATGGCTGCAAAGCATCGAGCAAAGCAGCAGATGGATAAACTGAGTGTGAAACCAGTGCTGTAATTCTTACTGATTAATGATTTGATTTTTCCCCCTTCTCCTTTTCTTTTTCTTCTTTTTATTTCCTGCCACATGGGCACAAAGCCCTCAGGCCTGATGTTTGCACCCTGTGTTCCCATGTGCTGAGTCTGGTGATAATTCACAGTAGATTTTCAGTTTTAATTGTTGCCCATCCAGTGTTCTGAGCATGCAGCTCCATGAGGAATTGCAGGAATAAAGGTTTTCCCTCCTGGCTGCAGGGATTCCCTCCTTCCCTGCAGGAATTTCAGGTGGCACAGGGCAGGGGCTGCTGAACACCTGAGACTCAAAAAAGCAGGCGAGTGATGGAAAAACAGTTTGAAAAGAGACATTGGATACAAGACTATGATGGATTTAAAAGAAATTTTATTGGCCCAGGTTTGAGATATTGGCATTCCTGAAAGCTCTGGCATGTCTCGAGCTGCTGCTGCCTGTAAGGAATCATGGAATGGTTTGGGTCGGGAGGGATTTTAAAGCTCATCCAGTTCCACCCCTGCCATGGAACCATGAACCTTCCACTATCCCAGACTGCTCCAAGCCCTGTCCAACCTGGCCTGGAAGAATTTTAGGAAGGTCTCTGCTTTGGTAACACAAGAAGCAGAAATTCAAACAGGCAGAGGATTGGGTAATGCTGGGGGAGGCCAGCTGGGAATTTTGAGGGAGAAACTGCTTCATTCTCAAGTGATATCTCTTGTCTAAAGGCTTCAGCAAATCACACTCGTTAAAAATAAATTACATAGAGATGAGTGAAGCCTTTGATTTACCCTGATCTGAAATTTACACAGAAAATCCCTGAGTATCCTCTCTTCCTGGGGCTGGGAGAATACGGACACACAGATCAGGTGCTCTGCATTATGAGTAAAAAGCAGTAATAATGAGAACAGAGACAAAAAGGAAGCAATGGGGACTTTTTTTGTCTCTGGCAAAGGCAAATTGTGTGGAGGCAGCACAAGTCTGGTTGCAGCCTATAGGCAAATCCTGGTAGGGCTTCTCTGTTTTCCTCTGAGTTATTTTTTTATTTTTTGCATTTTTTTTCCCCCAGACAAGGGAAATCTTGCATTTTGTTTTCTTTTTTTAACCAATTCTGATTAATGTCCTTCTCAGTCCCCTCCCACCCTCTTTGAATTTTTCATCTTAATGACACACAGCTCAAATTTTCCTTTTCCTGGGGGAAATAAGCCTGTTCTGGGAAGGCACCTCCACACCATTCGTGCAGAGCATTTCCTAGGGTGAGCTAAGGGCAAAATCCCCACAACATTATTGCACCAGGTTTGTCATCTCACATTTCATAAATCCTTGAAAATAAGCTCCTGAAAAGCAGGGATAAAGTGACATTTGGGAATGGAGTGAAATCCCAACCTGAACGTGAACCCCAGCCATGGAGGGGAGTTGGGTTTCCAGCTCCTCCGTGTGTTTGGAATGGCTTAGGCTGGGCTGGAGCTGTTTGCTTAGCCCTGTTATGAACACAAGGCTTGAACTCCTGGCCCCCTCCCTCATAAATAAACTGATGTCCAGGCTAAAGTCAGATGCCCATCTTTCCTTGAAGTGACATCCACAGCTCACATCCCAAAAAATCTCTGGGGTGATGAGGGTTACGAAACATAAATCTCAGAAAATAGTTTATTAATTCTGTGCTAGGAGCTCATGCCTAGGAAAGTCAGCAGGATGGATTAGGCTGCCTGTGTGTACAGTAAGGAGGGGTTTTTTCCCTTCCTCCCCTCCCACCCCTTTTTAATTAGAAGCAGATTTAGAAAGTGGGACTTTCCTGAATAATCATCCCCAGTAAACCTTTAATCTTGGTCACCTCCGTGAGAAAAGAATAGGAAATGGGTGTGCAAAAAGCAGGCAGACACAAAGGAAGGGACTGGCAGGGCAAGGACACTGAATTCACCTTTTAAAAACTACCATAGTTTTGCACGTGTGGATGTTCTGTTACCTTGCACAGTTCCAAAAGCTTTTCTCTGAAAAAATTTCCACTGTAAGGTCCCAGGAACCAGAGCACGGAGACAGAGCCACAGATACGGAGGTGGCTGAAACCCTTTTCTGTAAAAATCATCCATGTGTGGTTTGTTTTTATTTGTTTCCCAGGATATGAGCACTTTTTGAGGTACACAGTTGGTGCTATCTCTCAACCTTTGTACTCAAATATAATGATATTTTTAGAAAAATGGGTTTTATAGGGAAAAGAAAAACAAGCAGCTCAGTGCTGGTCTGGACCCAGAGCAGCAGTTCTGGATCCTGCTTCTGATGTGGGGGAAATCCAGGCTGGGAAACATCCCTGCACGGGAGAAAGTTCTCTGCAGAGCACTTGGAGATCGAACAGCAAAAAGAAAATGACAGAAAATCTTGTAGGAACACCCCTGAATGTGTCTGGTGTGCGCAAAGGGACGCCTGGACGGCCTTGTTTGTTTTTCCCACCCTCAGCAGAGCTCCAGCAAGAGATCTGTGCCCTTAACTCTGCCTCTGAATTGCACCTCCAGTGCTTCCCTCTGATTAAAGCTGTGTTTGCTGCAAGCCCTGACTTGCATCCCTGAGCCCAGGGGTTTTTAGGAGTTTTGCTCCATCCCAAAGCAGGGCCTGGGTAAGCCCGGCCTGCTGGGCCCTGCTGCTCCAGAAACTAACCTGGGAAAGCTCAGAAGAGTCCAAATGTGGCTTTTTAAATGGCTGGAAATGCCTGCAGCAGCAGAATAAAGGATGTATTTGTCACAGGAACTTCTGCTCTGTGTCTTTTGCATGCCCTCTGTCCATTTAGCTTTAGCACTTAGGCAGAGCTGGAGTTCAGCCCTTGAAGGGGCAACATTTCCCTTTGCAGGTGTTGATGAAGCTGATGTTTGTGGGATGGACTTCTTCAGCCTCTCATGCCATCTCTTCTTCCCCTGGGATCGACTGAATTTGCTGCTTCACTGCACAGCACTTACCTATATATTTCCTGTATATTTCCTATATATTTCCCATATATTTCCTATATATTTCCTATATATTTCCTGTATATTTCTCATATATTTCTCGTATATTTCCTATATGTTTCCTGTATATTTCCTATATATTTCCTGTATATTTCTTATATATTTCTTATATATTTCCTATATATTTTCTGTTTATTTCCTATACATTTCCTATATATTTCTTGTACATTTCCTATATATTTCCTGTTTATTTCCTATTTATTTCTGTGGATAACTTGCTTTTCATCCTGCATGGATCCCCCAAGCTCCCCTGACTGATGAGCACCACTTTTTTTACAGACTCAAGGCCACATTTTGCTTTCCTTTCACATTTCAATAATTGAATTATTAAGCATAACATTTTTCAGAAATAAATTGATGATGAGCTGCCACTTAAAGCTCCTGATGTGGAAGTTCAGGCCCATTGACAGGGACAGGAGAAGCCCAGTGGGACCCACATTAACACCAGAACTGGGACTGAAACAAAGCTGGTTTTGGACCCCACTTCAATCACTTCCACTTGGAACGCCCCCAAAGCCAATAAAGCAAATACATTAATATGATTAACGTGAACCAATCCAAGCAAATGGTTTGTGTATCCACCTTGGCACAGCTTTTGACAAGTGTAGGAGGTAAATCAGAATAAATTTACTTTAGTGAACCAGTGTGAAGTGTGCAATTTTCTTCGTGCTGGGTTTGCATCTGACTAAAGTGGGGAAAATGCACAAAATAATTGTAAACTGGGAGAAGGTCATGGTGGCAAGGAGGGGAAAAGGTAATTTTTACTCACTTTATCTACAAGAAATACTCTCCATTTATTCACTTAGCACCGTTTGACCTTATAAGTGCCTCGTAAAACAAATCCATAAAGAGACAAAAATTGCTCGCATGAAATTAAATTACTTATCATTAGTAGCCACTGATTCTTCCAGATTAGGACTAAACTGTGATTTCTTACCTCAAAACTGCTTTTCATCTCCAGACATCAAAGTCTGCAGTACTTTTGAATAAGTGCTGGTGGGGCTTTTGAAAAGGGGAGGCAGACACAGCACAGGAAAGAGGAGCTGCTCCTTTCTCTCAGGGTTATCTCCTAAGATACACAAAGAGCCACCACTTGAACTCATCTGACTTGACTCCAGCCCTGCACTTCATTCCTTACAACTGTTTCCCCCCTTTCCAAGAAGAGGGGAGACTGGGAAGAGGAAAAATTAAGTTATTTCCTACTCACCTCCCTTATTTTTCCTCATGTCTCTCTCCCTCTCCAATTTTATGGGGCAAACCCCTCAATATGTTGGGTGACTCTGGCTGCTCAATTTGCTCCTTTTCTCATTTCTTTCAGTTTTCACCTGAAAACCCAACACGATTTGCCATCTGAGAAGTCCCAGAAATTTTCTAGACAAAACTGTTTGTCTGAGATTTCACAGTTAACTTCGGAAGGTCTGAAGTGCATAAGCTTCTCAACTCGCAGAAATTTGACTCCACTATTTGTAATACCAAATTTTTTGAAGTTTCTCAGCCTGTAAGTAGCTTTGAAATGAATAAGGGCTTGCACTGCAGCTCTGTAAGGTGTCTTTTATTCAATTAGAGTAGATACCATGTTAACATTCTTCAGTGTTGTCATAATTCCTCTTTTTTTTCCTTTTTTTTTTTCCCCAGTGAGAATTAACTTGTCAACTGTGAAGAAGCTCCAAATTTGTCCATAAATCATTTTGCTGCAGGCTAAAATTTGACAGGCTGTAGGTAAACACTTTTTCTCTGCGGAAAAAAAAAAAAAAAAAAAAAGAAAAAAAAAAAGACCAATATATTACTATTATTTTTTCCCCTTTAGAACAGAGTCTCTGATGTCTCCAGTTTATGACTACAGCCAATTTTCTCCGAATTACACTGTATTGTAGAACCTTGTTACATTGTCAAGGCAAGTGATCACCACGAGGCTGAGAACTGCAGCCAGACCTGTGGTGGGACCATCTGAAATTTAGCAAGGGAATTATTTTCAACCCAGATCTCTGCTTGTGTTGAGCTGTGTCTCCTTCTCACCTCGGTGTGGGTGAGCCTTTCAGGATTACGGGCAGATCCTGAAACCCCTCCCCACATGGGTGAGCTCTGTCCTTGCAGGATCCACCCTGGAGAAGCTGCCTGACAATTCCAGGCTGGATTTCGAGGAGCCTCGCTGTGCCAGCGCTGCTGATTTGCTGTTGAGGCTGGAAATTTTTGACAAGTGACTCATCCCTGTTCCAGCAACGTGTCCCATTTGATCCTGCAGTCCTAGAGGGTTTTTAGCAAGCAATTAGGAGGTGGATGTGAAAATAATTTGTACGTTTGTCTGTTTGTTGTTTGTCTCCAGCCCTTCTGTAATCAGCTGCCTCCCTCCCTCCCTTCTGCTGGAGCAGTGGGGCTGGGACCCCTCTGGGCTGGAGCTGGGCATCTCTGAGCTGGGATCCCTGTTCTGGTGTACAAAATGTGCCCTGGGAAGATGGGAGAGGGTTTGCTCCGAGCTGTCGTGCTGCTACTTGTCCTCTCCCCCAACGAGAAGGCTTCTCCAGCAGCAATTACAGCATGGCTGCAAACAGGCTGGAAAGAGACATGATGTAAAAATTCAATTACTTCAAGCATTTCTGGGCTAACACTTGGCTTTATATAAACTCAGAGACAATCCTGTAAGGCACTCAGGGCAGATTATAGGTTTGGGCAAAGCTAGAAAATTGCTGCCATTATATTGTTATTATTAACACCTTGTAATTAGCCCTAAGGAATCCTGAAGTTCTCTCTCCTGATTTGCCTTTAATGAAGGAAAATTGCTACCTTTGCAAGTTGGATGGCGCCCGCTCTGATTAGCCTTAAGTATATAGGACTATTATTTTGAAAATGTTTGTTGTCATGTGAATATTAGTGTTGCGTGGAAAGGGGGGAGGACAGGGGAGACCTTTTGTTTTTTGGCTCTGGGGACTCCCATGGTCTCTTTAGGGATGGTTGTCCCCTCCAAAATGAAGGCTGGGAGCCTTGTCAGGGTGTCAGGAGCACAAGGAATGAATTCAGGAGGCTCCTGTGGCAAGGGCTGCCAGCTGCCCTACCTGCTGATTGCATGGGCTGATGGAGTAATTGTTGCATGGAGATAGTTTTATGATTGCTTTGAGAGGCTGAATGAGATCATGCATGAGTTAGCACACTAAGTGCAATAAAAATGATTTTATTTGCATGTCCCAGAGCCTTTCCTGATTCCTTTACTGCTTTCACAGGCAACGTCTTCCCAGTGAAATCAAGCCAACATTAATAAAACATCCCTTCCATGCATCTCCACTCCTCTCCTCCCACGTACTCTACGCTTTCATTACCATCTCTGGGAAAAAACTAACATTAAAGAAAATTCATCTGATCTTATCTGTAATTAATTTGTATTTTGATAATATAGAAGAAGAATTTTTGCATGTAATGACTTACCTGTTCATTATTTCTCTCCTTTGAACTCCTGTGACCGCTTAATAACTCATGCCAAAGCAGAACTGATTATGACATTTTCCCCACCCACCATCCAGGAAGGTTGAAGGTGTTGCCTCTCATACTTAGACAAATTGCTCCAAATAATGACTTTGTGCAAAATTAGTCATACATAATTGAGAAATTCTATAGATGAATAGGAAAGTAACTCGAGATGAAGTTATCATTTTAATGTTTTTTAAGTTAACGTGGGATTCGCCGCGCTGTTCAGGCCAGCAGTCCACCCAGAAGATCCTTTCGTGGGAATGGGATCACAGCCCCCTCCTGCTGGGAGCAAGGCCAGCCCCTTGTGGCACCAGGGAGGGTGCAGGAAGGCCTGGGGGATCCCCTGGATGGCACCAAGGACCTTGGTGTAACAGCAGGAGCATCCAAGGGATTCTGCCCTGGCTGGCCTTGGCTCTCAGGCGCTGTCCCTGCTCTGCCTGTGACAGTCTGGCTGTCCCAGCCTGGTGGCACTGAGGGACCCCACAGCCCCTGGTCACTTCCCACATAATTTGTGTTTATGTAAAACGGCACAAAGTGTCCACCCAACATATGGAGACACTCTGAGCACCAATCAAAATTCATTACTCAGCTTAAAAATAATCCCTGACCTCCCTAGATACATAGAAATGATGGTTTCAAACTGCCTTTTGCCTTTTTAATTTTTTTTTTTTTTTAATTTTAGAAATTCCTGTCCTTCTTTCTCATCCCTAGGAGAAATTCAGCCTCCTTTGTGCAACTGTCAGATCCAATCAGCAGGTCTGTTATGAAAGATAGATCACATTTCCTGATAAAAGTATCACGGGCAGCACCAGAGAAATCAAATCTAAGAGAAATAAGAATCAGCTCCCAATCCTCCCATAAGAAGTGCAAACAAAACCTACAATAGGGGAGACACAGCTTCCTCTTTCCCCAGGGAAATCCCACATTACACCATGAAAGCTCTGCCTTTCCAACTGCCCAGGTCTGAACAGCAAGACAAATGCTCAGTGATCATCAAATTATCCAGTGCCTCTCTTGAAGAGCTGCAGGAGAAAGGAGGAAAATGAAATCAAAGTCCCAGCAATGTAAATGGGATTATTTATAGCTTTTCTCTGCTAAAGAAGGAGAACTATGAAGTCTAGGAGGAGGTTTGGGTTCCTCACACAGGGGGGAAGCTCAGGGTCTGGGGTTTCTGCTGCAGCCCTTGGAAAGCCGTGGGTCAGTGGAACAGGTCAACATCTGGAGGTGTTCAGGTTTCAGGAGTCTGGTTCTGGCTCTCCCCTTCACCTTCCACTGCTGGATTATCAGAATGTGGCCTGGAGTTTGCCACACTTCAAACCCAAACACGCTCGCTCCTTTTTCATTACATTTATGACTCACTCCGTGCCTCGACTTCATTCATCAAAGCCCAATATATTAAACAAAGCAGTTCTTTTAGCCTAATTTACGTCTATTTTGTGTGATCAGGGTTGTTGCCCCTCTGCTCTCCCTTGCTCAGATTATTGAACATTGCCTGTCCCACAGCGTGACCCATCTTTGGTGCAATGAGGCACCCAGGAAAACTGGGAAAGGGCAACACATTCAAGAAAAATCACGTTTAAAACTGAAAAAAATTGTGTGCTCAACGTGCCTCAAAGCTGCCAAGAGTGGTTTGTGAGATATTAGCCCAAGCCTTACTGGAATGGAAAGCATCAGAGAGATTTTATTGAAGTATCTGTGTTTATTGCAGTAACATTTAAAAGGTGCCTGCTTGCTGCCCGCACTGCCTTTGGTTTTATTTAATTAGAAGGAGATAACGAAGATCAAACTATCATCTCCCCACCTGCCAATCTCTAATCCCAGCAGGGCTGCCCTCAGCAGTTTTTTAAACAAATGCTTCACCATCAGGTATTATCCTTACACCTCCTTCGGGTGATTTAACAGGTTGCACACAGAGAATGGAACCAAAGTGCACCATAAATCAAACCAGGACAAAACACAGGACATATGAGCTTTTAATTCTTTGCCTCCATAGGATACTTTTTAACATAGGATGAGGGAAGCCATGAGCAAGGCCAAGTCTGTGGTTAAAACCTTTAATAAACAACCCAGGCCTTTTAATGATATTCAGATTTCTGGCTGGCTTTTATCAGTAATGGCCTGCACTGCCCATATGCAGGTGGAGGGAAGAGAAGGGAATGGTGCAGGGCATTTGAGGAGAAAATCCCTCAAATCTTCTCCACTGAGGCACCTTCTCACCATATTTTCCCACTTTATTCCCCCTGTGGCTGCCAGGAGGGAATGGATTCATCCTGCTGAGGGGGTGGGTGGCCAGGCCCGGAGAGGAATCAGAGATTCATTGCTCTGCTGTTCAATCAGGCATGTTCTCTGAGAAAACCTCTGATGCAATTTGTTGTACAAGTTCTGCTTCCCCAAGCAGAAATTCTCCCTTTCCACAATGTGAGCTGAGCAGAAATTCTCCTTTTCCACAGTCTGAGCTGACTGAGGGAGAGGTGATGCTGTGGTGAAGCAACACTTCCAGGGGTGTCCGTGCTGGTGTCCCAGTGGGAATCCAGAGCTCTTAAAAACCTCTTGGAACTCATTCTGGGGAGCTTGGAATCATCCCTGGGATTTGTAAGAAGCTCCTTCTTCCCCACAGCTTCCTGACGTGCAGCAATTTGGATGCCAGGAATTAACAGAGTCCAGTCATGAATGCTTGTCCCACCTGCCTACAAAGCCACAGAGGATTTTAGGTCTCAGTTTTTACCATCAGCACTGGCAAAGGTGGGATTAAATGTTCTGTTAGAAAGGCAGAAAGGTCCTGCCCTGCTGCACAGCAGCACTGAATCACCTGCTAAAATAAATTCCATGACATCAATGGCATCAGTGACACATCTCTCTCCTTGTAAAATCAAAGGATCATCTGCAAATCTCTCACAATGAGACTTCTGCAGACCGAAATCCTCTCAGTGCACAGGCAGTCAGGACATCTCAGGTAATTTTCCTGCCATTTAGGCACCAACTCTATCTGCAAGAGCCACATTAGCTCTTGCTGAAGGAGTGAAATCTGGGTGCTGCTGTTCTATGGGGTGGGACAGGGAGAAGGCAGCAGAGAAGGCCACACAATTATGTAAATTCTTCTTCCTCTGTGGCTGGGGAAAGTACATGAGGTCCAAACTGAGGCCATTGTGTTAATATTTGGCCCCTTGTCTTCTCTGAAGATGCAGCCCTGCAGTGAATTATTTCTTTGGGATCGTTTCTGGGACTTGAAAGGAGCATGGCATGGATGGCAACTGTTCTTCAGTGTTGGCAGCTATAAAATTTGATTGAAATGATCAAAGCCAAGCCAATAAAAGGCCAGCAAAGACTAACTGGCTGCTTTTAGAGAAAGCTCTAAGACATTTTGTAAATTTAAAAAGGCCGCCTGTAGAACACAAAGAGCCTCTGTGTTGGTTTTCTCTCCCACTTGCTGCTGCAATTTGCTCGTTTCCAGTCCCAGGGACAGCCATGCAGCCCCAGTGACAGAACAGTGGTTTCTGTGTGGTGGTTTCAGTGACACAAAAGCAGCTCTGGGTGCTCAGTGTGAACCTTCAGTGATGAGAGCTCCCTCAGCCCCTTCCAGCTCTGTGTGTGACTCAGCTGCACAGATCAAGAAGGAGTGGAAAAAAAACCCTATAAAAAAAAATCCCACAAAAGTCTTCTGTAAAAATTTGCAACAATTATTTTGCAATTATTAGAAGCTCCTGGGGGTGCTGTAATTGTCACCCCTTGGTGCAGGGTGTGCAGGGGGGGACCTTGATTCGAGGTGCTGTGATGTCTGCAGGCACAGGGGGGAAACTTCTAACAAAGGAGCTGCTCAGGCTTCTGAGGCTTCTCCCTTTCTAACTGACAATGACCTCATCTATTTACACGAGGTGAGGAGACACTTTGTGTGCTCTAAGTACAGGTGCTGCTCACTTCTTTGGCATCACCTTTTTAGCCTCTGAGTCCTTTAATCCTGGCTGGGCTCAGTCCCTGCCTCTCCTGCTGCAGGGCACTGCTTCCCTCCATCCATCCTGCACGGAAAGCATCTCTTTGGAGGGACTCCCTTCATTTCCATCAGCAGCTGGAGGATGGCCACGGTGTCCTGATGAGTATCTGTGCTCCAAGGTTCCTCCCAATGACAGCTATTAAGGACTGAGCTTTGTACTTCCTCAGAGCACAGCAGTCATTAAAAGCACTCCTAATGAGCTGCATCCCAAATTAGACCATGCTCCTAATTGGAGATTTGGAGAAATATGGCCAAAGTACCTTGTAAAATAATTAGCTTTGAATGCTGTATTCTGCAGAGTGGAAGTTCTTCCAGCCATCCCCAGCACCACCACTCCAGACTCCAAGGCATCCGTGATGTTTTTGATGCCATCTGAAAAAAACCCAAACTAAGCAGAAAGAGAGAAAGGGCCAAGGTTTTTCTTTATGCAGACAGGAAGGCAATGCAGAGCATCAGAACTAAGGAAGGGAATCCTGCTGGGCAAATTATTTGCGGCTATTTATTGGGAAAAGTTTTCTTTTCTTATTTGCTTGTTGTCTTTTTTCCCCCTAAATTATCCAGGACCTTTTTTTTTCACTACTTTTTAAAACAAATTTGTGCATTGTTTGATGATTAGAAACACATGCTCCCAGCAAATGTCATCCTGGATCAATCAGAAGCCCAGCAGACCCAGGGGGTGGGATTTCAGAAGTGCCTATGTGAGCTAAAACACAAATCCCAGAGAATTTCCACTGTACAAAACTCACTCCAAACCCTTATTAGTCACAAGTTCACATAAACCCTGAAGAATGTTAGGTTTATAGCTCTCTGAAAAGTTTTATTTATTTCTTTTAACCTTGATTATTATACCTGGCTATTCTTGTTCCTGATACAAATATCTGATACATTTTGGAATCCTCCAAAGGTTCTGGCCTCGGGAAGACCTTGAGGCAATGAGTTCCCTTGGGCTAAAGGTGCATTTGCTTTATGGATCCTGGTGGGATTTCACGTCTGGTGATGGACAAGAACATGTCAAGGCAATGGGTGCAGCTGGGCAGTCTGGGCTCAGCCAGGGACAGAAAAAGAGGATTAAAGAGATGAATGGCACAATGTCAATGTTTAAATTCCCTCTGGAGGCATCTTTGTCTCCCTCTTGGCTATAAAGGGAAGCCAGGAGCAGCTGGGCTCCTGATTTAAGAGTCTAAATTTAGGTAAGAGAATTCAAGTCAAGAATTCTCTTCTACCTTCAGAGCCCCTGAAGTGTCAGGACAGCGTTCTCTGCCTTCAGGTAGAGGAATTAATAAATAAGAGAGGAATTAATAAATAAGAAGCAGCTCTACAAAGCTTTGCAAGTCTGGTGGGATTCCTCAAAAAACAAACCAAGGTTCCCTTCCTGGCTTCTGCTGTCCCTCCAGAGGTTCTCCAGGAAAAACCTCTTCCCCTCATCTTTTGCCACCATTCTGCCATAGCCCAGTGTTCACCTTTAGAGATTTTATTCCTCTTAAAATAACCCCAAAGTGTGACTTTCCCTTGCTGAGCTTAAAGCTGAACCTGACTGGCACGAGGATTAGGAGCAGAGGTTAAACCCATGTCAGACTGAAGATAAAGATGCAAAAGGAACAAATGACTTGACCAAACTTCCTTCTTTCAAGTGTTCCTCAGCAGCAGCAATTAAGCTGAACTGTTCATTTAGCATGAACAGAGGAGCTCCTGCAGCTCAAATGAGATGTAAAGAAGAGGTTTTCCCCTGCTGGCAACTAAAAACCAGGAAAATGATTATTCTTTTTCTGACCATTTAACTGTGCTTTGCCTTGCACCACGCTCTTTTTTTGTTTTGTTTTGGCATTGGGAGTCCTTGTGATTTAAGCAACTGGCCTCAAGGTAAAAAAACCAATTTATAACAGAGAGAAAGAAAACTTTTGAATATACAAACCCTCTTTCATTCCTCATTTTCCTTAATGTTCCTCAACCAAATAATTATACATTTTATATTTGAAGTTTCCCCCCTAACCCAATGGCCAAAAAGGAAAAACAAAACCAAAATACTTGACTGAGAAAATAAGAGATGTAAAACAATTTAGGCTGAAAACAGAAAGAAACAGAATGTCTGACTTGGGAAAAATGGATCAAAGATAAGTAAATAACAGAACTCCCCTAAGCTCCAGCAGCAGTGAAAATAACCTTGAAAACAAATGAAACTAGAATATGCAAGGTGAAAGTTTCCTCTAGGGTTGGGGAGGGTTGAGTTTTGACTCCAGTTGGCAGGAGAAGAACCTTGCCTAGTGAGGTGTTTTTTGAGGTCAGGGCTCTCAGATTTGGTGTTTGGAGAAAGAAGATCCAGTAAAGGGAAGGATGGGAGACCTCAAGGAATATGGCAATTTTTCCTATGTTTGAAGTCTCTTGACTGCTGGCAGGATGCTTTTAAGTTGAGCTGACACTGAAAACATGTTGAGATTTGACCATCATTATCCCTAAAAAAGGATCCCTTTGGCTGTGTGTTAAAGCTTTGATACGGTATCTGATTGGAAAAGAGAGGGGATTTCTCCTGAGCTGCCCTTCCTCAGCCCTGCACCCCAGAAAGCTCAGGGCAAGGATGAAATTGTCCCTCTGGATTCATCCCTGCCTCATCCCAGCTCAGTTTGGAGGCTCCCATTCCTCTTCCTGGGCAGAGAGGGGCAGCTGCTCCAGGTTGTTGTGTTTGGCTTCGTGTGAGTCAGAGCCACAGCCAAGGGCTAATTTTCTTCACAAGAAAGAACCTTTTGCTTTGAGGAGCCACCCCCAGCCCTGCTGTCCTGACCAAACAGAATCTCAGCTCTGCAAACAACTTAATGAAGCCTGAAAGCATCCCTGCCCTCTACTGATGTGAATTCCCCTCTTCTTTTTCATCTCTCTCCTGCTCTTGCATGCTGTAAAATTCATATTTTCCAAACAATGGAGAATTCTGATCCCGCACCTCCCTTCCCACTGGTTCTGCAGAGTGATTCTGTCTCCATCCATGATTCCATCCATGATTCCATCCATGATTCCATCCATCCATTCATCCATCCAATCCATCCATCCATCCATCCATCCATCCCTTCAGAGTGCTGAAATGATGCCTCATTCTGCTTTAGAGGATTCCTCTGGTTTGCCACAAATATCTGAGCATTTTACACCCTTTCCATGGTACTCTGCAGATCAAGGATTTTTTTCTGCTTCTGCAGAATCTCCCTTAAATTTGAAATAGTTGTAGACAGGGCTTATTTATGTTGCAGGAAGTACAGAGGCCTCACTTCCCTTTTTTCTGGAATAAAATCACTTTTGGGGTGCAACCTCCGAGCACCTTTCAGCAATGGAAGTGAATCACACCCGGGAGGCCAGGACAGGCAGAATGCAATTTAATTCTGATGAAAATGTCAAACTCTTCTTCTCTTCCTCCTCCAGGGCTCCTATTATTAATCCTGAGGAAACTGTCATGGAACTTTTAAGAACTTTAATGAACAAGCTGTGGTTTTTATCCCATTCAGATAAAAATGCCTTCAGCTCTGCCATGCTTTTAAAACACAAACACAGCTGATCAGTCCTGAATTGCTCCCAGGAGAAGTTGACTTGGGAAAAACAATACAAATGTTAAACTTAGATCTAATAAATAAAAAAAAAAAAAAAGAAGTTGACTTGGGAAAAGCAATACAAATGCTAAACTTAGATCTAATAAATTAAAAAAAAAATTAAAAATTTCAGTGGACTTTGTGCCCAACTGGGAGAATTTTACTCCTGGAAAGGAGCAATGACAGCAGCTGGGCCTTTGTTGCTGGATTTGCCAGCCTGGCTCTGCCCATCTTCCCCTTTTCTTCCTCAGCTGAAGAACTGACAAGGAAAGAAATTCCCTCATCCCTCATCTAAGCTGTGCACTTTGGAGAGGGCACCATAAAGGTATTTTAAGACTGTTTTATTTAAGTCTGATTACTGAGGAAGCACAGTCCCTTCACCACACCCCTGCCCACCCCAGGGTGATGCATCTCCTCGGAGAGGCATCGTGTCAGAAGGGAGATGTGACATTCACCAGATAATGTATCTGCCTGGGAAATCAAAAAACTGCACTGACGGGAAAAAATAGAGAGAGATGAAGACCTTATTACAGGGAGAGGGGGAAAGAGAGAATATTTGCAACAGGAGTTTTGTTTCCAGAGACCTGACTGGCTGAGAAAACAACTCCACCAAGTGCTGTTTAATGTACAAAATTATTGTAGCTGCCACGAAGGGCAAAACAAGCCTTGTTTACCACCATTTATCAGCATTTATGACTTCTAGCAAATTCAGCACTTAAAAAGCAAGTCTGGAAAATGAACCCCATGGCACACCTGTCTTGGCTAAAGCCCTGCCTGGCTATAAATAGACACAGTCCCAATGGAATGGATGAGTTTAGACTCTTCTTGATTCACAGACAGACAGGAGCTGGTCCAGCATGTTTGACCAAGCAGATGGGACCAGCCCTGGCAAAACAAACCTGCTCCAAAGCAAACGTATTCCAGGATTCCCCATTCCACCTACTTTCTCCTCTCCTGTGTCACTGCCATGTCCCCTTTGCTTTCCCTTTTTTTCCCACATAAGAAAGAGAGTAATTACATATTTCACCACTCTTCATCCAGACTCGTGACCCTCAGCAAAAGATAAATTCTTCCTCCAGTGTGTTTTTAAATGATTTTGACTTACACAGGATAGACAGAGGTCTAAATGACATAATCTAACCCTTTAGATAATTTGGGTAAGCCTTAATGTCTTTTTATTTGTTTTTAAACAGTTGGTTCTAACAATAGCCATACTTAAAAAAAAGATTTTATTGGAAGGAAGGGGAACTGAAACACACCATGCTGCCAATCTGAAGGGCAAATAGAAACATCTTGAGTAACCCTAATTTAGGCTTGTCACTTGCTTTTTTCCTTCCTCTTTCCCTTCAAACAAAATGCTACCCTTTGAAAACCTATTAGAGAGATGAAGATCTTCCCATGACACAAACAAATCCAGAAGTACATCTCCAGGCCAGAGATCAATGGGAGAGCACAGGCAGAGCTGCTCCAAGCAGCCCAGCTGGCCTGGGATCCTCAGCACCATGGGCCAAACAGGCTTGAGCATCTTCAGAAAATTGTCCCAGCCCCAAGGGACACCTCTGGGCACTGCCCTGCCCTCAGTGTGATGTGGAGATTCACTGTGGGCAGAAATCAGCCTGGGCTGTCTTCCCAAGGGCATCAGGACCCACCTCCTGTGGAAACAGAGATGGGAGGACAGAAGAACTGGGATTCAAAGTGAGTATTTGCCTCATAATTGGTACAGGATTGCTCTGCTTCCTGCAGGGCTCTCCAGCCCCCAGCTGGGGAAGCAGGACCTGGGGAGGATTCCTTCCTGGCCTCTCCACACAAACAAGTCATTAATGCCTCTGCTTTCCCTGCTTTGTCTTGATTTTTGTATAAACTGCATTCGGTCTCACAGGTACAAATCTGGAGGTGCCAATTAAAGGATTACAGAATTTATTACTCAGGAAAGTTCTTGCAGTGCCCCGGTGCCTGCAGCAAAAAGCTGTGGCCTGCCTGCCCCCTGCCCCCGTTCATCAGAGCCTTCCTATTTTGTTGATTTTTGACTCCATCTCAAGCAAATCTTAGAGCTTCACTTCTGATATTTCATTTTTTCAGTTTTTCACGTGAGATTTCTCACAACTCTGCTCACCCAGACAAGACACTGATTTTGCTGCCGAATAGAAAGAAGTGGAATTTTTCACCACAAATACATGAAGTTTTCATTCTATTTTTTTGGCTGTAACACACGAGCTGTGTCCAGGGCCCCAGTGACTGCCTTAACCCCGTGGTGGGTCACAGAGAACAGTTCCTATCAGGATGTGTTGAGGTGGGAAGACTTTCTCCAGATGCGTTTTTTTAGTGGTTGGAGCTCTCTCTCAGAGCAGGAGGAGCCATGGGAAGCCCTGTTCTGCTGGAGGAGGTTTGACCATGAACATGAGGATCTCCTGCCAGTATCCTTTGAGTCTCAGAACCTCTTTGTGCAATGTAGGACTGGACAGATACAACCACAAGGATTGCCAAGCAAAATATCCCAGTATTTCACTCCCAGCTCCAAAGGCCATTTTCCCTTTATCTTTTTCCAGTTGTAGAATTATTTGGCTTGGTTGTTTCCATCTGAAAGACACAGAAAGTCCACGGATAAAGGGGGAAAAAAGGAACTTTCCAAAGCAGTAATGGATCCATCCCATATAAAAATAGAGCACACCTTCACATTTCTAACTGCAGCTGTTCCACCGAGGACCAAGGTGATTGTACCTCCCAGAATTTTTGGCAACAACCTTTTGGGACCAAATCTTTTGCTGGAAGAGCTGTTGTTTTCCGGCAGCCAGGAGAACTCCAGCAGAGAAAAGCTGGAAACGGTGGGAATGAGCCAAATTTGCCCCTGGAACACCGGAATTATTGCAGCCCTTGCACCAACAGGTGATGGTTCCACAGCATAACCAGCACCACTGCACTCGTTATTTCCCCATTAATGGCATTTTGGGGCTCAGCAGAGCACTCCCAGCCCCTTGAAATGCTAATGGAAACATTTGAATATGTTGTTCTCCTGACAGCACACTCGAGGAGGGTTTAAAGCTGCCCAGCCGTCTGACTGCTGCCCATAAATCACTCTCCTTGCCCTAGCGGTCCATTTTTCTTCTCCTCCGTGTCTATTTGCAGTTTGACACAGGAGCCTGGGCTGGAAGTGCTCATTTCATGCCAGACACTGTAATACCCCCGCAGCCTGCCGTGATTGTCAGGTTGATTTCATTAGCACGATAAGATGCATAGGCTCCTTTTTATCTCTTGTATTCTCCTTCTCTCTCTCCCTTTCTCTGTAATTTGGGTCTTTAAAGTCCCTGCTGTCTCCTGATCTACAGATAATTGTTTACTGTAATACTAGCCAGGAAAAGAGCTGATAAACTCCAGATGTAGCGAGGTCTTCGAATTCACTTTCCTTGCTCCATGCCTATGGCTATGGACCTCAGATAATATTTTGCTGCTGTCTGGGGTCCTTTAAACCTGCTAATAAAAAGAGGTTATTTAAGATGGACAATGATTGTATCATGTAAGATCTCATTAAGGTTTCTTTTCTGTTTGGGGGGTTGTTTTGTGGGTTTTATTTTGGTTTTTTTTTACAAGCTTCTTATTAGCCCCAGTTCTTGTTGCCTGCCTGTATCTGCTCTGCACTGTACTCTTTGAAGTCTTATCGTGCTTCTTAGTGACAGGAGCCAGGATGCTGCATGTTAACCCCCATAGAGCAAAGAGATGAGACTTCTTTTCCCTTTTTTTTAAAAAAAATCCCAAGAAAAATACAACCCTATTTTCTGCTGTGCAGCGGTTTGTGGTTCATTTCAATTCTTTGCGCAGCAAAATTTAGATTTCAGTGGTCAGGGGTTCACAAAGAGCCAAATTACTGCCTCCAGCTTCAACAGCTCATGAAACAATTCCTTTCAGAGGTTTGATAGCAGTTCTCCAGTTGATTTTTTAATTACTGCTCCTGAGTTTTTACACAGCTCTGAACTTCTCCCTTCTCCCCAGCACTGGAAGGCAAGGAACTGCCAAAGAGGCTCCTATCTCCAGCCTCATTGTAAGGCCCAAAAATAGCCCCAAAGGCCCTGCCTACATTTCCCTGTGAACCCAGTTTACAGCCAGTTCATGAAAAGGTTGCCTATAAATATTTGCTGTGCCCACACAGAGCGTGGTGGTTGTGACATCCCAGCCTGGCACAGGAGATCTTGCCCTGAACTGGTTTAATTTCTGCTGTGAATCGAGACCACCTCACCCTGCCAGTGGAACCAGTTTGGCTGGCTGCTCCGTGCTGGGCGTGGCAGGACATCCCTGGGCGCTGGGGCAGCCCAAGGTGGAAGTTTTGGAGGGTTCTGGTTTGTGTTCAAGGGCTGTGGGGTGTGAGCCTCAGGAAATATCCCTGTGGACACAGCACTGTGCAGCCCATACACCCTACAAACACCTCGTGGTCTCTCCCTGGACGAGCTGCCATGAAAGGGTGAGGAAATCTGTGCTTGTGGTACAGGAGAGGATCAAATCCTCAAGAAACATTAAAAAAACCCCAAAACCCACCACAAAAAACCCAAATGAAAAAACCCAACGTGATCAGACTCGCCCTCTAGTCAGACCCTGGGTTCTTCTGACCTGAGATTTCTGTCTTAATTTTGAAAACATCAAAACTGCCCAAAATTCCCAGTTCTTGGGAGAAGGCTGAAACCCTGAAGCTGGATATAAATTTTATGAAGGTGTCTTAATAGAATTTATTTACCAATTTACAGCCATCGGACCAAATTCCTTGTGTCTGACCCCCCTGTAGCCCGAAGTTTTAGAAGGCTCCAATATCTGAGGGCAGAGAAGGAGGCTGAGCATCCTCCAGAGGATGCCCCTTGCTCCTCTGCCCCAGAGGGAGGGAGATCAGCATCCAGCTGCCCTCCCCTGACAGGGGAGAGCCATGGCAAGGGGATTTTTCAGGAACAGGGAAGGACAATTGATCTGCAGATCTAATCTGGGAGGTACTGACTCTATTCCTCCCTGCTCTTCATGTTTTGGATTCCCCCAAACTCCTCCTTGTTGCAGGCAGCATTATCAGACTCCGCATCCCCACTACATTCCCGGAATTCTTACACAAATATTTTGTTTTCACTTGGTCACAAAGGTGATCAGACTTCATTATCTGAATGAAGTTCAGTCTTTCTCAAGGCAAGGAAGTCCTTCTGGGGGGGAGGTCCTACCTGGACACTTCCAAGAGGAAAGACCTCTCCTCAAATGCTGCCAAATTTCTCTTCACTCTTTCTCAAGACAAGGAAGTCCTGCTGGGGGGGGGAGGTTCTACCTGGACACTTCCAAGAGGAAAGACCTCTCCTCAAATGCTGCCACCATGGACATCAGCAGAAATTTTCCAGACTCACCTTCCCTGCCCCAGTATCTGAACCCCCTGGATTAGCCATCAAATTAAAAAGAAATGGATTGGTGTAACTCTTCCCTCATAACAATGCTGTTTCATTGCCTTGTAATCCACTTTTAATTGGGATTTGCTTCCTGGCAACTGCGTGTAAACAAGGAGATGGTCAAAGGCAGCAGGGGGAGGGCAGGGAATCGGGCAGGAGTGACTCCCCCCTCAGCCCAGCTTCCCCTCTATAAAATTCCACAGTCTGGGTCGCTTCCACCGTCATTTTGGAAAACACCTTTCCTTTCCCTCCTCTTCCCCAGGTTTAAAAAGGGTCTGTTCTCCTCCCCTCTCCGTGTAAACATCACTTATCTTGTTCTATAGGCAGCATGACTAGCAAGAGCAAGTACTCACAAAGTGCAAATTAGCCGGTGACAATAAATTGTCAGATTGCCTCTGAGGCAGAAACAAATGAATAGCTCCGTTTATTAATCACATGGCACCTTCACCTTTGATGTCTTGATGTTCCAGTTTTGGTGCTCCATTAAGCAACCCTGAGTGACTGCTGCAGCAGCTTCCACTAAACCAGAAATTTTGTTGGCAGCACATTTCAGGACTTCAAAGGCGGTAAATTACCTCGAGATTGTTTCATTAAAGAGCCCTTCCCAGTGTGAACAGCAATAACAGGAGAATCGAGATCAAAGAGCATCCATCTTTCTAGATTTGTTACATAGAAAATTACATGCTGAGGGTGTCTTTTTCACAAATCATGTCGCCTCCCATTTCAGCAAGAATGGTTCTAATTAGAGCAGAAGCCTCCCTGGCTGTGCAGAGAGTTATGATTGTCATTAATACACCACTCAAAGTTTTTCCTCTCTGCACTCCCCAGACCCCATCCTCTGTTTGTGAGGTGCCTCTGGAACCTAATTAGAAACAATTATGCTGATTAACTGATTGCAGGCAGTTCTGTACACATTCTTGGGAAGAGCTTTTCCTGGGATGTATATTTGTTTATTTGAAATATTCTTTCATTTCCCTTCCCCCTCCACCCCCACGGGCTGCCTGGCTTTGCACAAGTGCTGGGCTTTGCTTTCTCCTGTGCAGCCACCAGGGATGCAGCCACAAGGGGCTGCTGGAGCTGGGACATCTCCTGTTTGGTGGGATGGACCAGGCACAAGCCAAAAAGGACCAGGATCTATAACCCTGCTGCCTGGTTTGGTTTAATTTCCAGACATTCCAAGTTTGCTTCAGTCTCCAAGTCATGGGAAGGTTCTGTACCAGTAAAAGCCCAGCAGTTCCAGCTGTAAAAGATAAAAAACCAGAGACATCACCTGTGGATGATGATCCACCTGAGAGCATGTGTGGAGAGGCACAGGATGGAGGAGGCAGAGGCACCAACCCCATGCTGGAAGTGCCTCTTCCCCTCTCCCTGGCTGGGCACGGTGTGGAGGGAGCACCTGGGCAGGCACCACTCCACAATCAGGGCAATCCTGAATCATCACCTCGCCAGAAATCCCTTTATCAGCAGGCTGAGCAACTTGTCCTCCCAACTCCTCTTCCTTTCGTGTGTCTTCTCCAACACCAAGGTGGTGTCTCACATGGTAGGTGCTCCATGATTCCACGGAAACAACACCAGCACGTGGAAAATCCAGCCCCTCATTATCACAGCAACTCGGGCTGCTCCAGAGGAAAGCAGGAGAAACCCAGGAGTAGAGGCAGTCACAGAGAAATCTCTCACAAAAAGGTTATTCCACAGAAGTATTCATCCTCTCCAGACATTTGGAGGCTGATGCCTGCACCCAGACACAGCATTTTACATCTGCCCACTCTCTGATTTTATTCCCAGGTCTTCCTTATTAAATCTGATGTTCTTGCCACCTAAGAGACACCCATCATAACACAGGGCTGGGAAAAGAAAACTTTAAAACTGCCCAAGTGGAGTTCTCCTGGAAAAGGTTTCTTTTTTAGTGGTGTTGCACTCCTATACTGCCTGGTTTTTAAGGTGTCCTTTAAGGAGTGGAGACATCAGGCTGGTCAGAGTGTTTCACTAATGTCTTCTTTCAGTAAACAACTAAGAAACTTAGGAAATTCATATTAGTTCTGCAAAAACCCCCAAGGGAAATGCATCCATTTTCCCACAGATGAAGAGTTTCTAGAAAGTGAAAGATGGTTTCAAAATGCAGAGTTTGAGAGATAAGGTAATTTCACTTCACTCTTGTGTTTTATGGGACCTTATTTTCAAAGAGGGGAAGCACAACGCGAGGAGCAGAGAGCCGTGGGAAAAAGAGCCATGAAGATTTTGGTGTGAAATCTGGTGGAATCTCTGTCCCCAGCCCTGCTGCACTCTGAATCCAATCTGCTGGATACTGTTCCTCAGAGATTGAGAAGAATAAGCAGCATGCAATGATTTGTTGGGCTCTGGTGAAGACACACCACGCCTAATTTCATTGTAAAAGGAACCTACCCTGCCATTGATCAAAATATCTTTGTCAGTGCTGGCACTGAGCCAGAACTATCCTGGTATTTCCAGAAGGATTCGTGTTGCTTTCTGCGATATGAGGTCAGAATAAATTAAGCAGGGCCTCTGACAGCTGATTTTCCATGATAATCTTTATGTTAGGATTGACCTGTTTATTCAACCCAGTCAATCTCTCATCAAAATGACAGCTCGGGAGCACCATAGATCATTATCCCCAAGGATGCATAAAGATCCTGTCACTTGAGACAATAAAAGCTGATTAGTACAAAATTAGAAAACAAGACTGATGGAGAAGAAAGCCAAAAAAAGATCAGACTCTCTACCTCTGCCACAACTCAGGACATGTTGAAACCCAAACTGCAGATGTTTTGTGCTGTAAAAGGCTTTTTTATTGCTCTGTGGATTTGGGATATGGGACTACCCTGACAATGGGATGGGGTTTGTCCCTTGTAGGGCTCTGGCTGTGCTGGGTGCATGGGCAGTGGCTCCAGCTGAAGACGATAGAATTGCACTCTAATAAAGCATTTCTATATAAAAGCAACAGAAAAGGCTCAGAGCTGATGCCTGGGAGATGGAGCTGTGGGACAAGGCTGCAAGGCAGAGCACGAGCTCTGTGTGTAGGGTTAGAACAGCTGGCAACTGCTGTCCTGTGGTTGGGGAAGTATTTCAGCACAGCTGTCGGTAGTAAAGTCTGAAGGGTGCTTGTCTGAACAGCTCCTGTAGAGATTGATTTTTGTTTATCACTCCTCTGAGTACAAATTTACACATGAAACTCAAAGGAAAAAGGGTAGTCTTTCTAATTGTGGTTGAATAGACATACTGCTAATAAGTGCACAATATAACTGTAAACAGATCACAAATCTGGAAACATATTCATTTATGTTACCTTTGTTCTCCTTCCAGGAAATACAAGGATTTGATAAGTTGACATTGATTTAATAGTCTGAAAACTGGAATCAATCTTTCTTTTCAGCCTTTTATTTTCCCTCCTGTTGCAAATTACAAACACATTTCTGCTTCCTGAAAGCTGTGCATGTATTTCTTGAAGACCTCTCCCCCTCGTGCCCCCTCTCCTGCCTAAGCAAGGAATATCTTGTTAATTGAGGCTGGGATTGAATGTTTAGTGAAGGAAAGGAACACAATGCACTTCAGGAAATTCAGCTTCACTCTGAGCTCCTTCTGCAGTGGCTGATTACTGATGTGATGATGATGATGATGGTGATGATGATGATGATGGTGATGATGATGATGATGAGATGTTGTTTGAGAGCTGAGAGACAGCGATTGGTTTTGATAACCTGAAATTAACAGCTGGATTTATAGCTTGTAAATATTCCTCGTGGTGGATTCTCACATTGCCAGCATAATCCCCTCTTCCTGTGCAGACCCCGTTTATGAATCCCAAACCAGTGACATTATCCCCAGGATGTAAGACAAGAGCCTCTCCTGAAGTGCACCCTGCCTTTACTGAGGTCTCAATAAAGTGGCATTCCCAGACTTTTTATGTGCATTTCAATTGTACCTGAGTGTGACAGTTAAATTTACACCCCCTGACCCACTGCTCCCTTATAAAACCACGGGCTCCTACTTTGCACAGGTTTTCTCCTGCAGTGTTTGTCCTTCATTTCCCCTTTGTGCAAGCAAAGAGCTCTTATTTGGGGCTTTGTGGTGTGGTACAGACACCCAGTGCCAGCCTGCTGCCATTTGCAGAGGTGGGATCACCTTTTTTTCAGGGTGTCCTCCATCAGCACTGAGTCAGAGGGCAGAGAGACATCCCTGACCTCTGATGGCCTGGAAAAGTCAAGGATCCCTCAGGCTGCTTCGTGCCAGCCTTGTGGGAATGGCTCTGCTGGGCTGCAGGCAGAAGAGGGCATGGAAAGATCAGAACACCTCACACACAGCTCCACCAGCCCCTTTGGAGCTCCTTTTCCCATTGCCAGAAACTCTCCCTGGAGCACAAAGAATTGTCAGAGAATGGAGAAACAGCCTCTCTTCATGGAATGATTCAGGGCAGGGGTACTGGATCCAGGTGATCTCTAAGGTCCCTTCCAACCCAGACTGTTCTATGATTTGATTATTTCATGTTTCCATGATAATGCAGATTCACATTTCAATCTGTTGAAGAATATATTTAAATTCTGCTTCAGTTTTGGTGGCCACACTGAAATAAAAGTGCTAAACCAGACAGTGATGGAGCTGTCCTGGGGTTGGGCTCCCGAAATGATTGGGGGAAATCTATGGCAGTGATTTTTGGAAACATTTAGGCCAACATTTACAGCTTTATTCAGTAAAGTGCAAGTATGATTTGATTAAACAGTTCCATGGATTTTGGACCATTGTGGTTCTCAAACGCCTGATTCTGTTTCCAACATGGTCAAAGCAGATTAGTGGAAGCTCTTCCTGGATAGGCAGTAAGGAATGAAATCTTCCATGTTCCCTCTGTCCTCAAAGAGTTAGTCCTGCTTCCTAAAAATGCAGCGTTATTAATATTTTACCTCATTATCTATGGCTGTTCATATACAAATTAACTTGGCACAGTCCTCACCAGGAAATGATGTAACAGAAGGGTATTTTTATAGGACAGATTAGCCCACAAGTCTGATACACTCAGTGGACCTGCAAATTAGCATGATAATAAATTTATCATCTGTGGAGGTAAACAGAAACCAAAGCCCACAGAGACATCCCCGTGCGGTGAGACCGGTTTGCCAAAACAAAGTTGGTCACATTCCTGGAGAATCTGAATATTAGAAGATGTCTAGGACACAGTGAGGGGAATTTCCAGACAAGATAAATACAGACAGAAATATGAGAGTGAAGAATAAGGCTACTGTAGGAAATTTTGCCCTCAAAAATGGAGCGAGCTGTGGGAGGCACGCCCAGTTGGGATTCTGGTTTTCACAGGCTCTTTGCTTGTCAAACTTAATATCAAGTAAAATAACCTAATTTGACTTGGCAAAGGCACAGAGTGTAGAGCCTTGATAGCTGTGACAGAGGCTTTTGAAGCTTCTTATAAACAGAGTTTCCCTTGCTTTGGAAGAGATGGTTGAATAATAAACAACTTTCCCAATCCTGACTCCGACTAGTGAAAAGCACAAATTGTGAGGAGCTCCTTGGCCAAGGCAATCCCTCTGCACAGCCCATCTGCCAAAAAGGGACTTAGCAGAGTGCTCAGAGTTAGGCCTGGGTTTGGGTGTGTCCCATTTTTGGGCTTTCTGGCCCTGTTTTTTTCTGATCCTCGACCTCATGGAAGCGTGCTACGAGACCAAATATTTGGTTTTGCTCTCCTGGAACTTGTTCTTAATCTCTCTTGTGGGCTGGTGTGAAATCTGAATGTGAAAGGAGAAAGTATTTACCCATTTACTATTATTATTATTATTATTACTACTACTACTACTACTGCTATAATGAAACAGGCAGAAATAGGTTGCAGAAAGGATAACAAGTCAAATTTGGAAGAAAATTCAGATCCAAAGCAGAAAGTATGAGTGTGTTTGAGATGCAGGATGGGATCCTTGGAAATGGAGCAGATTTAGCCATTGGTAAAAAACCCCCATTAACTGGAGAGTGGGGATGGGGGAAAAGCCCCACAAGAGCAGGGTTGTGTCTTCTTCCATGTTGTCCCAGTTTCTTCCCTGGGTCAGATTCAGCACTGAATATAGAGATACTGTTCTCACTGGAATTATTGAATTGAATTATTGAAAAAGTAATTTTCCAGTGAAAATTACTTTTGAATTATCATTTATTGGGGATCAGAGCAAAATAGGAATGGCACTAAAGCAATGATGCAAACAAATGGTTCAAGAAAATCCCCCCCCCCCCCCCAAGCTGTTTTTTTCCCTCATGTCTTATGAAAAGTGGCACATCTTCACCTCTCCCAACTAGGAACAAATCATCCCCTTCTCCTTTCTTTCCAAAATGTGCTGTCTCCTGCCATTACTCTCCCTGTCTCTGGGCTTATTTTTCTCTTCTTCTGCCTGTCTGTAAATGGAATTTTGCTCAAAATGAGAGGGAGCTCCGAGTCCCCTTTTGAATCCCAACTTCCACCTACTTGGTTTGCACACTTTAATTCGCTGGATTCCTGCGACTTCTCTCTTATTGATAATTGATAGACTGTTCCTTCCTCCCCAATTTCCTTTATTAGCTCCACCAGGAAGTTTATTGGTGCTCCTTGCGTGTAACCCAAGCCGACGGCCAGTGCCACGCTTGTTTCCAGCCCTATGTAAATTAATCCTGGCCAGAAGTCTGAAGGCAAAGATCAGGGAGCCCTAAAGCAGGGCAGAGATCTGGTTACACGCCAGAGGCCTCCTCTGCAGATGAAATGACAGGAATTTGGGGCTGCAGCACTTCCGCTGGCTCCTAATGAACTGGGGAGGCTCCTGCACTGATCCACACACAAACAGCTCCTCACTCACCAGCCAGGCTTGCAGCTTGCTGTTTATTCGTAGTTTTATTCTTAATTTTGTTATTTTCAGCGCCTCCTGGTTGCCCTGCAAGTCTAAAAGGCCAGCCACGGGAAGCTGGGATTATGAACTGCCCATGGATGCTGCTGCTGGTGTCAGAAGTGTCTTTTTGGTAGAAATTGTGATCCCCTAAACCTGGTGTGTGTCTGTGGACAGCTTCAGCTGATTTACTTTTATGAACAGAGCTCAGGAGGACTCCTGGTCTGGCACAGCAGGATTTGAGAGGTTTCCCTTGATCACCAAATCCAAACATTTTCTCTTGACATTCCTGCTTTGCTGGAGCCAAGATGGTGATAAATGTGTGTGTGCCTTTGTACAGATAACAAATAACCACAAGATTTTGTGATCATTTATCCACTGTCCCTGTCCTCTGCTGATAGCCACGTGAATGGAAATATTTATTGAGGAACACTACAGGGAATTTAAAGCCAGGTTGTGAAAAGGAGCATTAGGAGAGGTTCCCCTCTCCAAATGTGGGGGTGTGGAAGTCTGTCAGGTGTGACAATTAAATGCTAACATGGTGTAACACCATAATGTGGGCACAGAGTGTTTCATTCCAGTGGCAATCCTAATTATAACACTACTTAGGACAGGAAATTGCCTGTTGGACTGCTCTGCCTGAAAACCTTAACAGAAAACTCTGCCTGTATTTGCTTGCACAGTGAAATATAATGCACTGACCCCAAACAGCAAACCCTGAGCTCCTCTTCTTTCCTTCAAACCTCCAAAGCCCCCCCCAAACCTACACATGGCAGAGGGAAATTCTGATTTATTGGCAGCATGAGAGTGAGGCAAGAGAGGTTACAAAAGCCATATGACAAAATGATGGCTCAATCAGGTGGCCAGAACATGCTCAAAAGCACGCTGGAAGGGCAGAGGCAGCCAGGAAAAGAGATTTCCTGGGAATAAGCATGTCTGGGAGCTGCAGGGAGCTGCTCTACCTGGGTTTGCCAGCATGGTTTGGAACTTGGAGCTCCCTGTCCTCTCTGGATTCTCAGGCAGCTTCCAGAAAAGAAATAACCCAGATATTTATGAATTAAAATGCTTTCAATTCCATCTCTCCCAAGAGGGAGATAAATATAATTTTGATGTTGTTCCATGCAAAAAAAAAAAAACAATTCTGTCTTTTTTTTTTTTTTTTTTTTCTTTCCCTGAGAATGGACTGAAGCAGACTTGTTTTAATTTCTAATGTAACACATTATTTAGCCTTGAAATTGTGTATTTTCCAGTTCTGGAGGCCTCCAGCTTGGACCTGGGGCAATGGGATGAACTTTTCTGGACTCTTTCTTAATTCCTTCCCCTCCATGACTCTTGGTAACAGACCAGAGAAAATCCTGACAACCACCAAAAACTCAGCTGCATAATAACAAATTGAGGCAGCAGCTCAGGAAAAATCCTAAACCATGTGTTAAACCTGTTTAATCACAGCCAGAAAGAGCAGACAAAGCACACAAACAGAATAACCATAGACTTGAGAAAGTCTCTGCTGGGGGCTTTGGTTGCTCAGCTGTGAGTGTGCTCCTGTCACTGTGCTGACCTTCAGCACCCACAGAAATGCAGTTTGATTTATCAGAGCTGCTTTACGAGGCTCTGCTGGGACTGGGAGTTCTTCCCCACAAAAAGCCCAGAGCTGAGCCAGCAGCTGGGCTGGGCTGCAGGAGGGGAGAGCGTGGCTGTGGCACTGACAGCTTTACACCCCAAAGCATCCCAGCCAAAAAAACCCAACTTTAAAACACTGTTTAGAAACTCTCTGTGCTGAATAGGGCTGGGGACACCATTTCCTTGTTCTGTGGCACCACTCTCAAGGTTTCATTGTCCTTTCCTACCAGTCTGGTTATTAAACCCTCCAGCAGGCATTTACTGACATTTGATTGTAATTTAGGCACTCCAATCTACTCAAGCACTTTGTTGTAGGGAGAAAAGCTGCTGGCACTGGTCTAGGACATCAAACCTTGAGGTTTGCTTTCATTTTACAGCTCTCTTCTTTCTGTTGATCTGATTGTGCCAAAGGTTAACAGTGCCCAGTAATGAACCATATCCATTTAATTGGGCAGATTAGCCCTGGGGAAAACTCTCACTTGTGGTGCCACAGGAGCAGGATCATCCTCCAGCGTGGCCACGCCAGGCTTTGTCCTTCCCAGAGGTGATGGAAGCTGAGGAATCTGGGGCACTGTGAAATACTGCGAGAGACAAACTTCAACTCACCCAAAATCAGCTAAAAAATCATCAAGTGTTAAAGAATGTCATCAACAGGTGCAGAAGGCTTAAAAGAAATATTGTATTTTCTTTGCTTTCAGTGTTGTCAGAGCATATCTTGTTTAGAGCAATTAGAATTTCACTCCTAGCTCAGAATCTTCAGGACAGATCATCCTGTTGGTGCTCTGAGCAAAACTGAGGTGCTAAAAAGGGATGGGAGAGATTTTCCTGCTGTTTCTTAGGGCAGTTTTATGCCTTTGTGACCTCCTTGTGAAAGAGATGGAAGTTTAAGGACATGGTTACAGGAATGGCTGTGTGTAAATCCCATTTCTAGTGGTAACAGATGAAAAGAAACACCCTTGCCAGGGATAGAGCAGTCTGGATATGCACATTCTCTCTTATGCCTAATTACATTTTTTATGTACACAACTATTTTTCTTTAATCATCTCTGTCTCCTCCTTGCCTCTGCTCCCAGTTGTCACAATTCTGTTTCTTTAGCCTGCATCAGCCCTGCTAAATATGAGCCACGGCTTTGTTTATGGATATATTTTACTAATTCTTATTTATTAAAATAATTGCCTTAATTAATCCTAATTGTCCATTGTTAATCACTCAGTAATACGCTTCCATTTGCTTGTACATATATTTTGGTATTAGTCATTAGAAAAGCAAGACATAAAGCAAATGGTATAATTACTCACAGAGCACTGGGAGCTCAACCAATAAAAATCAAAGGGGAGAAAATAAAATGCTTTCAACATTCCTATATAGTAACTGGGACATCCTGTGTCACAAATGACTTTATGAGCTGTCTGGAGGTGGGATTCCCTCCTAGAGCCTCAGGAGGCTGAGAAATGAAATGAGAAACCCTCTTAGAGCTGGGATGATGTGTCCAAATTTACCTTTTGTTTGTCAGCAAGAGCAGGACAGAAGGTGAAATACCCCACTGAACTGTGACAGACTGCCCAGGGGAGCCTTGGAGGGAGAGAAACTGGAATAAAAAAAAAGGTCAAGAAACCTCAGAGCTTGGTATTTTCTATTTTTTTTATTTTTTTCTCTTGGATGGAAAAAACTAAAATCCCAACCAGCCCCTATTCTCAGGCAAAAGCTCAGGCAGGTTTTCAGGTGGGTGGTGACCCAAAATCACGACGTGTCTGGTTCTGTTTGCGCTGCCAGCCAGCCAGGGACGGGACAGGAGCATGGGGGCGAGCGAGGAGGGAGCCTTGGGAGGAGGGAATCCTGCTGGAGCAGGGCAGTGCCCGGCCCTGGTGGGGTTTGTGTCTCCTGCAGCCCTTCCAGGCCTTCCCCTGGAGCCAAATCCCAACGCAGAGCCAGCTGCGAGGGAGCACGCGGAGGCTCTGCACAGCCACGGGCAGAAGCTCTGGAGAAATGTGGCTCCAGGGCAGTCCTGGGCTGGCAAAGAGACTCTGCCAGGGCAGTCCTGGGCTGGCAAAGAGACTCTGCCAGGGCAGTCCTGGGCTGGCAAAGAGACTCTGCCAGCACAGACACAGACTCCTGGCACTGTCAGGACGTGGTGGTGCCTCCTCTGCGCCAGGGCCTGTCTCCTCTGGGAGAGCTCTTGCTGTTCCCAATAGCTCCAAAGGAGCTTTTACATCCTTCAGAACTGGCCTCTGCTCCACTAAATAACCCTGAAGCAGAGACTAAAACAGAGAATAAACTCCCCAAGTGCTTGTTCTACTTCCCTGGCCCAAAGTGACAGAGGACTGTGGCCTTCAGAGCATTAAGGATGCCCTAAAGAGTGCAAGACTGATCCAGGGCTCTGAATATTGCAGGGCACCCTCTGAGCATCACAGGACACTCCCAAAAAGGGCTCTGAGCATCTCAGGACACCTCCTGAGCATTGCAGAACATTCCTTGAGCTGGGCTTTGAGCATAAAGGATGCCCTGAGCAGTGC
Organism: Pyrgilauda ruficollis; assembly: GCF_017590135.1. NCBI lineage: Eukaryota > Metazoa > Chordata > Aves > Passeriformes > Passeridae > Pyrgilauda > Pyrgilauda ruficollis. The sequence continues at coordinate 8,119,299 of NW_024527377.1, forward strand.
AGGATCCCCTGGTCCAGGGCTCTGAGCACCACAGGCCAGCCCTGAAAAAGGTTCTGAGCAAGAAAAGATGCCCTGGGAATTTCAGGACTCTCTGGTCCAGGGCTCTGAGTACCACAGGCCAGCCCTGAAAAAGGTTCTGAGCAAGAAAAGATGCCCTGGGAATTTCAGGACTCTCTGGTCCAGGGCTTTGAGCACCACAGGCCAGCCCTGAAAAAGGTTCTGAGCAATAAAGGATGTCCTCTGGTCCAGGGCTCTGAGCACTGAGCTCAAAGCTTCAGTGAAGCCTTGCTCTGCTCTGAGCTGAGAGCTTGATCCGTGTTTATCTGGAACATTCTGATCCCTCTATTGCTTTGGGATATTCTAATTGTCCTTAGTTAAATGAGATTCATGAATGATTTATTCAACAGTTGCAGTTCCCACAGTTCCAGAACTTGTTGACTTCATATTCTCTGGGTAAATTATTTGTGGCTTAAGCTGCTGGCAAAGTCCCAGCAGTTTTAAGGAAGTTATATTTTGTCCTGAATAAGTGGATTTTCCTCTCTGGCTGGCAAGGTTTAAACACCTATTGATGCAGGGGCAATCTCTTTTCTATGAGGAAGTGAACCATTTCTCTACTCCAAACATGGACCTTCTGTGGTCAGGGAAGTCCCTCTGCAAGAAATAGGAGCATTTGCTCCACACATCTCTACTTATTTTTGTTTCTGAGTCCATCAAGGCTTCCAACAAGACATGTTTAGTGATAATTTTTAGTGGCTCCTGTGATCTGGGAATCTGATCTGCTACAAGCTCTGAACAAATCCACTCCTGGCACGTCTGTGGAGTCCCACAACACAAAGGATTTCAGTGCAGCGTCTTCTCCTTCCCTTTAGGCCCTGGTTTTCCATGTCCTGAGAGGCTCAGGTTGCCTGTCCCAGTCAGGGAAGGCACCAGAGGGCCGCAGCTGGTTTGGACAGCCACCAGAGGCGGTGAAATCCTGATGTCCCCGTGTTTGGTCACTGATGTCCTGTGGCAGAAGAGTCCCCGCACGTGAAGGGCTGATCCTGTGGCAGGGATCTGCTGTTGGGAATGTGTCTCCTGAGGGCACCTTTCCCTGGAATCACCTCATGGATCCACCAGCCCGCCCTCCCCGCTGCCCAGTGCTGGCCTTGGGGCTGCAGAAGGCAGCCCAGGGCTGGGCAGACCCCCAGGCTGGAGGGACACCCTTTGTCACACACTGCCACCCCCAAAGTCACTGCTGCCATTCCAGGATGTAATTCTCAACTTCCATATTTCCTGTGGATCCTGTGTGATGGATCTGCACATCTCTGCACTCTGGTTTTAAACCTGCAGCCCAACTGCTGCTAAAGGTGACAGATGAAGGAAAAGACAGGAAAGGGGAAATTTTAAAGGAGTGAATTAATGGTTAAATTAATGCTGCAGCTCCTCCTCCAAATCCTCACTCACAAGCCCAGCAGGTTTTTCTTGTTTATCCACCCAGCCTGTCCTGGAAAGGCACCTCCCACCTCCTTCTCCTCTATTGCTGTTGCTATTAAGAGAGATTTTTGTAGTATACAAAAGCTCTGATTGTCCTCTCACTTATACTAATTTTGCAATTGTGTAAATCCATTGACCTGAGCAGAGTTATTTTTGATTGACACTAATACATGCTGGAGGAGAAGCAGGTTTTAAATATCTTTGAAGGCAGGCAGGCTTGGAGAAAATCGTTTTAAACTTCATAATCATGACAATGTTGTTTTTGTGCTGTGTTGTCCATTTGTTATTTGAATTATATTTGTGAAATGTTCATTCAGGTCAGATATTTGTATGTCTGTTTTGTACTGCTGTCTGAATTGAACTTAGTTTGGTGTTTTATTTTTAATAAATAACCTCACTTCAAAGCTATATGAGAGATTTTAAAGACCATGAAGCCAAAGTGAATGCATATGAGTGGCTCGAGCTCCTAAAACTTCAAATTTCATCCAGGATTTCTCTTACCGTGGAATTAAATGAGTCATTTCTGTCTTGCCATGGGATGTGATCATTCTGTTACATGATGCAGTCAGACAAGAGCCCTGTCAGTGATTTACAGCCACATGGGCTCCCCATAAATCCCTGGAATCCACACTTTCATATGGATCCTCTTCAACTCAGCCTCTTTTATGAAGTATTCAGCTCAGCTGAGCTGTGGAAGCACTTAGTAACCACCAAGATGAGTCATTACAGTGCTAGAATTGCTCTTTTCTATTTATTTCTATTTTCTTGTTGCCATTGGGGGATTTGGGGCTTTTACAGCAACAGAGACCCCTCCCCTCTGAAACCTCTGGCTTTCAACTCCCCAGTGTGGCACCGGGCAAAGCCAAACACTCAGGAGGCTTCATCTTGAGTTATTGAAGCAGCTTCCAGAAAATCCTTCAATAACATCAGTTTTGTGGGCAAACCTTTGGCCCCATGGCTGGCCTGGCTTTGGGCAGGGTGACAGCAGGAATTGCAACATTTCTTTTTCCCTGTGCTGTGCGTGACAAGGATGGATTTCCAAGCCTGTCCAAGGCTAGGGAACATTTTTCACCCTTTAGAGGCTGTGGGCTCTGAAAGAATGTGCCAAAATCCTTACTGATGAGCCCATGGATTCATATATTGTGCATTACACACGTGAATTCTGTGTCACCTGGAAAACCCAAATGAAAATTCCCGAGCTGTGCTGCTCCTGTGACCTGCACTTCAAAAGGAGCAGCTCAGTTGCTCAGCCCTGTTAATTTTTTGTCTGACCAGGGCCCTTTACTGCCAAACTACAAAGTCAGAGGAGATTTCTTCTCTTGAGAATAATGGATGTTCTCACCTTGAAAAATAATGTGGCTTTAGCTGGTGTGAAACTATTAGTAGGGTTGACTTAGTGCTCACTGTAGTTAGAAGAGATTATGTTAAATGTGGCATCATCCCCTGGAAAAACACACCAGGGAACATTTGGGGCTGTTCCAGCCCTGTGCTAGCCCAGCTGAACTTGCAGTTAGCCAATATTATACATCAGTCTAAAATAACTGTGCAAATTAGGTGCATAATTACATCCATAAATTGTTGGAAAATTTGGCTTTTAAATTGCACGTCATAAACAATAATAACCCACTGAGGTGATGGTTGTCAGTTCACCTCACCTAAACTGCATTTCTCCTTGTCCAGCAGAAGAACTGAGGGACAGTGTCTAAGCTTAGCAGGGAACAACCTTCAAATCAGCAAGAAAAGTGCTTAAAAAAAATGTCAACAAGCTCTGGGTTTCACTGCTGTGAGGATGGCAGGGCCCAAGTCATAAAAGTGACATTTTTGGTAGCCTGAGTCCATTAGCTGCTCTGAACAACCTACATTCAAGTAACAGCTATTATTATTTATTATTATTACTGTTTATTATTATTGTTATTATTATATTTTGACTTTCCATAGCTAGAAATGTGATTTATAATTATAATTCCTTTTATTATGAGCCAAAAAGCTTCAGAATGGGAATCTGACAGAGGGATCAATAATCTCACTGGGATCCTCCCTTCAGCTCAGTGAAGAATGTCAATGAAATAAAAAGAAACAATTTAAAATTTAATATCAGAATCCAGCTGCTAGCGGTCCAGGATAGATAGTAATTAATTTAATCATTCATATAAAATCCACTTTGGAGGAAATTTGTCAGGGAGGGACAAGAACAGATAGCTCTGATCACCCAGAGGAGTGATAGAGGATAAAGACAGCACTTAAAACACTCACCTTCAATTAGTGTAATATTGTCTATCTTTTAATAATGAGAACAACACACCAGGGAGGTACAGGAGCTTTTAATGACACTCAGTAAATGAGCTGCCTTGCAAAACACTGTCGTCCCTTTGTGCCTCTAATGGCTCGACAACATTTTGTCCAGAGGGCTGTGAAGTTTTCCTGGCCCCTTAATCTTAAAGGCAAATGTTGCTTTTCAGCCAGAAAACTGCTCAGAGAGAGGATCCCTGCACTGCCACAGTCTGAGACGAGGGCTGCCAGAGCCCTGCAGCAGCAGTCGCCCATTAAAATTAAAATAGAAATTAAATTTCATGAATCTCAGCAGCTCCTGAAAAGCCCAGCCTTGGTCAGGTGTGGATCTCTGGGGGTTTTGCTGTTCAGGAGTTTGAGGACCCTCTGTGAAGCATCATCTGATACAAAACTCACACTCAGGGTTTCTCTGTTCCACGTGCAGGACTGTGCAGTGATTTCCTCCTTCACAAGTGACACTGGCTCTAGAGAAGGTTTTTTTTTTTGAGAAATTAAAGAAAAATGAGGTCCCATTTGCACAGAATATTCCAGTTGTAGATAGGCTTTAGAGATTTAAACATGCACTGCTAGATCTGGGCTCCGAGGCCAAGTCATGATTCATATTTATTCATGGGAAAGCCCATAATAGCATTGCCCTGGGTGTGTTCAGACTGATAGAAATTCTAATGCATTTTAAAATTAAACTTGACCTACAATCCTACTCCAATCTCAGATCTGTACAAAGGCATTAATTGGACTTATTCAACTAATTACTCGTTATTAAACCAGCGTAGAGACTGTAAAGCCTTGGACAGGCAATTACTTTATAGAGACGGCAGCCTGAGTTTTGGCAATATTATCTGAACTGGGATAAAAGTTCTGAAACCTTCAGAAGCTGAGCCTGGGGCAGCCAAGCCCGTGGAGCCAAGAGATCATGCCAGTGTTCTCATGGGGTTTTTTGTTGTGCAGGATGAAATGAAGGCAGAATTTTGTGATGCTGGATCAGGAGCTGTGTGTATCTTCTGTATAGGGAAATATGAGGTTGCAGCAGCCCCTCCAAAGCTGACCTGCACTCTCCACTCAGGAACCCAAATGCTGAAAGAGATGAGGGCTCTAAGAACTCCAGAAGCAAAAGGTTTAATTTGTCTAGGGAATGGAAAAAAATTCAAAAAACCACCCAGCGTTTCCAGCTCAGGAACAAGGCAGAAACGTGAATTCCTAATTTTAACACGTGTTCACTGTGAGCTGCTGACAGCACTCCCAGGTGTAAAATAAAGTTGGTGATTTTAGTTTGTGTTCAGGTAATGCCTCTGCCTTTGGGGGCTGTGACCACTCAGAGGGATGAGGACCAAGCCTTTGGTCTCTTCTGGGGGTTAGTGATGGTCCTTTTGTGGAGGACAGGAAAAAAAATCACATTTTCTTTTCAAGTGAAGCAGTATTTTAAAAGTGAAGCTTTAGCAGCTTTATGGGATGCCCAGTGGTCTGCACAAGGATTAAAAAGTTGAAGGACTTCTTGAGTGAAGATCAACACTGCCCTGACTGGTACAGCTGATAAATAAATGAGACATTTAACTGCACTGATACAATCTTGAAGTGTCTCAAAGCAAAATCTTTGGCAGATTTTCCATCATAACACAACAAAATCACTTCTCCACCAGACTTGTTAGTTCCAGAGAAGCAGAATTTCTGAGAGGAACCCATCCCAGCTGAATGTTCTTTGGCTGCAGGGAGGAACACGAGTTGCACCTGCTGGTGATAACCCCCTGCATTTCTGCAGCTCCATCCCTCCCTGCGTGCTCAGAAGGCATTTTCTCATTTGGCAGCGAGGAAACTGAGTCACACAGGTGCCCAGGGATTTTCCTGAGGGGAACAGGAAGTCTATGAAAGGGGTAGGAACCCAATCCTGCCTTCCCAAGCTCATTAACTTTGCTCTTCAGAGGTAATGACTTCTTACTAAGTGGACTCAAAACAAAAATTTCTGCCTCTCCAAGCTGTACCTTTGCTTTGAAAAGCTTCAGAACTCTCTGGCAGGAGTTTTAGACCCTTAAAAATGCAAAAATCAGAACATTTAAAAGTGGAAAGCTTTTTTTTTTTTTTTCTTTGCAGCCTCTCTTTCCGTTTTTTTCCCTTCTGGAGTTTAACAAGTTCCAAATGTTCTAGGGTGTCTATTTTTGTTGAGTTTTGGATTGAAAGTGTTGTTCTTGTACATTGCTACAGTAAAAGTGTTTACACAGAAAACAGACTTGTCTGGAAAAGTAACAATTTGTTCACAGGATCATATAACATATTTTCCCAAATGGGCTCTGGGGAATGAGAGCAACCAATCCATCTTCTCCCTGCAGTGAATTTGCAATGTCTGATTTCTCTTTTCACCCATGAAATCTTCATCCTGCTCCCAGTGCCAGCTATAGCCTGCCCTGCTATTAACAGCAACAGCAATAAAGGCAAAATAAACTCCTTTTAGTGAGCAGAGCCTGTGGAGAGCAGTGCAGAGCAAACAGCTCATTATGTTTGAGCGTCAGCTTCTTAAGGGAAACACTGGCAGCCCAGGGAAAGAAGGAAGAATCAAAATCCCATCAGAAAAATATTTCTTGCTCTGTATAATCCTTCTTTGCAACTCCTGAATTTAGGCTCCTTTATTAAAGGGAAGGAGCAGAGCCCATGCAAAGCTGCCCGTGGTTTCCCTGTTTGTGCATCCAAGGTATGACACAATAAGGACAAATATCCGGAGGCAGCTTCAGAGACATTGAGTCTAGATCTTTAATTAATAGCTGGGCATCAATTACATAATACCTGAGCAAATAGACACGTGCATTTATTATCTGAAAACAAGAACTCTGCAATTATGGTCATCAAGAAAATGTCAGAAAACAAGAAGCAACAAATACCCATTGTGGAATTAATAAGAACAGTAGTTCCCCTCCAGTGGTCACTGAGTAAGCAAACATTCTGGTTAAATAAACTGAAATGGAGCATATCTGGGCAACACACTCAGGTGCTGGGTCAAAGCAGAGGTTAAATAAAAATTTGCTTTAAAAAGACCCAGAAGAACACACTGTGAGTCCCTACCCCACGCAGCACGTGTTGTTGGAGCAGCGCTGGGCGCTTCCCCGGCTCTGGGGCTTTGAAGTGGAGCTGTGTGGCAAGCAGGGAGCCCTCGTGTTTCCCCAGGCTCCTAGCAACTCCCCTGCTCACAATTCATCCCTGGCACCGAGGAGGGCTCGGTGCTGGGCAGCCAAACACGAGGGAGCCCTGCCAGCACCATGGTGACGGGTGACCCTGGCACAAGATGCTGGCGCTGGCCCCTCCACCAGGGCAGCTTGGCCAGGGCTCTGCTTGCTCCCTGTAAATCAGCCACCTGAGGTTTCTGAGGTGCTGATCCTTAATTGGTCATTACAATAAAAACAGGGCAGTAATTCCATGTTAAACTGATGCCTCAGCAGGTAACCCCAATTTAGGTCACTTTGTGATGTTTGCGACTTCAAATGCATGCTTGGGTGTCTGCTGCATAGTGAGGTGCAGCCAGCCACTTCTGAGGAGTTCTTGTTGCTGCATTTTAATAAAAAAAAGCCCCACAAACCGACCTCTAGGAGCTGAGTTGGGAAGATTTACAGCACATCCTCTGCCAGCTCTGTGGTGGTTAATACAGACAGAGATTTTGGGGGCCCCCTGTGCTCATGTGAGGAGGAACCACATCTTGAATCTAGGTTCCCTCAGCAGGAAGGATTCACAGAGGTAAAAAAGCGGGGTTTGTCACTCTAAAAAAGGCTCTACCCAACCTGAGTGCCTGCTGAGGCTGAAGGGAGCCCAGCTGCACACAGAGGTGTAAATGCAAGAGATCAGCCCTGAAAAGAGCTGTTCTTGACACAGATTTCCATCTGGATACCCACAGACATCCTGCACAGATTAACAGACACTGAATCTCTCCTAACTCCACATCTCTTTACATTTCCAATATACTTAACTAATCCAGTAATTAACCATAAAAATAAATGACTTGTATAGATTATGTAACAATAACAAGGCAGCATGAGTCACTTTGCTTTGTTCTCGCTCACTAGCGAGCAACAACCCGGGCTCATTAAGTAGGTACCAGAAGTTCAATATGGAGAAAACTCAGATCTCAAGGCGAGATAATTTGGCCTCCATTTGTTTGCCTTTGTTCTCTTTTGTTTCCAGATTAAAAGGGCACCACGTACTTGTAGTTTCTGCAGGTAAAACAGACAGGGAGCTGTTCCTTCAGTGATGGAACAGAGATGGGTGAGAGCCACACAATAGCTGCTCACCCTGTGTTTGCAGTCTCATTTGGATGGCAGAGCTGGAATTTAATTTGCCTCAGGACAATTAAGAAACTGACCCCAGTGACATGCAGACAATGAGAAACTAAGTCACCAGTCCTTTGCCACAAACATCCCGAAGCTTTCATGAGCAATCAGGAACTTATTGTGGAAAGGGCACAATCTCAGGCTCTGTGACCGCACAATCAGGGTAATGACCATTCCCAGCTCCGGGTCATCTGGCCAGCCTGTGGCTCCTTGGGATCTCTGGGAATGGCCCAGACCCTGCATCCCTCATCCCTCCACACAATCCTGTGTACAGCTGGGTGGAAGCAGCTGCATGGACACAGCTGATCCTTCTGTTGAGTGGGGAAAGGATGATTTGAGCTCTTGAAGTGCTTCCAGGTCCTTTTAGGGACTAAATCTGCCATTTGTGGATGAATGCAAGACTGCACAGCCTCAGGAAAACCTAAAACCTCCAAAGCCTGGGATGTTTCTGGCCATGTCTGGCTGGTGTTGGGGAGAACTGTCAGACAGCAGTGGGACCCTGCAGAGCTCAGCACCAGCAACAGTTTAGGCATGAACTCCTATCCTTCCTCTTACACCCTCTTCCTCTTTCCCATCCTGTGGGTATCACCTTCCTCACTGTGCCAGAGCAGGTATTTTGGGACTTGGTCATGGAACCAGAGCAGGGAATTCCCTTGAAATAGGGCAAAACTGGGAAAAAATTGGCCTTTTTATTTATTCCAGTCAAATATTTTCAGTTTCTTGGGAGACATAACTGAGGAAGCTGCAGGGCAAAGGGATGAGTGCCTGAAGACAGAGAAGGAGAAGAAAAGGTGTTCTAAGCCAGGATTTCCACTCAACCCTTTTTTCATGGCCTGAGGAGCCCTAATGGAGGTTGAAGCTCTGAACATTCCCAGTAAACCTGGCAGTGATTTGACTTCAATTTATATTTGTCTCCCTGTACATGCTACTCCCTCAAGTGTTGCTGAGAAGGAGCCTATTAAAGCATGAATCCTGTTTCAAAATGAAAATTCCCAACAAAAAGCAGTCCCAGAAATCTTTCCTCGGTGTCGCTGACTTAAAATAATTTAATGTTTGCATGAGAAACCCAAGACAAAGAAGGAAGTGCTGCATTTTCACTTTCAACCAAAATGAGAATTTATTTATATGTAGAGATGAACGAGCTTGGTCAGATTAAACATCTGGATCAACTTTCAGTGAAGTTTTCAAAGGTCACTTCATATTCACTGAAAATGCAGCTCTTAGGACAGTTCATCACCAAGACAGCAGAAATGTCATTGTTAGTTGATCCCTCAGGTTTTCCACCACAAGGAGAGTCTGATTTTCAGGCTTGGTTTAATATCATCTATCAAAATCAGGTCACTTGAAGCTATCTTCATTTAACCATCTGGAAATTAAAGTGCCCAAAGTAATTTGTTATACTGAAAATGATTGTGCCTGGAGCTGACTTGGACCAGAGTTTTACTATGAAATATCAGAGTTTGAATATCTAAACTCCAAATCTGAGACAAGTTATCAGAGAGATGTTCCTAAACCTGATCTCTTTTACCTTTATTTCATCTGCAGTTCGAGCTCTGTGAAATTGCAGTTCTCTGAATCAGAATTACTCCATATTTTATGTAAATGAAATGACATTATGGTGCCAATTGGCTCCTGACTCAAACTGACTAGCAAAGAATTTAATTATATCCATTATTAAATGTTTGTACTCCCCGGATCCAACTCCTTAAAAACAACAATGATGAATTTACAGATTCCTATTCCCATCTCTCCAAGTCTGGCAGGGGGTGGAAACTTTGCTGAATTAAAAGTATTGCTATTTAAAGTCTTCCACAGATTCATTTCCTTGGACAGTGAACTCAGTGGCAGAGCCTTCTGGTCTCTGTAACTTTGCTGGCTGCTGAACTTGGAGTCATTTTCAACCATGCAGTGGGTTCTCACAAAATTTATTAATTTTGTTTTTAAGCTCTATCCCTCAGCCACGCACATAAGTGGGCAAACTTTTTTTTTTTTTTTTTTTTAAATTTATTTTTTATATGCGGGGCTTGAAAAGGAGAATTGCAGGAGTTAAGGGATGGGAAGAGGTGACTTTGCCAGAGTTTCTGGCTTGGCTGCAGTGTGGAGTTGTTGCCTGGGCGATTTTGTTCATGGGAGGTCTTTCCCTGGCAAAGCCTGCTCAGCTTCACAGGCGCCACAGCAATTTCATCAAAGTTCATTATGCTGGGGAGGGTACCACCAATAAAACGAGATTACAAGTGTCTCCAACAAGCCCTTAAAGACATAACTCCCAGTTTTACCTTTTGCCACATCCCTGTCTGTGGTCCTGTAATGCACAGAGAGATTTGCACCTAAGATAGGGACTATCCCACAGCTTAATTGAACTGGAAAACTCCTGGAGAATTTGATTCAATTTGTCTTGCGACAGAACCTTCTTTTGTTTTCGGTGGAGACAGAGTTCTTCATCTAAAACAGAAATCAGAACAGTTTAATCACATGTTTTCAGGGAGGTGGGAGTATTCAGGCTAAAAGACATTAAGCCCAGCCTAGATCTCTATCAAGGCTGATCTATATTAAATGTTGATCAACGGTATTTAACGCTCAAAGCACTGCCAGGGAGGATTCATTCCAAGTCGAGGGGGAATCGATAACCAGGGAACATTTATGGCTCTGGGTTTGGTGATCACATCTCCACACTTCGCTTTATGAACTGACACCTCCAGCGTTTTCCTTCTTTCTGTCTGACCCAAGTTTAGGACACATCTGGCCTTGATGTAAAATTATGGATATCCAAAGAAAGACAAAGCCAGATTTAATGTGGCATCAGTAGTTTTGTGCTTTCTATTCTGTTCACATAAGTGTAAAATAGTTATTCCCAGCTAAACCAGAGTTGGGAGAACCTGATACTCAATTTCTGCTAAAAGGTGGGATGGAACACCATTAAAAACATTAAAGCACCATTAAAACCTCAATTTATTTTCACATCTTGCTGGATTTTGCTTTGCTCTGGATATCAAAGGTCAGATAACCACTCCAAATTCCACTCTGTTCTTAGGGATGAATACCCCAGTTATGAAGGCTGAAATATTCATTTTTCTGATACAAAAGGTACAGGAGTTCTTTATTTGGGAAGTTGGTCACTACTTAATTTATTTCAAGAAAATAATTTTAGATAAACTTTAAACTGAAAAGCCAAGTCTTGAAAGGTCATTGTCTTTCTACCTCAGGCTTTTTTTTGAGATATGTTGACAGATTTTACACTCCAAAATAATAAGAAACAATAAACAACATGACTAAAATGGATTTATTCTGCTCCAAGCTATTTTTGTCTTTGTGCAGAACAGACCTGGCATCAGCAGATTGGCTCCCAGGTTTCCCTGGCAAGGCTAAGAACACGATGTTACCTATTTTATGAGCTAGGTGAAAATTTTATCTAGCCCAAGATGTATAGGAAAACTCAGGTCACACCATCATAGCAGCATCCTTTCACCCCAGCTTTCAACACAACCTAGCAGAATTACATGGAACAATAACACAGAAGGAAAAACAATTTCAAATGGCATTCTCTGAAACACCTCCACTTCAATTCATTCACCCAAATTCTGTTGTGCTTTTGAACTACACATCTACAATGAAATTTTATCTGAAATACAGTTTGTTAGAACGGATTGTACATCCGCTCCAGGCAAATACATGGAATTTTCTACATGGGTCTTCCTTCTTTTCCTTCCAGTGCATCAGGCTCCTCAGGCTTTTCTGAGAACTCCCAACAATCATGTTCGGACAATACTGGACAATTTATATACATCAGGAAACACAGAGAAATCTCTGCCCTGGAGGGCTGCTGGTCTGAGGTTGTGATGTGATTAAAGGAAGCTGAGATCTCACAAGCAACTGGAAAATAAGGAGCACCAAGAGCTCCAAGAGGGCACATTTGTTCTGAATGCAGAGCACAGGTCTTTCTCTGAATGACTGGGTTAACCACAGCTATTTCTGATTCCATCCTCGCTGCTTCAGCTTTGAAATGCATGTCCAGACAATGAGCAGTGACAGAGAGGGAGCTGCAGGCTGCTCCAGTGCATCCAGCAGCTCCAGGTATTGTTCAGGTGAGAATTAAAATTGGCATGGATTCCTCAGGTGCTGAATCACTGGCCTTGTGGGCCTCAGTGGCTGCTTTGAATCATTTGTTTACTAATATTTGAAGCACGCTGGTATTTTTCTTTATTAGAAGGGTTTACTTCAGGAATGCTTTCCTGGTGTCTTAAAAATGATGGGTGCTCTTTGTTCCAGTGGGCACCAACTCTCACCATTATCCAGGGAGCAGGGATAGGCCAAGATAAAACATCCCAGAGGTCAACCTAGAAATGTGAAAGCTGACCTGGCCTCACTCTGCCCTGTTTTATCCCCAAAAATGGTCCTTCCATGATGTGATAAGGCAGGCTTTTCCTTAGTGCCTGCATTTATCCCTTATTTTATCCCATTCTCCACTGGTGCCATTGGACAGAGTGCACTGGTGAAGCTCACAGCCTGCTCACAATTAGGCCTTGCATTGAACAATAAATCTCATTTCACATGTACCAATAGAAGAGAAATAGAAGCTGCAGTGCTGGAACATGTTTTGGAAGGGTTAAAGTAGATTTCACTCCTTTTAGTGCCTTCCCTATTCTGTTGTTGTCCCATGTCCCCCAAATTCAGGGAGCAAGTGAAGTTTATTTCCCAGATAAATCCCCAAGATCTCAGGAGATTGTGTGGAGAAGATGACACTCCCAGACAGACACTAAAACTATTTGTGTACCTTAAAATACAAATCCAGCACTGCCTGATTTCCCAAAGTCAGGGCTCTGTTTTCTAAACATCTTGGCATTACTGCCCCATTCATTACTGGGTGATTGTTTCTCACTCTGTTTTCTCAATGTATATATTTTTTTTTTCTTTTTTTGCACAGGCTATAATTATTACAGCCCAGCTTCTTTTTCATTTTGATCCTTTGTAAAGCCAGTCATTACCCTGCCTCAGCCTGGCTTCCCGAAATGTCAAGATTAAAATGGGGCATGAAAGCTTATGCAAGAGTGAGTCAGTGGAGCAATTTGAACCAATAAATATCAAAGCAGTCTCTAAGAAGTAAGCAATTCATTTGATACCACATCTTTCAGCAAGTCTTTAGAGGATTTTCCTCTGCTGGGTTACACCCTGATATTTACGTCTTGATCTCTCCACTGTGCAAAAGTCAGAGTTTGCCTCATTAATGTGATGCTCTGTCAGGCAAACAGTTCTGTCTGCAAAACACATCAGAGCAGCCTCCCCTCTCAGTGCTCAGCAGTGCTATCAGCCATCAAAATAATATTCCACAGGCCTGGTTTGCTCCTCCGTCTCTGCAATTAGTGATATTTTATTAGTTAATGAATCAGGTAACGCCAGGAATGCGCCAATATCCATTTCTTATGGCACTGGAGGTAAATGAGTTGTCAGGACAAGAACTTCGATATAAAAGTGCCAGTAAGAGGTGCTGAGTCTAACAGGGCACAAAAACAATGGCTCTGTTTTCACAGCTACGTCCTGCTGCTACTGCTTTTTTCCTCACTGCTTTCAATCTGATGAGTGTAACAACTCCTGCCTTTGATTTTTTGCCATGGACTCCTGCACCATTGTCTTTCCCTCTTACGTTATCCCCTTCCCCTGCCAAGGCCATGTTTTATTTTGCTCCTATCCAAGGACCATTCAATAAAAGCCAAGACCCCCTGAAGCAAAGTTGCAGCACTGGAAAATTCCAGCTCTTCAGAGTTCCTTCAAATCCGAATTTCTCAGAGTTGCTGCCTACAAAAAAAGCCCAATTAAACCCTGGCTTAAATGCTGCTTACTTGACTCAGGATGAGGACGGAAAAATATTGTTTTCCACATACCAATCTCTGTTTATTAATAAACAGCCCGTTCACTCAGCACAAGGTGTGTCCTGGGCCTCATTTGCACCTCACAGTCATTGACCTCAGGTGTTTTATTCTGTGTCTCACAGCTTTTACTGCCCTTTATGGGCTCTTCCTCTGCATCTTGAGGTTGGTTCAAAGGGATGACATTTTTGTGACCCCTCCTAATTTCTTTCTGCTTTAATTAATAGACAATGTAAAATAGTCTGAATTGTTTCCTGCTTGCACTTGGATCCCATGCAAGCAAATTACTCTAGATACACATGAGATATTTTATAATCAAAAGCAAGGAAGAATTATCTATGAGAAAATCTATTTCCTCAAGTGGAAATGTTTGAGAACTCTTGACACAGGAACCCTTTTGCAATGTGTAAACTGTGATTTATCCCATCTAACAGTATCACACATCTAATTTCAGCCCTTTTACACAAACATTTGCTTAAAAAAAAAAATCATATTTTACAAATTATTGCAGTGTTTTCCATACCAAACCCTGCATCTTATTTAATGCCATTTGTATATATTGCTTTCTAGGGAAAGATGTTCACAGTTTCTCTTCCTGTACCTGTTTATCTCTCCATTTCTATTAATTGTTGAACACATGAATTAATTTCAGATATATTTTACAGAAAGGTGGAGGGCTGAAAGGTACTGACCCTAACAAGTATTGAGCAAGTGGATAACCAGGAAAAAATCCCTGTTAATAAGAAAATGTCAGTGTGAGCTTTCACATTTATTATAACTTAAGTCCCCACTCTTAGAAAATAAATTTTTTTCTTCATGCTCAGAGGACTTTTTGGTTAACAAATATTCCAGCACCATGAGGCTTTAGGTTTCTTTTAGGATAAAAGAATATCCAATATCCAAGATTAAAGGCTAACAGAGCCTTACAACTGAGCAACTCTGGAAGCTGAACGTGCCAGAATTTCGGGAGAAGTGTCCTGTGGACAACTATGAAGTGCAGCCATGGAACACTGGATGCTTTTTCTCATTCTTTGTTCACTCTGTGCCTCACATCCCACCCAATAATTAGTCCTGGCAGCTTCATCTTGGTGCCTTTGCTTTGCCTCTTTGTTTACCTATGATGATATCACAAGAAGTGTGTACATTTCATCCTCTCTCCTTTATTTTTATGATTTGGCTCTGGGCCTGGGGTGCCAACACAAAATCACTAATTGTAGAGTAACAAGCCAAGGCCTTTGAAATGCACTTTGTAATAAAATGGTTTTATTATTTTATTTTTTTTTAATCATACAAGCAGAAAGGAATAGGAGAAATTGATGTGGATTTCTTCAGTTCCACAATTCTGATAAGAGCTGCCTGACTTAACAGAAAACGGCAGGGGTGGAAATAATGTTGCTGCATTTTAGGAAAATCAATCCCATCCAGGAAAGTTGAATGAAATCTTACCTGAGCTATTCTGAGGAAGGAACAAGATTACAAAATCATGGAGTCATGGAATGGTTTGGGCTCTAAAAAGGAAAATTTGAAGATAGGAGTCAGTCTTCCCTTGCCGAATGTGAGACAACCCTTTGCCCCAAAAATAGGAATATTTCACAGCACTCAGTGATTTCCTCTGTCTCATCAAGTGTGGAAAAACACAGAGGCACGACTCACAGATACTTGTGCACCAAAAATCAGGGAGCTAAAGGAAGTGTAAATATCTCAGCTTCTCCTATTAAATTTGCTTCTGTCACAGAGATTCTTCAGGATGTTTCCTAAGCCTTTAAGGGGAAAAAAAAGTATTATCTGTAGCAAAGTTTGCAGAGAAAAAACCTCAACTGTGTCTTCCTTGGTGCTAAAAGTTGATTTCTCCTGGCTGAGCAGAAGGGCTGTGATGTGCAGAGGGGTTTCAGAAGGAGCTGGGAACCTCCCTGAATCCTGGATGGGCTCAGAACAGCCAACACTCACTCACTGTTCTCTTTTATTTTTGGAGAGTTTCTTCCATCTCCCTTTCTTTTACAGGACTTGCTGTGAAAACAGGGAAAGAAATCCTTCTTGAAAACAGCAAGTCTGAAGGCAAATGATTATTTTTGCTCTGCCTTGAGACTTAAAAAGTCACGTGGGAAGTTCAGGGTCTCTCTCCTTTCATAAATACCAGGAGCACTTAAAAACCCCTGCCATGAAAATGCTTTTTACTATGAAATGATTGAACTTGGATGCTTCATATGAGCACAGGTTCATTCATTTTCCTGGGCTTGTTAAACCTTTCTCCCTGTAAATGCAGCATTTACTTTTTGATGGCAGAATTAACTTTCCAAAAACTTACAAGGGAAGCAGTTAATCTTGTGGAACTCAAAATAAAGAAGGAATAGATTCTTCAATAAATCTTGCCTTCCACATCTGACTTCCCTGGTCCAGAAACATTTACTAGAACATTACAGACATTCCCCATTAAATTAAAATTCATAGAAATCTCACACAAGGGCTATATTTGAATTCATTTTATGGCCCTAATGGTCATTTTTTCCCATGTTTTTCTTAGTAACTGAAAGTTGGTGGAAGCTGCCAAAACAGCAAATACACAGAATTCCCTCGGGAATGCCCCACGAATTCCAGTTCTCAGACTGGCTGCCATTTCCTATTGATCTCAGTCATGATGAAGTATTAATTTGTACACAGTTGAATGCCCACATTTTTTTTTTTTTTTTTAAATCTAATTCAAATAGCTATGAAGCCTTGGCAGCTCTTAACAGAGATGAATTCTTGCTTCCCTCTCCTGTGAACCAGCTGTTGGCATCAGTTGTGTCATGGACAAGGAGAAAGATCTCAGAGGTCTTTTACCTCAGGTCAGGACTGTCACAGGAAACCCCTTAATGTAATTTATTGCATGAATTTATCAACCCATACCTTAATAGTTAAACTTGTAGCTTTCCCTTCCCAAATATTTCAGAATATTGCTTGTTTTTCCTTCCCAAATATTTCAGACTATGAGTTTATTTCAGGATGTCAGTGCCCTGCCAGCAAGGATCCTCCTCACCCAGAGCTAAGTTCACTCCTAGATAATTTATTCCTATTTTTTCTTGCATTACCATTGTGCTTTAATGCCCTTCCCTGTCTCTAAACTATGATGTTTATAAGGAACAATCATATCCTCTGCCTAAATAAATCTTGCTTGATTTATCCTGATTAAACATGGAAAGTTCTTTGAGTCTTTTCTTGTATTAAAATCTACTCTTTTCTCTGATTATCCCAATAGAATCAGAGCTCTTTTAGTGACAGCAAACGTTCTCTTGAGGGAAAATGATAATGACACTTGATGATGACTTAAAAAACCAGCTACTTCACATGAGAATTTCTTCTGAAGTTGCCAGAGCCAGGAATGTTTGCATGGAATTTCCATACCATTAATACATGTTTTCTTTTGCTGTAATTTTAACCTTAATTTTGACCTCTTGGATTTTAACAGATTTGCTTTAGTGATACAGTGTTTTTAAGGCTATTGGTATTACCCTAAATTGCTGTTCTGTAAGGTCAGCCTTAACCCCAATTTAACACAGCTCTTTTGGCTTGTGAAAAGCAATAATAAGGAATTGACATTTTGCCAATTACACATTATAATCCTTGGAGATAAACCCTGAGCCAGCCCCGTTGTCTCGGGCCTGGCAGAATCAACTGCACAATTTGTGGATTTCTGTTTAAGAACTTAAGTCAATGAAATATCATTGTCCACAAATGATTTTCTAAATCAAACCTGAGAAGTGGAAGAAATCAGTAATGATGTCTTGTTAGTAACACGAGCTCCTGCTCCCTCCAGAGAGGCCTTTCTGCTCCTGCCTCATATTGCAACATTGGATCAAGTATTTCACTTTGCAGCGCCAAACTTGCTTTGGGATCTTCTTCTTCCTTCACTAACCTGCAGCTGAGAGGGGGCAAAGCTGTTTTGTTCCAAAACTCAAGTTTTGAACAGGCAAGATGTGGCTTGCACCTGTGCCAGCATCACCAGCTGAAGCTCCAGCCTGAGCAATACCTGACAACAATATTTTTGGGGCATATTTAATGACCTTAGTGATGATCTGGCTTAGAAACAGGAGAAGGGGGTTCTTTCCCAAGATCTATTTCTTCAGCCACCTTTTCTCAGTCTATTTCCCTTTTTTTTTGGTCGTGGCAGGGCAGTGAGGGAAACCTGTCTCTCATTATCTTGTTGTACCCTGGCCACCACCGGGGCCTTGATCTCAGCTGGGGCCTCAGGCACCACAGCAGTACAAATACTAATAGCACAGGGGAGCCCTTTGGTGAATATTTCTTGTTATAGATTCTCTAAGATGCTTTAAGGACTCCTTTTCTGATGGGACTATTTTACAAATTTTACCCGTAAATCAAATAAATATGGCAGTAGGGAGGAGGCTTTAAAAACGACACCATTGTGGTGGAGGAGTCAGACAAGCAAGTTGTAGGATGTATTTCTATGAACACAATTAGAACAAAGCTGCTTTTTGAACTGCCTGGTTATGAACTGCTTCTGAGTAATGCGAGCTCGGTGTGTGCAAGAACATTAGAACAAAATTAATCATCAATAAATCACTCAGCAAATAATTCTCCCTCTCTGACATCCCGATTCCTAATTACCTCGCTGTCTTTCATTTGCTAATGGCAGTTAAAGCCCCAATCAATTTCCTAGTAGGAAACCTAGAGAAGAAAAAAAGTATCTGTGGAAAGAGGCTGAGAACATGTGATAGCTGAAATAAAGAGTTTGAGGCAGGTTTTAGTGGCTTTTTTCCTTCTTTTCACCCTTCACTTTTTCTGGATCAGGGTTATTTTGTTCTTCCCTGATTTATTCTTTGCTGCACTGTCCCTGGGTATGAGAGTGGTGGAATTGTAGTGGCAGAAGATAAAAAGCACTTCATGGATCCTACTTTCTTCTTAGCAGTGCTTGAATGTAGATAAGCAAATCTTTTTTTGAGGCTCACTTTTGAAAGTATTGGACTGTCAGTGCAGAGAGGCACTTCAACAAAATGTGGGGGGAATTCTTGGGAGCAGCAGTTTTATGAGTGATGCTTCCTGCATCCAACATCTTATTTTCCTGACTTGATATCACATTGTGCCCTGAGGCAGTATCACATCTGGCAGCTGCCTGCCTCCACCTTACTGCTGCGACAGCTTGAGGAAAGGGGGAAATGCCCTGACTGAAAAGGCACCCCAGAGCAGCAATGGTTGTGCGAGTGTTATTCTGTTTTTCACACTCCCAAATCCTGCAGACAAGATGCTGCACAAGGAAAGGAGCTGCAGTAAAAGTGGGGTGGCTTTGCTTTGGGCCAAGCACAAGCTCAATGTTGCACTCATTAAAAAACTTTCCTGAGAATTGAAGGGACTCCTTTGCCTCCAAAATATAAATGTACTCCTCCTGCTTCCTATCTGTATGGTAGGAAAAGAATCAAGCAGATTTATTACAATAAAAATCCCACTCCTTTCTTTCTCCCCAGATGCAAACTGCACCTTAGAGATTTGTTTCCTTTCCAACCCCTCAGGATGGCTGCCCTGTTTCTGTTGGTTTCTAGGCACCTTTCCACCTCAATCTGCCTTGCCAAAACCATCAGATATCTCTGTCATGTGAACTAGGCAGCGAGCCAGCAGGTCAGGGCTTACACAATTTGTGGCGCCTACTTAAAGTGTCTGAGATTCTTACCAAGCAGTCTGAACCTGGGGCAAAGTGTAATTCTTTCCCTCTCGCCCCTATTTATAAAATCACACAAAGGTAAACCATGGCACTGGTGGGTTGCTTGGCTTTTTTTATTTTTCTGTGGTGGGGGACTCAGAAAAATCATGCGTGGCTTTGACTGCAGGTTAATCCCTGCTTTGTGGTAAAGGTGCAAAGCAGCTCGTGTGACCAAAAAAAAAAAAAAAAAAAAAAAGCAGGTTGGGTTAAAAGGAGCTGTATCTAGAAACAGGGTATGAGAGCCTTACCCAGGCTCTAGCGACTTCTTTCTCAGGCAACATTTTCATTGAGCTGAATTGGAGATTTCCTGTCACCAAAGAATTTTAAGGCACAGGGCAATACAGGCTGGCTAGTTTGCATTTAATTACAAATATACACATTTTCCTAGGCATGAATGGTATTATAATGCTTTAACCAAGGTGGACATGGAAAAATTGAGTCTGTCAAAAAATGACCTGGGGAGAAAGAATTTTAAAAATAACAATTCTTCCAGTTCCTGTTGCATTTTCTTCCTCTTTAGCTGCTGTCTGGTTCCACATAGTTTTGCTGTGCTCCGCCTCAGAGCATTGCCACACCACTCCTGCTCTGACCCAAACACACCCACGCCCTCAGCCAGGTCCTGTCTGTCTTCCCAGCCTGAATTTTCACATTTTCTTGTCTGCAACACCTACCTACTCCATTCACTCATGGTTTGAAAGCAGAATAAAATCAAAGGATAACCCTCTGCCTGCCTGTCATCTCCTGAGACCGCAGGGACACTGGACATAAAGTGCTCCCTGATTATTCTGTGAACTCCCCATGGCAGGAGCTCTGTGGGTGACACAGTGCAGTGCCCGAATTTAGCACTGGTGTTTTATTAAATGTTCCAGGCACACTCCAGCTGGGTTTTGGTGCAGGTGGAGCTGGGGTTTGCTGAGGCTCTGAGCAGCCCCAGCCTCGCTGCTCCCCGCAGATGCTGGGCTGCTCCTCCACAGCAGGGCTGGAGCTGCACAGCACCAAAAAAAATGCACCAAAAAAATGCCTTTTCTTCTGCCAGGAGCTGAAACACATGGCCTGGCTTGGGCAGGGATCTTTCCTTCCTCCCCTTCCTCCAGGAGAGAGCTCTGAGACTTCAATTTGGGCCTCTCTCCCCATTCCAGAGGCAGCAAAATTGGGAATTGCTGCCAAGTCAGGGAGCCCCACGATTCCCATCCCTCATGTCTCTGGATGGCTCCTTTTCCTCCTGTCCTCACCTCAAACACATTGAGTGAAAGTGAATTCCCCTCTAGCAGCCACTCAATAATTGGAATTTCAGCTGCTGTGCATTGCCATGCTCTTGCACATGCTCAATGCATTTAATCATAAAAAGAGCTCATGGATGGAAAACACATGCCCACTGTGGGCAGGCCAGCCTGACAGCTCCGAGTCAAAGAAATTGTGGATATACCCCACAAAAAATTCCAGGAAACTTTTTCTTTAGGTTACACGCAGAACACATAAATGAAGTTATAAAAATCAGCTGTGCTCTTTTGCTTCATTTCGTGCTTTAGTTGTTTGGGTTTCTTTCACCCCAAAATGAATATTTCCCTGGGCCTCTAATAGTTTATCCCTCAGAAATACATTTTGTTTCTCAGCAGCATTAATTCGTGCACCAGAGCTGTGTTAGCATTGGGATGCTGGATGGAAGCCACAGCAGACTTGTAAATTGGATTTTTCAGACATCTGCAGGAAAGGATCACACTTCTTCAGTTTTCTAGGAACATGTAACAGCTTTTATGACTGGAAAAAACCACTGGGAGATGGTGAAAGCTGGGCCTGCATGGGCTGAACTTGGACGAGGGTCGGGGTGTGGGGGCTGCTGCCAGGACAGTGCCAGGGGGAGCAGAGGGCAAGATTTAGATGATTTTGGGCAAATAAAATGGGAAATTCAGCAGGTTGATAGCAGCACAGATGACCTGCTCCATGATGCTGGTGATGGCAGCGTGGCACCTCATTGTGCCTTGCCACCCTCCCTCTGCCAGGGCACTGGAGTACCCAAATCCAGCCTCCTCCAGGCTCCCATTCCTCCATCCTGGGATCAACTGGCTCGGAAAAGATTTACTTGTCTTGTGCAAAGGTGTTGTGCTGCCACAGACGCTCTGCCCTGAGGGATTTCAGAGGGATTTACGGGCTAATTAATAAGGAGCAAAGGCTGGCTGGTAGAAATGCCAATTTAAAGCCCATCCCTGAGCCCTGGATGGGACAGAAAGCTGCAGCACACGAGGGATGGCTGCACACAGCATTTTTGGGCTGCTCTGTCCCTCAAGCATGGCCAGAATAGGAGAATAAATAAAAGTTTTACTAACTCAGCTACAAGCGGAGTGTCGGGAGCCAGCAGTGCAGGCCCGGAGTTACATCATCTACTCTCATGTTTTTCTTACTCATGCCCAGAAGTATGAGGAAATACTCTTCTTCAAAAGAATATTTTGCATCTCAATAAGCTGCTTCATCCAAGATCTCAAAGGGCTCTATATCCAGTCATTAAGGGCAATTCCTATCACGCTGATGGCTCATGGAGAAGCTGGTAACTGAACTCAGAAGGATGCACCCAGGAGACCTGACCCCCCCTGCACTCTTTCTTAACCTGCAAATTACATTTTCCTTAAAAACAAATAAATGAGCCTAAAAATCCCTAAGAAGCTTTAGTTACAGAGAGAACAGCAAGAAGCACGGTCTGGGTTAGTGATACCACAAACCCTCATGCTTAGGCTGGAACTGTTGGAAATATGCAAGAGCCTGTATGGAAATATAACTGCAACCATGTGGCTTTGGGAAGCCATCACATGCCCAGCCTGTTACTGGCTTCAGGAGCTGGGTGCAACTCCTTCAGTGTTTATAGAAACAGAAAGCTGGCTGGGAAACAAGGCTGAGTGAATTCCTGGGAGTACAACACTTCTCCAACGTCTGATATTTCCTCTTTGCTGATATGATGATATCTGAGGCTGGAAGCCTGGAAAGTCTGGCACATGGTGCTGGCAAACTGGCAATGTATGACACTATTCTTTTGATTCTGAGTGCAGATACCTTGATAGTGTGCAAGTGTTTTTATCTTAATAATAACTCAGTGTGTGAGGATGGGAAACCAGAGGAGAAGAAGGAATTAACTGAAGTCAGAAAACTCTCTCTTTTGTTCCAGTCCTGCTGTTTTGGTGGTGGGATGGAGTAGTTAAATTCCTTCCTGACAAGGCTGGCACATTTGCAACAGAGCGTTTGGGAGAGGAGGGAGTAGAATCCTGAGAGAAAAAGCAAAATCTGTGTGTATGGCAGATTAACTCATCCCAGAGTCTCCCTGGGACAAGGTGTGCCCACCTGCCAGTGCTTCAGCTGCAGACAGAGCAGGACACTGGCTCTAATGAGCCTTTGTGACTCTAATGAGCCCTTTCCAGGCTCTTGGGCTACAGTTCTGAATGCAAAACTTCAGACTAAGGGTCTGCCTGTGTTATAGTTCACATGTGAAGATTCTTTAGGATGATGGACTGTCACTGCTAAAATTCCTGAAGAATGCAGGTAAGAAAACCTGTTTGTGTCTGAGGTGTCTCAGTTTGCCATGTGAAGGTTTTACCCCCAGATCTGTCACCGTTATCAGCATTTGCAAACTCTCTGTCTCTCTGTACATTCCCAGAGGATTCCTTGGAAAACAAAATCCCCACATTTATGCAGATTACAATCCTGAGCACTTCCAGTTCCTTTGTTTCTGGATTATCCAAAGTTATCATGTCTCCATGCCTTCTTCAACCAGCAGTATGACGAAGGATTTGATTACACAGGCATTGCAGGAACTTCAAGAAGCTGGGATCCCAAGCCTCACCTTTCCATCCTCAAGGGGAAAACAGGACATTTGTCATAATTTCAGTGCCACAGGCCCCCACCATTCTCAAGGAGAAGGCTCAGCTTGGGGACCAAGGTATGAAAAGCATCTCTTGGGCCTGGAAGCTCCAAAGATTTTGAAATGCTCCTCCTAAAGAAAGAGCCCAGATTGATGTTATGATGTCCCTGGCAGTGTCTGATTTTTCTGATACCTGACACACCCATAAAATGAGTAGAGAGGGGAGATAACTGAATACAAATGTCATGTTTAAATCCCAAGTGGATAATCCCAGAACCTGGAAATCCAACAGTTTACACAGGACTTGTATGATTCCAAAATCTTTGTGCCAGTGCCTGCCTAGAATCTTAACACTGAGAAAAATGTCATTTTTTTAGTTCCACTGGCCTTTCAGTGCCCTCTTTTTCTGCTCACCCTGAGGACTTTCTTTTCATTTCATTGGTGTTAGACACAGGTTCCAATCTCATTCTTTCATCTTCCAAACCCACTCCTTATCATTACTCTATATTCCAACCCAGACTGCTATAAATACAGTTTTGGTCTTGTTTCTCTCATTTCTTTTTATTTTTAACTACAAAATTCAATCAAAGCTTGACAAATAAAAGTTTAGCTGCTTGATTGATGCAAAATATGACTCAGTGGCAGATCTTAAAATGCATATGCAATATTTCAAGCAATTTTCAAGGCTCCCCCTTTTTTTAATGCAGGAAACTAGAAAAGAAGCAAAGTGAAATGAAATGGTCCCTTCATAGAAAGACTCCCATCTGAAAATTGTTTTAATTCAGGGCAGCCGTGGGTATAGTTTACATAATAAAAAGCAGTTTTACTAAAGTGTCTGTGGTTATACTTACCCAGTGTAGAGGTCCTGATCAAAGCTGCCTTGCAGCCAAAGTCATCAGCATCCCGACAGCGTGCTCTGCTGAAAAGGACTTTCTTTCTCAGCTGGGATGGCTCAGACCCACTCCCAAGAAACCCAAAGCTAAGCAGAAAAGATGGTGTAAAACCAGACACCTTTTTTTGCTGTTTCAGTATTGGGAAATTAAAGACAGGGAGAGCTGGGATGGAGAGGTGGATATTATTTTTATTTTTATTTTTATTTTTATTTTTATTTTTATTTTTATTTTTATTTTTATTTTTATTTTTATTTTTATTTATATTTGTATTTTTATTTTTATTTTTATTTTTATTTTTATTTTTATTTTTATTTTTATTTTTATTTTTATTTTTATTTTTATTTTTATTTTTATTTATATTTGTATTTTTTATTAATATCTTAGGAAAATAACTGATTTTCATAAACAGTCAGAAGTAGGGCTTGGTGTGAGCAGCCATGAGATTGGGGATGGTCACTGCTCCTCTGTTTCCCTTATCAGCTGCAGGGAGAGACAAGGCTCAGATGGAGCACGCCTTGATCTCCGCAGAATAAATTCCAGAGCTGAGGGTGTAAAGGCAGAATGAATTCTCCTCATCACAGAACGGATTCATTTCCCAACAAGTCAGCCTGTTTTCCCTTCCCTCATTTCCCCAGCTGCACTGTGCAGGCCTTGCAGAAAGGAAGGTGCACTGTTGTGTCACGGTGATGTGACAAAGGGAGCCAAGGAGGGGCAGATATTGAGTGTACAAAGCTGCTTCCCCAGGTGATCCAGGACCGGGCATATCTCACCCCATAGGAGCCTTTTGGTTTTGGGTTGCCCCTTGGTCTTTTCATGTTTCCTCCCTCCCCTAAGTATGTCGCTTCTAAACATCAACCAAATACTTCTCTGGGCACAAAATGAGGCCGCTACAGGCCTTGTTCTTTTGAACTGGGATCCAGTTTGATTGGCGTCTCCTGACTTTTGGTAAACTGTGTGTTCTGAAGTGTGAGAGAGATCCCTGCAGCAATAATGTCCATATCAAATCATAATTAAAAACAGCAGTGAGGAATGTGCTGAGATTTGAACTGTAGACCTCCCAGGCCTAAAGCCCAAACTGCAAAACAGGACTTAAAAGGCTCATGGAAGCTTTAAACATCAGACATTTAATCACAACGAGTCTGTAGGGATGATTTCCAAAAAAAGAAACAAAATCGCACCACCACAGAGAATAATAACAAGATCTGAGCTGTGTGTTAGAGCAGAGAGACAGTTCCTTCACAAAGGGGTCACACGCTGTGCATCTACTTTTCCATCTACCAACGACAGCTTGAACATTTTCAAAGACATCTGCAGTGGGAACCACATCGAGCCAAACCTGGGGGAGAGGGAAGGAGGCTCTGAAGCAAGAGGATAACGTGCTTGTGATGCAGTGGCAGCCTGCCACGAGTGGGAGGGCTCCACCCAAAAGTATCAAAAATAAATTAACACACCTATCTTTTCTTAGACTTCTTGGAACCTCGACAGGTACTGCTGTCGATTTCCTTACTACGAGATGCACTTCTCCCAAACTGGGTCAGCAAGGAGGTGAAATGAATAAAAAAGGTCAGGTCTCTGGGTCTGCCTGCCTCAGTTCCTAAGAGCAGATACCCAGAGATGGCATAAAAATGGGCAAATGCCAATGGAATGTCCTGCTCCTCTTTAAAAGTGGACAGCTCTGGTCCATCAGTGAGACCAATGGGTGGAAATAAAGTGAAAAGATGTCTGAACTGCTATTTTTCTCATGGATCACAATAGGACTTGGGAATCCCCATTGATGCCAAAGCATGGTTGAGTTTAAAGTGTGGGATTCTGATGAAATGTTGATGACAAATGAACTGGGCTCTGAACAGAGTGCTGCCCATAGGTTGTGTGTCTCCTTCACTGGCAGGGGGGACCCACAGTATTGAACAATCCCAAATTCTCTTCATGCTGCCCAGCAGGGATCAGCCTGACCCTTTGCCTACAGGCACAGGTACATGGCTAAACACTGGTTTTCACACAGCACTGTCAGTGCTGGGGAAGGATTTTAATTTCTGTGGGGTTTTTTACAGCCCTGCTGATGTGCTTGGTGACCTTCAAAGCTCACTGTGACACTGAGCCTGTTTGAGTTCACTGATTAACAAACTGATCACTCTGATTTAAGAGAGTGATGATTTTACTGCCTGTTATGAAAAGGAGTTTGGTTTGTGGGGTTCCCTGGCCTCTTCCCACAACCTCTCAGCATTGCTGATGGGGATGGATCTTTGACTGATTCTTTCTATCAGCAGAGCTGGAGGGTGGGGTTCAAGAAGACTCCCTGGTACCTGTGTTTGTCCTAACACCTAAATACAAGGAGATTTCTATATCTAAGAGAGGTTTTTTCCATGGTGGCCATGGTGGATGTCTGCTCTCAAGGGTTCAATTGACTGAGGCAACAATGCTAAAGCCAGAACAAGAGGGAATGTAACTTGGGAGAAATAAAATCATGGAGTCAATCATGGTTGGAAGGGACCTTAAGGATCATCTCCACTGTCCCACCATGGACAGGGACACCTTCCACTATCCCAGTCCAACCTGGCTTTGGATGCTTCCAGGGATCCAGGGGCAGCCACAGCTGCTCTGGGCACCCTGTGCCAGGGCCTCCCCACCCTCACAGGGAAGAATTTCTTCCTATATCCAATCTAAACCTGCTCTCTGCCAGTGTGAAGCCATTCCCCCTGTGCTGTCTTGTAGGAAATAGGAAAAACTCTTGGCTTCTCTTCTGTCCCAAAAAGGAGGGATGGATTAACTATGGAAATTGTAACTCAGATTTGAAATCAACCTGTAACCAATCAAAGACATAGGTCCTGCAAAAACAAAGAGTGAGACCAAGGATTTTGTTGCCCACAGAGACTTTTTTGGTCACTCAACTGTTCTGTGTCCTAGACTGAAGCACAGAGCTCCAGACATGGCTACACTGAACGAGAATGTGATGAGAAAAGGGAGACAAAGGAATGCTAAAGCTGACAAAATGGCAGGAGTGGATCATGGGTATGGCTGTGAGAGGCAGGGAGGGAAAATGGGCAGATGGGTGTAGCCACATTCCTTGTACCTGCTCAGGTTAATGCTGTTATGGGAATCCCAGCTGGGATTTCACTGTTTGGGAAAGAGGTTTGCAGACCTGCTGGGATTCCTGCCCCAGTCTCTGGTCTGTGCTATTATTTAAGAACTTATTTTGGTTTCTAAAGCGTTCTCTTTGATGCCCTTCAGCATCAGACCTTCCTCACTGTTGTCTTGTACAGGATCTCACACTTGACTTTGTGTAGGAAACACCATTCAGCTTGGTCTGGCCTTCTGGCTCCTCATGATATTTGGGAGAAAACAGAAGAAACATCTGCCAATATTCCTTTCACACCTGAGCCAGGAACACTGTCCAGCTGAGAAAGGTGGGACAGAGACAGGAGAGGCAGTAGCAGGACTGAAGGTCTCACAGGAGCTCTGTGCACTAATGAGAGGCAGATAATCTCCAGCCTGATCTCTTCACGTGGAGGGAGGAATGCTACTGTTGGTACACGATATCCCCAAGCACACATGGGGCAAGAGGCTGCTGATGACATAATTATTGTGCCTTTACAGCACCCTGAATCCACAGCCAAGATCAAAGACAAAATCAGGCTTGTGCTCTTACAGTAAAAACAAGGTAACAAAGGGAAGGATTACAGGAGTGAGGGAACATGGAAAGGGATCCCACGTGTGGCTTTCAGCCTTCTGGGACCAGGGTTCAGAGCAGATGGTCCTCACCTCCAGCATTCTTCTGGCACTGTTGTGTTGCAAAGAGATCTTTATTCACCTCTGTGTGTGTGTGTAAACACTGATGTTTGTCAGGAGCTATTTTTTGAAGATCTTGGGATTTCCTGATTTCCAAAATTGTGTGCAGCTTGGAGGTTCATATGCCTGAATGGAACTTGATCCAAAGGTGAAGCTTTATGTTGAAACAGAAGTGCTCAAAGTGACTCCAACCAGACCACCTTGGATGGCAGGACTGGTAGAGCTTCACTGCTGTCCAGCATTCCCCCTGATCCATTTGGACTCGCAGAAATGGGATCTATTCACCCAGAAGAGAGGCATATTAAAGGTTTTGGGCCAACCTTCGAGTCAGAGCTTTCAGGTCGAGCTTCTCAGGTGGAGCTGTGCCCTGCAGAGCTCACCCTCCATCCCTGGAGGGAACTGGGACAACAGGATGCCTCCTGTACCACACCAGGCTAAAAATAATCCACCAGAACAACAGGCAGCAGAACAACTTCTGCGAGATGTTTCTGTCCTCAGCTCTTGGCCAACTTCCTTCCAGGGCTGCCACACTGCCCAGCCTGTCTGAATCCCATCTCCAGCTCCAGGAGTTTCCATCTCATCCTGTGCTCAGGCCATGAATAACTGCCTTGTTATGTACATGCAGGGTGGAAGGGTGGGGTGGAAAAAACCTCTGGTAGGAGCCTGTCTTGAGCTTGCAGCAAATACTTACCCAACAGAAATGAGATTTGGCAGCCGTGAGGAGGACTTCTGGAAAATCATTTCAGGTTCCTAGGAAGTGAGGGAGGCATTTGGTAAAGGGTGGGGACAATTTTCTTTCCCTTGATATTTCTTGTCTGAGAAAGGGGAAGATCTAATTGCTCATTAGTGATCTAAGGAAATCCCCTGTACCTAATAAAATTTCCTCTGCACCTTGCCCATGCTTGTCCTGTCTTTAGGGAAGCCTCAGCAGGAACCTGGAGCAGGGAAGTGCCAGATCTGTCCCTCTCCACCAGTCCCAGGAGCTGTGGGAGTCACCAAGGCTGCCTCTCTGGGAATGCCAAGAAGAGGAAGGCAGGGGAAATTAAAGACAGGGAGAGCTGGGATGGAGAGGGGGATATTATTTTTATTTTTATTTTTATTTTTATTTTTATTTTTATTTTTATTTTTATTTTTATTTTTATTTATATTTGTATTTTTTATTAATATCTTAGGAAAATAACTGATTTTCATAAACAGTCAGAAGTAGGGCTTGGTGTGAGCAGCCATGAGATTGGGGATGGTCACTGCTCCTCTGTTTCCCTTATCAGCTGCAGGGAGAGACAAGGCTCAGATGGAGCACGCCTTGATCTCCGCAGAATAAATTCCAGAGCTGAGGGTGTAAAGGCAGAATGAATTCTCCTCATCACAGAACGGATTCATTTCCCAACAAGTCAGCCTGTTTTCCCTTCCCTCATTTCCCCAGCTGCACTGTGCAGGCCTTGCAGAAAGGAAGGTGCACTGTTGTGTCATGGTGATGTGACAAAGGGAGCCAAGGAGGGGCAGATATTGAGTGTACAAAGCTGCTTCCCCAGGTGATCCAGGACCGGGCATATCTCACCCCATAGGAGCCTTTTGGTTTTGGGTTGCCCCTTGGTCTTTTCATGTTTCCTCCCTCCCCTAAGTATGTCGCTTCTAAACATCAACCAAATACTTCTCTGGGCACAAAATGAGGCCGCTACAGGCCTTGTTCTTTTGAACTGGGATCCAGTTTGATTGGCGTCTCCTGACTTTTGGTAAACTGTGTGTTCTGAAGTGTGAGAGAGATCCCTGCAGCAATAATGTCCATATCAAATCATAATTAAAAACAGCAGTGAGGAATGTGCTGAGATTTGAACTGTAGACCTCCCAGGCCTAAAGCCCAAACTGCAAAACAGGACTTAAAAGGCTCATGGAAGCTTTAAACATCAGACATTTAATCACAACGAGTCTGTAGGGATGATTTCCAAAAAAAGAAACAAAATCGCACCACCACAGAGAATAATAACAAGATCTGAGCTGTGTGTTAGAGCAGAGAGACAGTTCCTTCACAAAGGGGTCACACGCTGTGCATCTACTTTTCCATCTACCAACGACAGCTTGAACATTTTCAAAGACATCTGCAGTGGGAACCACATCGAGCCAAACCTGGGGGAGAGGGAAGGAGGCTCTGAAGCAAGAGGATAACGTGCTTGTGATGCAGTGGCAGCCTGCCACGAGTGGGAGGGCTCCACCCAAAAGTATCAAAAATAAATTAACACACCTATCTTTTCTTAGACTTCTTGGAACCTCGACAGGTACTGCTGTCGATTTCCTTACTACGAGATGCACTTCTCCCAAACTGGGTCAGCAAGGAGGTGAAATGAATAAAAAAGGTCAGGTCTCTGGGTCTGCCTGCCTCAGTTCCTAAGAGCAGATACCCAGGGATGGTATAAAAATGGGCAAATGTCAATGGAATGTCCTGCTCCTCTTTAAAAGTGGACAGCTCTGGTCCATCAGTGAGACCAATGGGTGGAAATAAAGTGAAAAGATGTCTGAACTGCTATTTTTCTCATGGATCACAATAGGACTTGGGAATCCCCATTGATGCCAAAGCATGGTTGAGTTTAAAGTGTGGGATTCTGATGAAATGTTGATGACAAATGAACTGGGCTCTGAACAGAGTGCTGCCCATAGGTTGTGTGTCTCCTTCACTGGCAGGGGGGACCCACAGTATTGAACAATCCCAAATTCTCTTCATGCTGCCCAGCAGGGATCAGCCTGACCCTTTGCCTACAGGCACAGGTACATGGCTAAACACTGGTTTTCACACAGCACTGTCAGTGCTGGGGAAGGATTTTAATTTCTGTGGGGTTTTTTACAGCCCTGCTGATGTGCTTGGTGACCTTCAAAGCTCACTGTGACACTGAGCCTGTTTGAGTTCACTGATTAACAAACTGATCACTCTGATTTAAGAGAGTGATGATTTTACTGCCTGTTATGAAAAGGAGTTTGGTTTGTGGGGTTCCCTGGCCTCTTCCCACAACCTCTCAGCATTGCTGATGGGGATGGATCTTTGACTGATTCTTTCTATCAGCAGAGCTGGAGGGTGGGGTTCAAGAAGACTCCCTGGTACCTGTGTTTGTCCTAACACCTAAATACAAGGAGATTTCTATATCTAAGAGAGGTTTTTTCCATGGTGGCCATGGTGGATGTCTGCTCTCAAGGGTTCAATTGACTGAGGCAACAATGCTAAAGCCAGAACAAGAGGGAATGTAACTTGGGAGAAATAAAATCATGGAGTCAATCATGGTTGGAAGGGACCTTAAGGATCATCTCCACTGTCCCACCATGGACAGGGACACCTTCCACTATCCCAGTCCAACCTGGCTTTGGATGCTTCCAGGGATCCAGGGGCAGCCACAGCTGCTCTGGGCACCCTGTGCCAGGGCCTCCCCACCCTCACAGGGAAGAATTTCTTCCTATATCCAATCTAAACCTGCTCTCTGCCAGTGTGAAGCCATTCCCCCTGTGCTGTCTTGTAGGAAATAGGAAAAACTCTTGGCTTCTCTTCTGCCCCAAAAAGGAGGGATGGATTAACTATGGAAATTGTAACTCAGATTTGAAATCAACCTGTAACCAATCAAAGACATAGGTCCTGCAAAAACAAAGAGTGAGACCAAGGATTTTGTTGCCCACAGAGACTTTTTTGGTCACTCAACTGTTCTCTGTCCTAGACTCCAGACATGGCTACACTGAACGAGAATGAGATGAGAAAAGGGAGACAAGTGTCCTAGACTGAAGCACAGAGCTCCAGACATGGCTACACTGAACGAGAATGTGATGAGAAAAGGGAGACAAAGGAATGCTAAAGCTGACAAAATGGCAGGAGTGGATCATGGGTATGGCTGTGAGAGGCAGGGAGGGAAAATGGGCAGATGGGTGTAGCCACATTCCTTGTACCTGCTCAGGTTAATGCTGTTATGGGAATCCCAGCTGGGATTTCACTGTTTGGGAAAGAGGTTTGCAGACCTGCTGGGATTCCTGCCCCAGTCTCTGGTCTGTGCTATTATTTAAGAACTTATTTTGGTTTCTAAAGCGTTCTCTTTGATGCCCTTCAGCATCAGACCTTCCTCACTGTTGTCTTGTACAGGATCTCACACTTGACTTTGTGTAGGAAACACCATTCAGCTTGGTCTGGCCTTCTGGCTCCTCATGATATTTGGGAGAAAACAGAAGAAACATCTGCCAATATTCCTTTCACACCTGAGCCAGGAACACTGTCCAGCTGAGAAAGGTGGGACAGAGACAGGAGAGGCAGTAGCAGGACTGAAGGTCTCACAGGAGCTCTGTGCACTAATGAGAGGCAGATAATCTCCAGCCTGATCTCTTCACGTGGAGGGAGGAATGCTACTGTTGGTACACGATATCCCCAAGCACACATGGGGCAAGAGGCTGCTGATGACATAATTATTGTGCCTTTACAGCACCCTGAATCCACAGCCAAGATCAAAGACAAAATCAGGCTTGTGCTCTTACAGTAAAAACAAGGTAACAAAGGGAAGGATTACAGGAGTGAGGGAACATGGAAAGGGATCCCACGTGTGGCTTTCAGCCTTCTGGGACCAGGGTTCAGAGCAGATGGTCCTCACCTCCAGCATTCTTCTGGCACTGTTGTGTTGCAAAGAGATCTTTATTCACCTCTGTGTGTGTGTGTGTGTAAACACTGATGTTTGTCAGGAGCTATTTTTTGAAGATCTTGGGATTTCCTGATTTCCAAAATTGTGTGCAGCTTGGAGGTTCATATGCCTGAATGGAACTTGATCCAAAGGTGAAGCTTTATGTTGAAACAGAAGTGCTCAAAGTGACTCCAACCAGACCACCTTGGATGGCAGGACTGGTAGAGCTTCACTGCTGTCCAGCATTCCCCCTGATCCATTTGGACTCGCAGAAATGGGATCTATTCACCCAGAAGAGAGGCATGTTAAGGGTTTTGGGCCAACCTTCGAGTCAGAGCTTTCAGGTCGAGCTTCTCAGGTGGAGCTGTGCCCTGCAGA
This sequence comes from Pyrgilauda ruficollis, assembly GCF_017590135.1. Taxonomy (NCBI): domain Eukaryota; kingdom Metazoa; phylum Chordata; class Aves; order Passeriformes; family Passeridae; genus Pyrgilauda; species Pyrgilauda ruficollis. The sequence goes on from NW_024527377.1 coordinate 8,152,453, forward strand.
GCTCACCCTCCATCCCTGGAGGGAACTGGGACAACAGGATGCCTCCTGTACCACACCAGGCTAAAAATAATCCACCAGAACAACAGGCAGCAGAACAACTTCTGCGAGATGTTTCTGTCCTCAGCTCTTGGCCAACTTCCTTCCAGGGCTGCCACACTGCCCAGCCTGTCTGAATCCCATCTCCAGCTCCAGGAGTTTCCATCTCATCCTGTGCTCAGGCCATGAATAACTGCCTTGTTATGTACATGCAGGGTGGAAGGGTGGGGTGGAAAAAACCTCTGGTAGGAGCCTGTCTTGAGCTTGCAGCAAATACTTACCCAACAGAAATGAGATTTGGCAGCCGTGAGGAGGACTTCTGGAAAATCATTTCAGGTTCCTAGGAAGTGAGGGAGGCATTTGGTAAAGGGTGGGGACAATTTTCTTTCCCTTGATATTTCTTGTCTGAGAAAGGGGAAGATCTAATTGCTCATTAGTGATCTAAGGAAATCCCCTGTACCTAATAAAATTTCCTCTGCACCTTGCCCATGCTTGTCCTGTCTTTAGGGAAGCCTCAGCAGGAACCTGGAGCAGGGAAGTGCCAGATCTGTCCCTCTCCACCAGTCCCAGGAGCTGTGGGAGTCACCAAGGCTGCCTCTCTGGGAATGCCAAGAAGAGGAAGGCAGAGAGCACAGGAAAATCTGTCAGGAGGCATCACTTCAAATCACTGAAAGGTTCCAGTCATTCTAAACCTTTTGACTGCTGGGGAATACAAACAACATAAAGTAATATTTTGTTTTGCTTTTTTTTCATTGTGTTCTGTTCCCATCCTTGGAACTAGCCCAGAACTATTTACCCAGCAGGGAATAAAATTTGAGGATTAAAGCTACTGTTTTAATTCATAATAGATGAGCCTTCAGTGCAACATATTTGTTTTACTGTATAATTTATAAACACCTGGTCTTGCATCTGCACCTTACAAGGCACCAAGGATTCCTGTTCCAATAATAAAGGACATCACTTAACCTGGGCATTTGAATGGTGAAGTACTTAAAATTTATCAAAATTAAAAATTCATTGTTTCACAGATTTTTTTTTAACTAACAAAGTCCTTCAATACTTAACCACTTGCTCACAGATATAAACATGTGAAGTAATTGTTTCATTGCTGGGACTATGACTTAAGGCAAAATTTGCACCAGCTTGGAATAATTTATGGGAAATATGTGCATCTCAATCACCTGAATGGGCTGGAGATTATTTACATGTTTTGTAAATATTTTTTATATATTATACATATTCCCTACATTTTATATATATTCCATTTAAAATTTAAAATCCAGCTCTATAATGCAGAAGGCCATAAGCGTGTGAGTGCAGTCCCTTTAGAAGGAACATTTTTAATATGGAAGTACTCTATATTCATTTTTATTCCTTATTTCACTTTGCTGCACTTTTGTTTTTATTCTTGCTGCCACAATTGTTGCTAGAGATGTACCTGAAACAACACATTTGTCTTTGTTCTCCTCCTCCAGTCAGAAAAGTTGGTTGTCCAATCATGAAAAATTACCTTTAAGGGATGTTCCATTTGCCCTTTACACCACTGCCACCCTTTCTGGTGTTCCTTCTGAAGAGTGGGAAGGTTCTAAATATTAAAAAACTTAGAAGGCAGAACATTGTGGAGAACACTGTGCTGTTGTGGGGCTGAGCTCTCACACCTGCACCAGGCTGTGAGGACATGAGACAAAATTTGAACATTTTGACTCCAAGGAGTCAAATCCTTTTGCTCAACAGCTCAACTCTTCTCAATCCGCAGAAGGTGCAGCACAAATCTTCACTGCCAGAGTTCCACCTGCCCTCTGGGTGGTTGGAGTTTACAGCTCCTCTTGTTTTCCTCGCAGCTTTTTTGTTTGCTCCGAGGTTTGCGCCGCGCTTCCGTCCTGTTTGCATCCACAACATCTCGCTCTCACGCAGAGGGTGGAGGCACCTCTGCAGACACTGATTCCTCTAAACTGATGGCTTTGATTAGTTTAGATGAAAGAGGCTCTTATTATAAACCAGCCCATGCTGGGTGCGTGTCTGTGGGTGGATGGTTCACCCCGAAAGCAGAGAGAGGCTCCAGACCCAGGGCTGGGGTTTGGTGCTGCAGGAGCTCCATCTGGAGACTTCTAACATCACCCTTTTCATTCCATCCACTGCCCCCTGCAATGCTGATAACGTTTTTGAGGTAAATAGGAACGACCACTTTGATTTGGCCATCCCAGAAGTGATTTTGCCCTCAGCACAGACTCAAAGGCCATCCTCCATCCCGAGCCTGAAGGGCTCAAACCACCAAACAAATTCTCTGCTAATTCAAGGATCTTTATTTGGAACAACTGATTAGTTTCTTTTTTTCCTCTCTTATTTTCCGTCTTGGCTGTCATGAAGGAACAGAAAATGCAGACAGTGCTGGGATTATTGACTATTTGTGATCTTTTGGGGAGCTGTACAGGTGGAACCTTTGACAGGGAGCCCTTCAGCAGAAACAGGAGCAGGATGCTACATCTAGCATTGTGCTCCTGACACAGAAGGAGGATTTTTTGTCAGCTGGGTAATGAGGGAGTAAAGCCTTGTCAGGCTTTAATTTGTGTGAGCAGAATGTGTTTAGACTGGGTGAGGAGGATGTTTTGGCATTGGGCGATGAGGATGTTTGGTTAAGCCGCTTGATAAGTTGGGTAAATCTGACATCAAAGACTTTGATAAGGTATTTCTAAGATCTTTGTGACTTCAGTGATGTTGTTAGTACAGAAATGATTTAAAGATAAATGAACTGACACTTCACCAGCTAAATAGGTTTCCCCCCAAGTGTATTGTAGGGTGGATCAGTGCGCACAGCTCGGGGTGAGCTGGGGAAAGGAATGGTTTCCCAGAACTCTTCCTAGCAAATTGAACAACCACCTGCTGGTCATTTCCTTCTGCTGGGCAGAAGAGGTGTGTACGGGAGGGATAACGAGCTGACATGATCTCCTTGGATCCTGGCAGCAGAAATCAGGAGACTCGCTGAAATCAGCATGTGACGACTTGCAGGGCTTTCGGTGCAACCAGCACCAAACCCAGCAAAGGCAGCAGGCTGTAATTAGATCTTACCTAAACAGGAGGCCAACGAGGGCCTTGGGCAGCAGAGCTCCAGCAGGGAGCTACGAGCAGAGCAGGAGACCCAGAAGATGCAGGGATGGCGTGAGAGCCTCGCCCAGAGCTCTGTTTCCTGCAGAGAAAACCCTCAGGGTCCCACAAGGGTCTGTGATCCAAACCCTCTGTGCCCTCGTGGGACAGGACAGCACAGCCCCTGGGGAGGCACTGGGGGAGCACTGATGGGCCTCAAAGCTTGAAGATGTCCTGGAAATAACCAGGCTGTGGGACAGGGCTCCCAGGGAATGGGGAATGCCCTTTCCAGAGCACTGAGGAGCAGTGTTCTGTCCATGGGCAGCCCAGACAGGGAGGAAGCTTTCTCCTTTCCCACCAACACGGGGGGTGAATCACAGGGCTGCTTTGCTTGGCTTCAAGTGGTAGATGACTGTACTCCATCTCAAATTTCCTACCTTTTTCCACCACAGAAAAAGGTGATTTTAGTGCAGCTAAAGGCAGTGATTTCAGTGCACCTAATGGCAGTGGTTTTAGTGGACAGAGCAGGCCAGCAAGGTTCTTCACCCTCAGGTTTGCATTCTGCCCAGGCTGTCTCCATTGTGCTGGCCCAGGGCTGCTCCAGCTCCTGCAGTTGTTGCCCACCTTCCCCAAGACCTGGTCAAGCAGATCAGGGGTGGAACTCACCCAGCTGTCCCCAAGGTCTCTGAGAGGACTTTCTTTCACCTCAGTGGGTATTAGAGCATGAAAGCAGCAGGAGGGGTAACCCTTTTTGGTGTTTCTCCACTTAATTTTGTCATGGGATCATTTTTGGATGTAGGTTTTTGTTCCTAAGCTGTGACTGGTCAGGGAATGAAGGTGATAGAAAATAAGGAGAAAAGGAATTTTCTTTTAAATAGTAAAAGAGATTTTCTGCTCTGAAGTAAATCCCTATGTCCTTTCTTTTCCAAGGACTCAATGCAAAACATGGGCCAAACCCAGCTAATGAAATCCTATTTATCTTAATGATCCTCTGGGCACAGGAGATCCTTGATGATCAAACTGAGTTGACACCTGCCACTATTAAATTCTGCTCCTCAAAACTCCGAGACAATCCCTGCAGATAAACAATACAACATGGTTCCCATTATGATATTACCATAAAGCCAGACAGCCTCATGTTTACCCCATAAATAATTAGTCACCAGGCAAATGAGAAAAAAAAAAAATAAAATAATCCCACCATCACCTTAAATTACCTGTCAAACATTTACCTCTGTTTGTCTTTTAGGGCATTTATTTTTTTTCGCAGTGTGGTCCTGGCCCTTGATTAGTTTAACAACCCCCCTGCATTTTGACAGCAGAAGAAAAGAAGAGGTGATTATTACAGTTACTGCTCTTGCTTTGCCTTGAAAGTCCATTCTAAAGAAGGCATTAGAGGAGGCTTTCTTGTGGCTGAGAGATCAGATTACCACAATTAAAGTAAAAAGGTGTGGTGCTATTTACTCTGCATGTTATGACACATGAAAGAAAGTGATTCAGGCAAGAAAAATAATTACACATTAATTTGTGTTTGGCAACTTCGTTTCATATACGTGGCCCACAGAGCTTAGATAAAAAGCTATTTTGTCCAGCTTTGTGTAAACTGGGAGGAGGGTTTGTGCTGCAGTTTACGAGGAGGTGTCTGTGTGTGAGTGGGGATGAGGAAATAATCTCCTGATCCTCCACCACGGCTGCATTTTCCACCACGAGGTCCCACAGTGCCCATTGGGTTCCACCCAGCTGAGAAATGGTCCTGCAACCCTGAAACTCGGCCTGGGTTTGGCAAAATTCTTGCAAATTTGGGAATTCCTCAAGGTTTTGAGCAGTTTCTGAGCCTTGTGGGTGATTTGCGTGAATCACAGGCACAGGGGGGATTGTTGGGGTGTCCTGTGCAGGGCCAGGAGCTGGGCTTGGATCATCCTTGTGGTTCCCTTCCAGCTCAGGATATCCTGAGATTCTGGGAATTCTGGAAACCCAAATTCACAAAGGTTTCTGTAAACTGGGGGTGACTGCAGTGTGGGCTCAGCACAGCTCAGGAGGAAGTTCAGCCTTCACAGCTGAGCAAAATGTGTGCAATAAATTGTGTGTCAGCCCCTCTTGTGCCTTGAAAATATCCCCTTGATCATCCTGGCGATGACACAGGGAAGAAAACACAGGGAAGAAAGCTCCAAAACACCCAGGAGGGTTTCAGGGGTGTCCTAGAGAGGCAGGATGTTAGAACTGGGAAGAATTATTCAATCTGAATATGACCAGCATGACCACAGTCCTGCTCCCTTACTTATGATCCCACAATAAACCCTTGACAAACTCTCAGACAGTGCAGTTTCTGTGCTAGGCAGATGTTAATTTTACAAAAATGATCTCAAACTGGCATTCCTGCAGCTTTTCATAAAATGGTGCACAGACATTTGTATCAGGTCTGCGAGCACAAGAGCCTCTTCGCTGGGGAAACCACCCTCAAAATTGGAAGAAACAGCCAAAGAAGCTTCAAAAAGAAGATTTGCCATCTTATTTTCATTTTATATTTTCAGAAGAACTCTCTGTATAAAGTTGTGGAGTCCTTTTGACTTCAGGACAGCCAGAAGTTAATGGGGCAATGACAACACCAGAAGGTTTGGCCCTCAGGAGAATCTCCTCAAATCCCTGCAGGAATAACTGAGTTCAAGCAAACAGCAGGAATTCATAACGTGGAGGGACAAATGCATGAAGTGCAAACCCACAAAACTTCATTTTCCCACAAAGTAAGCTTTTTGCATAAATCATCATTACCCATTGCAGAGAGGAGGTTTTAATATTAATGAAAGGTTGGCCATCCTTATATCAATATGTATGTTGGACTGGCTGCCTGGGTATGGAAATGGAATGTATTTACATTGGTAAATAAAATAAAATTTCTGAACCTACAGGGGGACATCCAGCCAATGGAATTGTGTTTGTTTCCTCATAAAAGTTTGTGGGACATTTTTTACAGCGCAGTCTAAAATGGTATCATTTATTCTGCGTGCTGATTAAAAATTATATTGATTTAATTTGGCAATTATTGTCCCTTTTCTTACTGCCAACCTATTTTTAGCTTTCCAGACGAGAGACACTGAGCTTTTTTACATACCACTACAAAGCATTAATTCTAATCTGCGAGCTGCAGAGCGGAGGGAACGCAGGATCCTTTGCAAAATGCTTTTCTTGGCATGGCCCTGGCATGGCTGCATGACTGGCAGAGCTGTCAGTGCCTTCTGTAAACTCCACCAGTTCCTCATAATCCCCTGACACTTCTGGCAGTGGTTTATTCTGGGTATTGTGTGGCTCAGCAGCACCAGCACAGCTGCACCAGGTGAAATGGGAATTTTTTTCCTGGTTGTCCATCCCCAGCACTGCTCAGTAGCAGATTTTGTGGATTATTCCCCAGGATTTGCTCCAGCTGTTTGTGGCTCAGGGGTATCACCAGCCAGAGCTGCCTCCTGCCAAACCAAGAACATCAAACATGCAGAAAGGCACTTTCATGTGCAGGACAAAGTGTGTTTATGGGAGCTGCAGAATGTCCATTCTGAACCACCGGCTGCTTCTGATCCAAACGTTTTTCTCTAGAAATAAATACACAAGTGGTGCATCCCTTTCTGTGTTTACTGGCAGGTGTCAGCACTAAGAAACATAATTAAGGTCAGGATAGTCCTGGATCATAATGGTACCTCTGCTTGGGAGCTTCAATTCCTTAACATGCCCCAGGGACTTGGTAGGTGGCCAGAGCTATGACAGGTTCATAAAATGTAGGTGGCACCCTCTAAGGTCTCAGAAATGCTTTCAGAAAAAAAAGAAAAAAAAAAGAAAAAGAAAAAAAGAAGTGTGGTGTTTCCATTGTGCTCCAGAAAACAAACCCTTCAGGAAGAAGAAGAAAAAAAAATAATGGAAACATATGAAACGTAAATTGGATACACTCAAAGTTAATGAAAGGAAAATCTTTTTTCCATTTTAGTTAATGTCTTAAATTAGAATTTTGGTATAAAAGCTGGAAAACAGATGGAGAGGATATTTTTTTTTTTTAAAGAATAATTTGTTAGTGAATTTGAGGCTTGTGAATGAGAGTACCTAATAATAGCATTGGCTTGAGCAAGCCTTGGTGTAGATTGCAGCTACTTTGGTTCCTGCACTGGATTTTTCCCACTGCACTGCAGGAAAGTGTCTGTGTCCTGCAGCCACATCCAGCACCTCCTGTGGGTCTAATTCAGCCAAAAACTGCTCCATCCAATATTCATGACTTGGATGACATCTTCCTCTGTTTCTCCATTCTCCCTTGGGCTCCAGCACAGTTCACACTCTGTGTGGAGATTTTTTATCCCACCTTGCCCAGTCTGATGTAGATTGTCTCAAAAACATTAAATTGTCCTCATTTTCTGCCCTTCCCAGTCTTTGCCCACCTTTACCTGTGGGCATCCTATGGTATTATTCAGATTTTCCACTACTTTTGGTAAAACCCATCAAGCTGTGCATTAGCAATTTACACAGAAAAAAATAATAAGGAAAGGTTATAAATCCTTATTTTGAAATTGCCCACTTGAATTGCCCTGTTTTTCTTTTAAAAAAAAGAAAAAAAAACACAAACAAAAAAACCAACCCCAATTATTCCTCTTTTTCCATTCCACAGAGCTTCCCATCTATTCCTTCCTGTGTGTTTATCACCCATCTTGTCTGCATAGCTGCTCCCCAAGAGATCTGTCACGGCTGGCTCACAGCACACTCTGCTGATTTACAGCAGCAATTAATAATTCCACATCTCTTGGGAGGGGATGGATTTCTATCTCACGAGGAAGAGCAGCAGATGATACCCACAAAATGCTGATGAGCCTTTTTTCCATCTGAATCCAAACACAGGGTTCATGCACGGGTGACAAGGTGGGGAAGAAGGTGTTGAGCGAGTCTGGAGGGATCAGAGCTCCAGGGAAGCCCCAGGTAGGGAAGTCCTAGGGAGTGGGGCTGACATGCTGCCCTGACTCACTGGGCTCTGTCCCTCCACCCCTGTGGGTCCAGCTGGCCCTGTGGCCATCCCACGCTGGGGCTGGCTGGCCCTGCAGGTCAGCAGCTCCGGAGCTGGGAGCAGAGTTGTGCAATTAAACTTGCAAAGCACCAGCCCACACTCAGACAGCCCTATCTGATCCTCCACGAGCACCCAGGCTGACACACACCATTGATTGGTAGGCAGAGGGAAGGCAAAAATGACCAGGTTTGCTGCTTTCATTAAAATAATTCTGGGCCTGAGTTTTGGTCTGTGCCCTTCTTCTCATGCCAGCCTCACAAAGGGGATTTGAGCCGAGGGGAGCTGCTTTCCCTGCAGAGCAAAAACCAGGGGTTTGTACCAACACAAAGCACCAGGAGACCCTTCCTTCACCCCGGCCTTTGGTTGCACTTCTGGGCATTCACTCAGCTTGGAGAGCACCAATTTTCTCAGACAGTGGACTGTGAAAAGCCTGCGAGTGCAAGAGGCACGCAGACCCCATCGATAATAACAACAATCTTATTCACCAGTCGTCCATAAATTTTTCCTGCCTCAAACACTGTTTATTCCAACGTACCTGAGTGTTCCTTGGCAACAGGAAAACTGGACATCTTAAAGCTTCCAGGGCTGTCTTTGCCCTGACCTTGTCTGGCATACAAACCCCTTCACAGCTTAGCGCATTTTTGACCTTGCCCCACGTAGGCTGCATGGCTTTCCCTTCCCTCCCCGCTAATCCCTCCACTCTCCTTTTCCAAAGCTTTCCCACAAACACACTGAACTAGGGTTGGGAAGCAGCAGGAACAAGAACACTGAGCTAAATCTCCAGGTTGAGCCCAGTCTCTGTGTTGGTTTGTTTTTCAGGGCAGAGGAACATCTATCAGATGAGGACAATCTTTGGGGTTTTGGCTGTCCAGTGCCGAGCACACAGACAATATCCAAAATGCTGAGGATTGACCTGAAACATCAGCATTCTCCTAGGCCTTTACAGGGATAAACTGGGAAATTCTGGAGGCACAGGCAAAGATGGAAGGGAGAAAGTCTCCTTGGGTTCCTTTTAGTGATTTGAAGTGATCCTAAGCTGAAGGCACCTCGGCTGAGGCCTGAAACGTTGGCTTTGCACACACATCCAGATCCGTTTAATAACCTGGATGTACACAATTGCCTTTCAACCTAGAGCATTATATAACACTTCACATGGTTTTGCAAGGAGTGTACCAGGGAGTATTTGCAAGGAGCTGAGCCAAGAAGCTGTACAGACAGCAAGGCGTCTGTGTTGCCACTACAAAGTGGATGTTAATTACCTAAAACAATACATGTAATAGGCGAAGAGAAAAATGCTCTGTGCTGCCTTGCCATACCCACTCATCTAGTGCATCTCTAACTGCACAGTTATTTAGCCTGCAGGGATCATAATTAGCTGCTTCATAAATTAATAAGGGAAAGGAGGAGGGAAGGGGGAAAGCTACCAGTGCAAGAATGGTGGGAAACTTTAGATAGGATGTTTCTCGAAGAATGTCGTTAGCAGGCATAATTGCTTCATTAAATAAAGGCACAGACAAATGCACAGGGATCCTCTGTCCCTCGAGAGAGGAGGGTTGGAAGGCTTGCTTGATAGGCACTGTGAGGATCTGAGTTGAAGGACACCCTGGAGGTGTCAGCACGACAAAATCTTCTCAAAAATCCATGAAAAAGTGACGTGTGCCTAACAGTGATGCATGACCCCCTCTAACACCCTCCATCCACGGCATTCAAAGTGTTGCAAACACCACTTAGGGAAGTCCTGCAGGGCCTGCCATGAGCGGGGTGAAGGCACTGTGTCCCTGCTGTGCAGATGGAGAAACTGAGGCAGGCAGTGACACATCCTGCTCCGAGTCCCCTGGCAGGTCAGGGTCAGGCCAGCTGCACCAACCAACCTGGGCATAATGAACCTGTTGGAATCCCATTTACATCGCTTCATTACGAGTTCATAAAAACAATGGGGTTCATTTCCTCTATTATGCAAAGAATTTACAAGGTGGGAGAAGCTTCTCCCCGTTGCCATCAGACACCAGCCCCATTTAGGTAATTAGCTGGTTCCAGGCTGGCATTCACACATCCTCACACACCATTACCACAGCCTGCTTTGGAACCAGAGCCTCCTGTGAGGCAGTGGAAACATCTCCAAAATCCCAGGAAAATGGACAAAGCTCCATCTGACTGGAGGTGCTGCACCACGTTCCTCCTTTTGTGAATTTTATCTTCACAGACTTCCACACTTTTAATCTCTTAATCCACCACAACTCTTCTTGGATCCAGAGCCTGCCTTTACGGGCTCTTTCTGCATATTTTTTCCCTTAAAAGCCAGGCTTCTTGAATCACAGGGAGGTGAGGGATGTGACTTGACTGTGCTCCAACAGTCTCAATGATTCAAAGTCAGGAGTGGAATTCAGCTCCCAGGCTTCAAGGAGAACTGGGCCAAAAGGAAACTCTGCTTTTCCCATTCTCCCTTGGCCAGCCAGCTAAAAGTGAGGCAAATGGGAAGCCTGTCCCACCCTGAGCAATGTGGAGAGAGTGCTTTTTAAAACTGCAGCTGGTCAGGTTTGTTGGTGACCAGTTTTCTCCAGGAATATGTGGGATTTTGAGAGAAAGGCATGTGGAGTATTTTCCACTTGATTCTGAAGTATCCCCTGTGTGTGCTTGTTTGCGTTCATCCTTGCTAAACACCTCATCTCCTGAGCTTCCTCCTCTTCCCTCAGTGCTAGGCTTGGGTTTTTTTGCTGTTTTCAACTGTCTTTATGCTCTTCCTTCCTTTTCTCTTCCTGGCCAAGGCTCTGGCAGTTTCTCTAATGAAAACAGTTGCTTGCATGCAGAAAGTATTTTTGCTGTACGTTGAAACCTTCCATTCTTTCTTCACTCCCCTCCAGAATGCCCATTTTAGGATCATGTGTCTCTTGCACAGTCTTGCTTTATTTCCTGAGCTCCCCACGTGCTGCTCCACCATTACTTGGTTTAATCTTTCTATTTTTTCTCAGTTTCTAACCATGGCTCTGTTCCTGACTGTTCTTTTTTCCTTTTTCCTCCCTCTTCTTGGAGTTTCCTCTGCCTTTCCCAGCCCATCTCGTGCTTCCCATTGCCCTGTAAACCCAGGACACAACCTCACGTTTTTATTTGCCCAGAAAAGTAACTTTCTTCCCACGTTACTGAATTCAGCAGAGCCATTGGGATGTACCAGCCTGCCCATGAGTTAAACTCGTGAAAAGTGAATCTAGAATCTTATTTGAGGAAATTTTATTTGAGGAAAGTCTCACTCTGTGGGACTGGATTTCTGTGGCTGACTCTGCCAGGTCTCTGGGTCTGCCCTTTCCCTTCCCCAGGGAGGGTTTCCTTCAAGGACTGAGCTGGCAACAACAAACCTCTCCCCTCCCACCCCTTTTCTCCTTATAAATTTCCATGGCACAATAAAACATTTTCCAACCAGGACCAGTGCTGAACATTCTGACAGAGCTGAATACGTTGAGCCATTTAGATTTGGGGTTTTCTGCTCGGTTGGCTTCCTAAAACTGTTGACTTCCAGTGGCAAAGTTCCCACTGACTCCAGAGGGCCTTGGATGTCAGCCTGTGTGTGGCTGCAGCATCTCTGACCCTGATCAAGTTCCTAAAGGCAAACAAGCACAAGTGGCAAAATAAAACTTCCAAATCATTCCATCTATAGTAATTCAGTATTAATTTCTTACAGTGCTGTAAAGTGTGTGAAGTATACCCCTTAAAATAGATTTTTGTACTCTTATTGACATTTTTTCCATAAAGGATCTGCTTTTTGCCCTGAGGATATTCAGTCTCAGGCCTTTCACCCACCACAGAAGCAATGTAGAGAGCTTTATGATAAGCAGGAACTTTTTCAAGATTTATTCTGCCTGAGTTGCTCCTTGACAGCAATGATAAGGAACCTATAGTTTTCAGGGGTTGGAAAATCTCCTATATAGAAAAGCCTTGCAGTGGTTTAGGTCTAAGTAGCTCAGATTCCTGACTTCAGGCCTCATCTTAATTTCATATATTTAACTTAATTGATTTCAATGGGCTTATGATGACTTGCAGTGGGGGAGGTGGGTCAGGCCTCTCATTTCTGTTTTGATGGTGCAGTGAGATTCCATAAGCACACAGATAAATCCAGTTCTCCCTGTGAGCATGAGTCATTCCCTGGCTGGTGAGAAGGTGAGCTCTGGTCTTCTCCTGGCATTCCCTGCATGCCAGAAGGGAGCTGGAGTGAGATCAGGAGCTGTGGCATTGCGCCAAGGGCTCACCAAGACCAAGGGAAAATGGAGACACACGTGGGACAGTCCCCCAGGATCACCAGGGGAAGGGAAATGACCTTTCCTGAGCTGCCCCATTCCTTCACCCACTCCTGGCAGGAGCTGGGGACAGCTCTGGCCATGCCCTGCTGAAGGAGCTCCCTCAGGAAAAGTGGCAGCTCAGTTCTCCAGGGATAAGAACAGTCCCATGGGGATGGGTGCCGTGGTCAGGCACTAACCCTAATCTCAATTAATATTAACAATTAATAATTCTGGTGCATGAGGCATTTGATTCACTCTTCAGCAGTGAGGGGGGTTTCAATCCCCTTTTTCTGTGGTGGCTGATGGCCTCAAACTGCACTCAGGTCCAGCCTGCAGCAGCAGCCAGTTTTGCCTCCCAAGTCAGTGACAGAGCTGTAGCTCTTCACTCAACAACATCCCAAGTACCTGAGCAGCACTGACCTTATCACTCCAAAAATCACCCAGCAGGCAAAGCCTCTGTCAGATAGAAATCCAAATTAATTTCAGGAACTATGAAATACGGACCAATTGGACTCAATTAAACCCCAAGCATCTCATTTGTGCAAGCACAAGGGTAATTAACTCTTCCAAGTCCCGAGTTCTTGTGTGTGCAGCAATTCCAGTTGCTCTCAACACAGCCACATGTAAGCATGGATTTCTGCCTGCTGAAAGTGCTGCTGGAATCAGGGAAATGGGCTTTAATTCCAGCCCTGGTGCTGTTCAGGGTTTGCAGTGTTTCCCTTCTGTCCCTCCCTCTGCTCTTCTTCAATCCCTTGCAGCCAGAGCATGGCCTGAGTCCTCCTTCCTCTGCTGCCTGCCTGATGACAAATCTTGTGATGTTTCATTGGTGACACCCCAAACCCCTCCTGCAGTGGGAGAGGAATCAGGGACTGAGACCACGGCGGAGAATTCTGCACTTAGGGAGCATTGTTGCTTTCCCAATGCTCCTTTTTTGAAAGGCTGTATCCATCCTGCTGTTCTGGGATCATCCTCAGCCTTTCCACGGGAGGGTTTTGTGTTCTGCATCCATTTGGAGATCAGGACCCTTCCAGCACAGCTCTGCTCTCAGCCCAAATGTCAAATGTCTCTTTCCACCCTGCAGAGTGACTTGCTGCCTCTGAGATCACAAAAAAATCAGAGCTCTTTGCATTTCTCTGCTGCCTCTGCCTCGGTGTTTTAAAGCACTATACAAAGCTGCAGAGGATCCTTCAACTCCCCCTCCCCAGGAAATGTATGCCCTGCACTGCTGAGGCACTGAAAAGTTAATTGGTTTAATTTAAGTCACGCCACATCCTTGGCAGAGCTGTGAAAGGAACCTGGGAGACCTGGGCAGGGAGCCCCTCCTCAGCCTGGGGGTTGGAGGGGCAGGAGATTTCAGCAGCACAGAAACGCCACAAACTGGACTCTGCTCACAAACAACTTTTGCATCTCCCTTGGGAGATCCAGCAGATGACAGAACTACAAATAGGGATGAAAATCTTGTTGAGGAGAGGATTTCAGTAATGCCAAGCGGCAGCTCAGGTATTGGGGGATTGTCCTTGATGGTCCAGAACTGCAGCACACAAATTTCCCAGTTCACACAGTTAAGGGCTCTGTGTCTCCCCCTCAAAAATGTTATTTTGTCTTATAATTCAGATAGATGGGTAAAAAAACTGTGTGGGAGACCAGAGAAAGGGAACTGATGAGGTTCCCCTCATGGAAAATAGAAAGGTTTGCTCTTGTAACAATTCTTGTAAAAAAAGGGAAATAAAAAATAAAAGAGAGTTGCAAGGCTGGAGAAGACAAACTTAAATCTGAATAAAAACTTGAGCAAGCAGGACTTGAAAGAGAGCTTGCTTCTTCTTATTTTTTTTTTTATTTTTTTGCCTCCTGGAGAGATCTTGGGTAAATAAAGCCTGGCACAAACCCTCCTGCTGCAGAAGCACGTTTTGAAGAACGATGAAATCAACACGTTGAGGTGGTATTTATGTATTAATTAGTCAAATTAGCCGAACCAGAAGCAATCATAGAGCTCAGATTTGTGGCTTCTTGTGCCAGCCATGGGACACCTGTCTTTGACACTGAGCACTCTCACACAAGGCTCTAAAGGGGAAAATCACTTCCTTTTTTTCCTTTCTCCTGCCCAGGAAACACTTTTTTTTTTTTCCTTTTTTTTTTTTTTTTTTTTTTTTTTTTTTTTGTCTGCTCTTTTCCCCCCGCTATTTTTTTTCTCCTTGTCTCCAAGATTTCTGACTCACAGCACATGGAGAGGGAATTAGTCACAAGTTATTTCCTGTTTTCCAGATAACCTCACAGGCTGGGGCTTCGTGGTCAACAGCACAACCAGGTGGAGTGCAAGGTAGATGAGAACCAAGCACTGCCATAAAAACTCCACAAAACTCATTGTTTTATCCTCACAGGCAGCTTTTGTGTTGTTGTTGTTTTCTATAAAGGGATGGCATTTTAAAGTAATTTAAAAAGGCATTTTTAAAGGCATTTTAAAGTCATTTTAAAATTCTTTATATTCATGGATTTGCCTCCTGTGACGTTTCCCAGGCCAAATGTGCCTTTGCTCGTGCTGCTCTTGGAGCAGATTTGATCATCAGCTGGTGAAGGTGAAGCTCCTGCCTTCTTGCAAACCTCTCAGGAGACAGGAGCACGCCAGGAAAAGTTCAGAATAATTTCCTGCATCCAGGGCACCGCCTTTTCTCTGCCACCCCATTCCTTGTGACAGGAGCACGCCAGGAAAAGTTCAGAATAATTTCCTGCATCCAGGGCACCACCTTTTCTCTGCCACCCCATTCCTTGTGCCATGTTTGCTTTGCAAATGCCAGCACAGAGAGGTGACATTCCCCCACTCAGGCAGGGTTTCTGTCCAGGCTGCTTCAGCCCTGTGCCCTCGGCTGCTGCCAGCTAAAAACCAGACGCCAGCTCAGCAGGCAGGGAGAGGATTCCATGCCCATCACCAAGGAACCTGCTTGCTTCAGGGAGAGCCCTGAGCTGCAGTCAGAACTGCCCTGAAATGGATCCCATGTGGAATTTTAGGGGTGCCAGTGGGCACTGAAGGTGCTGGATCAGCTCACCTCCAGCTCTTTCCCTCCTCCCTGCTCAGCTCTGACCTCGTGGCCAGGCTGGCAGTGCCCAGGGGTGTGATCACACCTTGCGTGTCATCCCTCAGATTTCTGACACAAAATCAAGGCTCCCTGAGCTCCTGCTGCACTGAAATCCAGGCTGTGACAGCCACCAAGTACAAAGACAGCAAAATCAGAGCTCCCCAAGGAACATCGGCACCCCTGACTTGCACTGGGAGCTCTGGGGAGGAGATGTTGGCCCTGATTTATTGCTGTGCATGTCGATAGCAAGCCTGTCGTGCTTTCTTTCCAAAACACCTCAATTTTCAAGCGTACTGGCACACGTGTCCCCACCCTTGGAAGTGCAGCTGGCTGGGGGGGAAGATGTTGCCGTTTTCAAGCAAGTTGCAGCATTAAACAACCACCTTGGATAAGGAGACAACAAGACTTAACCTAAAAGGAACTGCAGGAGATCTGAAAGCAGGAGGCAATTATGCAAATTGCAATTGGAACGGGATTACTCAGGCTGGAGCCATTTAGTGCAGCACAGGCTGGGAGGTGGGATGTGCCAGGGGCAGTGGGGCTGGACATTCCTGGGATCTGCCACTGCCTGTCCCTGGAGATGCCACAGCTGCAGGCACAGCAGAGAGGGAGCTGGCACCAGCTCGGGCTCCCCTGGACAGGGCAGCACCACTCCCTGTGGTCCTCATCTCCATCACCAAAGCAATTTTCAAATGTGCAGGACAATAAACCCTATGGCAAGAAGAGGAAGAAAAGGGTCAGGATTGTTGCTGAGCCAGCCAGGACTTGGCTCATTTTTTTTGGAAGGAAGATCCTGGAGTGTTTTCATGGCTGTGCCCAGGCAGACTTAAAGGGTTTTGCACCATCCAGCCCTACTCAAATAAGTATATTTGACTCTATATGGAGAAAAAGCTCCACTGGAAAGCTGGGCTCTTCCCAGAAGGAAAACACCCTGCTGGTTGTCATCTCTGGATGTTGTTTTTGGTATAATTCACCCACCATTCCCAGAGCTGCTCACTTAGGGATTCAGTCATGATGAATCTTCCCAAACATCTCTGGGTTTTGAAGAAAAAAAAAAATCAATGAAAGGTGACTTCATAGCTACCTTAAAATAGAAGGAATGGATAGCAACTCATTAAGCTCATAAAGATGGGATAATGTGTGCTGAAAGTAATTGTTATCATCAAATGTGGTTAAAATTAGTCACCAGCAAGTTAAAACTAAGCCTTACATCCAGGTTCCTTGCTGAAATGCTCTTGCTACTGTGTGAAGTGCAGAATGAGAGAGTGAGTACAGGAAACATCTTCCTCAGTGGTTTGGCTTTTGTGGGACAATGAGCAGAGGGGTTTCACACTCAGGCATCAGGAAAGGTCAGTGAAACTTCAGCTTCTGACCTCGGCCAAAAGCACGGAAAGCAAAATGAGGATTTTCAAATCCTGAAATGCTGATGACAGTTGGGCTCTTCAAGTCATCCATTACTGCCTCTGTAATGTGGGGCTCTGTGCTTTAAAACCTTTTCCAGAATCACAGAATTATGGAATCATTTAGGTAGAAAAAACCCCTCAAGACCATCGAAGTCCAGCCTCTAACCCAGCACTGCCAACCCCACCCCTGAACTCTGAGTGTCACAACTGCTCAGCTTCTGGTCCCTGCAGGGATGGCAACTCCACCACTTCCAGAGCTTGACAGCCATTTCCATGAAGGAATTGTTGGTGAAATCCAATCTAAACCTCCCCTGGCACAGCCTGAGGCTGTTTCCTCTTGTCCTGTCACTTCTTACTTGTGACACTACCCAGCTGTCCCCTCCTGTCAGGAGTTGTGCAGAAGGTCCCCCCTGAGCCTCCTTCTCTCCAGGCTGAGCCCCCCAAGCTCCCTCAGCTGCCCCAAATCCTTCCCCAGCTTCATTCCCTTCCCTGGACACGCTCCAGCTCCACCTGGGTCACCCCATCAGAGCAGCTCAGAGCTCAGTCCTGGGGGTACCACTGCAAAAAGGACAACCCAAATCATTAGAAAACAAGAAAAGTGACTTTTATTTTTTGGTCCAAGACCTCCCACCTTTGTGAGGTCTTTGTGAAGATCCTTTGTGGTCTTTGGAGGTTTCATTTGTCACAGGTTTGCGTGCCTGTGAGCTGTGCACGTGCTGGGGGACGTTTGCTCTCCCATCCCCTGACAGACCCGGGCACACCTGGGGCTGAACTCGCTGCAAAATGAGACTGTTCTAAACTCTCCCTGCCAAAACTTCATTAAGTTAAAAGGGGTACAATTATAACTTACCTTGCACCAGGAAGGGCAGGTACAAAGCTTGATCCTGCAGAGTTTTGGACGGGATCCTTGGAAATCTCTTGGTTCTGGGTGGAAATGACTCTGGGAGCTTTTGTAAGTACTTTTGCTGTAAAAGAGCGATTTGCACATAATCAAAGCCTCTTAAACACCCAGACTGGCTGCCCTGAGGAGACTTCTTCAACCTGCTGGGTTCATACCCTGCTTAGGACTGGACAAACCAAAGCCCCAAACGATGAATGCAGTGTAATGTGAATATTGACTGACTCTGCTAATTGTTTGTCATCTGGGGCTTAAAAAACCCCAAAATCCTCACCACAAACATGATCCCCCTCAGTTCTCTCCTGACAGAAAGTTTTGTCCTAGGTGAGAAACAATTCCCCAGTTGATTTAAGGACTCCTACACAACCAAGGAAAAGCACAGGTTTTGTGATAAGTTCCCTCATGGTGTTCCCTCCACTGAAAATCAGTGTTTGCAGTCCCAGGAGTTGACACCAGTTTTTCCTCTGGTGTCCCTTTGCAATTCCAGCAGCTAAAATTCTGTCAAGCTCCAAGCACTCAGGGCAGCCACGGAGTGAGGGTAAAATAAAGGTCAGAGAAAAGCAGATAAAGCCTCGTTTTTAACCTGCCCAAGGAAAAGTGGGATCCCTTGGGGAAAATACATCTCTGAATCCTGCCTGTGACACTCTGGTTGTGGCAAAAGTCTTCCTAAACTCACAAACCCACTCAGAGCCCAGCAAGAAAAGCAACATGGTCAGTGTGTGATGGATAATTTCAGAGTGTTGGTTTTGTAGGTTGCAATTTGCAGTTGTACACTGGAGTTATACAAGTGAGAAAAATGTTATTCTCCCTCTCCAAAAACAATCTTTTGCTACTTGGGGTTAGGTTGGTGTAGTCCTAAATCTCTGTGAATGTAGTTGCAATTCCTGTTTAATAAAACTCCAGAAGTGATCTCGTTTTATCAGCCTTCATCTGTAATTAAGGCATTTAATATTCAAACTCTTTGATGTCATGTCATCTTTGAAACATAAATAAGAAGTTTGTCTCCATCTTCAAAATTAAGATAAATGAGTTGGAAGGGCAAGTCCCCAGAGAAACTTTTAAAAGCTATTTGGGTATTTTAATAGCTACCAAAAAGAAATAAAAAATAACAACACTGATAGTAAGAAAACACATTGGTAGAAAGCTGAAAACAGTTTTATAGGAAATGAGCAAGACAAGCTCCATCTGAGCAGAGAAGCCTGGACACAGGCAGGCTTGTGACTGTTTGTTGTTGGGTTTTTTTGGTCCAGGTGATTTGTTTGCAGTGAGGATCTCAAAGCACTGCAGTGCATTCCCAGTCACCCTCCCTGCTGCTATTAGATGGCAAAACAAGTCCTGGCGCCCCGTGGAGCTGTGCCTGATGTGCTGAGATACCCAGGACACCCCGTGGGCTCTGCCCCCGTGTTCAGTAAGGAAATCAGTGGGAATGGGGCGCCCACTCTGCCCCAGTGCTGCCTTGGATGGAGCTCCACGTGGGATGTCTGAGGGAAAAGGGATCCCCTCTGTCCAAGCTTTGTCAGAGACCATCCTGCAGGATCTGAGCTTTGGGGAATGCTCTCCTCACCCCTTTTCCTCCCCTCCCCTGCCCTGGAGTGAATCTCACCCAGGGCAAGCTGGAAATCTCTCTCAGCAGACCCGGGCTCCAGAGCTGCCTGTCCCTCCTGCCTCAGCAGCACCACCGTCCTTCACTCCCACTCACGGGCACTCAAGGATGTGCAGTTCCTTTCCTGCCATCACTTTTCCCTTCAAACTTGTCAGGAATCTCTCCTGTTCCTCTGGCTGCAGGCCCGTTTCCACCCTCTCCATGCAGTGCTGGGATCCCTGGATCTGAGCCAGCTGGGATGGGAGCTCTCCTCCTGCCTGCTCCTCATTAGAACGTGCGCACGTTGAAGTTTGTTTTCTTCCCAAAGCCTTTCTTGGAGGGTTGGAGGTGTGTAGGAGGGCAGGCACACAAATCCTGTTATTTGTAGGTTCAGAGCAGTGCGTGGGAGGAAGATACAGGAATCCCATTAGTCATTAATAAGATTTTAGAACAGATTCCTCAGGCAAGACTTGGAAAAGCTCTTCCTGGCTGCCTTCTGATGGTGTTTAGGTCTTCCATGGCCCCACCAGTCCATGTCCAGTCAGGTTGGGAGAGTTCCCTCTCCTCTCCCTCCCTCTTCTCCCTACTTCCTTCTATTTCTGCTTTGAATCACGCAGAATTCTTCTCAATTAGAAAAAATTTGCCACCATTGTTAATTATATCAAGAAACTGAAGCAGCAACGTTTGCATTAAGGCCTTGCTTTGAGCTCTGCACCATGGTCTGCACAGACCCTCTTTCAACCCTAAATGATGAATAATTCTCCCTGCCCCAAACTTTTAAATTCCAGGTGTAAAGTGGAAAAGTTTCCACTGGTAAAAAATAAACTTGGTAAAAAAGCTAATATCCAGAACTTTTGATCCTCTGAGGACCCGGCCTCTTTTAGATGTTTTGAAGCACTTGGCTGAATTTTTATGTGACTGTGCATTCCTCTCTCCTGAACACAAGCCAAGGTGATTG
This sequence comes from Pyrgilauda ruficollis, assembly GCF_017590135.1. NCBI lineage: Eukaryota > Metazoa > Chordata > Aves > Passeriformes > Passeridae > Pyrgilauda > Pyrgilauda ruficollis. Next base: position 8,172,779 of record NW_024527377.1, read on the forward strand.
ATTGGAGCACCATTAATCACAGGAGAGCAAGACATGATCCCAGGGAAGTTCACAGAGGAGCTCTGAGCAGTGAGTACACGAGGAAGAACAGGTCAAGTGCCAAAGAGATGAGTGGAGCCTGCCCTGAAGTGATTGTATTCCAAAGGCACAGGGGAAGAGGAAAAAAACAGCCAGACAAGACACAACACATCCAGAGTGGGAAGTGGGTATTCAGGCTTGGATGTTTCTTGAAATAGGTGGGGTGGCAGTGGCAGTTTGCTAAAAACAGTGTGGGAGCTTGGCTCAGAGCAGAGCTCCTCTTGGCAGGTGGGGCTGGGAAAGGCTGCCAGGATTTTTGGGTGAAGGAGACTCAAGGATTGCTGGCTGATCCTTGGGCAGAACTGTCACCCAGTGGCTGATATTCCATTTTCTCCAAGCCCATTTTGACACCTGCTTCTTCCTGGACTGGATTTTTCTCCACCTGCTGGATCAGGTGGGGCTGACATCTTCAGCACCTTTTCCCTGCCCCTTGTCTAAGGGAGTTTGGGGGGCTCAGACCAGCTCCTACCTCAGCATCTGCAGCCTTTTCTGTCCCCTGGGACTTGGGGGGCTCCAGGGAGCTCCTGGCAGAAGCCACTCCCAGCAAGGAGAGCACTCTGCTGCCTGGGATGTGTTTCCCATCAAGCACCAGATGGATTTTCCATCTTTTCTTAGCAGTTCCTCTAAAGTGGGGATTAAAATCCCCAAAGTCCCCACTCCAGAGCCCCACCTGAGCAGCCTCCCCCAGCTGCAGGAGCCCATCCTGGAGTGCAGAGCCACGTGTGGGTGGCAGCAGAGTTACAGTGGCTGCCCCATTTGTTTAAACAATTGCTGGTTTTGAATTTACAAGTATTTAGGATGTTTCGAGATTCCCAGACTGGAAATGCTGGTATCTCTTCCAGCCTCTGCCTGAGCTAAGGTGTTTTTCACACTGATTCAGGTGGGGGAAAAAGGTTCCTGCTGTTGTTCTGCTCCTTTGCTGGTTTTTTGCCTGGGAGATGAAGAATCCTTTTAGACATTGAGCCTTTCATGCTCTGCTTCATCCACTTGAACCTTTCCTTCCAGACTTCAGGCATATAAGAAAAAACCCAGATGTCTCAGGAATAAAAAAAAAAAAAAGAAGAAGAAAAAGCCCCCAAACCCCTAGCTTTACATGCACTTGGATCTTTCATTTTATAAAAACAGTCAAGCCACAACCACAAGATTTCACAGATAAGAGAAAAAATGTGGATTGTACTTAATTCAATATTATAAAGAAATGCTCTTACAGGGAGACTGCAAGCTGAGCCAAAGCCAGACCAAGACTGCTGACTGATCTGAAAAATGTGAATATTATTCACACTGGGACACCACATCTCATAATGCTCCATGTGTGCTATAGTATATAATTATGAAATGTTTGCATTAAGTAACTTGGGTGCCTAAATACAGATGTTCCTTATTGACATTAATTGGACTTGACATATCTTTGGCCTGCTTTCTAGCAGTCACCAAAGCATGCATTTCCACTTTACCGTACATATTCTAAAGGAGCTCTGTTCCATATCCAGCTTATTACCAGAGAAAAACATTAGTGCCTCAGCTATCTGTCACAGAGTTCAGGTAAAAATGCAATTGCTTTGCATTAAAGAGTGTGGTTGCTGAGGACTGACCACAAACATTAATTTCTGCTCTTTTTTATTTTTATTTACAGTGAAAGCTGTCCCTGAGACTTAGAAAGTGGGAATTTTTTTTTCTTCCCAGAGCTGTCAATGCGTTGTGGTGCCTTTTGCTCCGATTTTTTTATTGCTGTGGCTGAAATGTCAAGTTTCTGAGGAAGAAAGAAAAGGGAGAAAGACAGAAAGAGAGAAAAAGAGAGAGAAAGGAGAGAAGGAGAGCGAGAAAATAGGGAGGGAGATTTCCTTATTTTTCATATGAAATATAAGTGGCTTTTGCAATTGTTAGTTTTACTGTTTTGCATTACTCTGCAGGGATGTCTCATCCCAGTATCTGGAGAAAAAGCCCAAATATTAAATTAAAACAAAGGTACTCAGAGTTATAAACTTCACCTGGCCAGTTCCAAGCAGGTTCTCCAAAAGAGAACCCAAAAAGGGCACCAGTTTCCTTTGAGAGGATCTTCTTTGGATGTGTCCTGTAGCTGAGATTCAGATCTCAGCTTCTTCAGAATCCCTATGAAACATTAGCTTTTCAGCAAACCTTTCCAAGTGGGCTTTTTTTTCCAAGGAAAGATCAGCTAAGTCTTGACATTTCCCTGTTAAATTGGGGGTTTCAGTGGTTTGTGAATGAGTGGGAGGTGTTTCAGTGGAAGTTTGTGCTTTTAAGTGAATACAGAGATGAAAAGACATTTGAAGTTCAGTCTAGAAATTCAGACATGAAAATTTATTCTCCTGATATTGAAGAGAAACTTCCCATCCATATCATCCCAGGAAGTTGATGGAGCAGGAGAGATCCCTCATGGAAAATGCTGCTTAAAATTGAGAAGATTGGAAATGAAAGTACCCAGAGCAGAGAATCTGAGAATACTCAGATTCCTCCTTGTAGGAAAGGAAAAAATCTTGCTTTTATTGCACCAAAGAGTGAAGGTACAAATGTTTTCCGACTGAAATTCAACTTTAGCACATAAGTCTCCTCTAAAGACAAATGCCTGCTCTTTCCCTCAGTATTGCAGGAGAACTTCCTTCCATTAGAGGATCTCTTTTCTTTTAAAAAATGAGTTAAAAGTGATTCAAAGGTTTTGTACAGGCTGAGAGCTTTTGCCTGACTGAAGGAATAACATTACTCTCTTTCTCAGCAAAATGCCACTTTCCATCCTAAAACTGATAAAAGAAATATAGATATTTAAAATTATATAAAAATATATTTGAAATGCTAAAATTTACTTATTATAAATAATAATAAATAATTTAACGTAAATAATAAAAATTATTATAAATAATAAACTTTATTTATTATAAATGTATATAATATATTTTAGAAAATACTTTTTTAATTTTTTTAAATGTCTTTTCTCTTTGATGCTGCCACTGCCAATTATCACAACTCCAAGAATCTCCTGCTTGGGATATGAGATTAAAAGGGAGCTTCCCAAGTGCAAGCACTGATTATAAAAGGGAAAAAAGGCAATTTTTCCACAGCACGAGTCGTTGCTTTGAAATGGATTTCAACACTAGGCACACCAGATCACATCCAAGGCAGGAATATCTCTGTTCCCAGTGTCCCTGGGAGCTGTGAGGAATTCAGGAGCAGCTGGAAATTGAGGGTGGAATACAAATTTTTTAAAGGATCTGTGGGTTGGTTTTGAAGTGAAGAAAGATAAAAATGATGTGATGTTAAACAAAAAGCCATAATCACTTCAAAATGCAAAAAAATCATCCCAGAAATCTCAGATCTGCTTGGAGCTTTGCCACCAAGGAGGTTGGACTTTGCCACTTGTGTTTGACTGGTGCTGAGTGTGACATGAGCACTAAAACATTCCTCTCCTCCCCTGTGGACCATTCCAAATGGCCAAAAAATACCTGACAAAATCATCTGGAGTTCATCATGGGTCATCCCAGGGAGTTCTTGTCCAGGCACGTCCATTAATGGACTGATGATCTGCTGTCATTTATGAATTAAGGGAAGAAAGAGCTTTTTATGTTCAGCCTGCTTTTAAGTCAACAAAATGATGATTCACAAACAGAAATGTGCTAAAACCTCAAAGTCACTCAGCATCCCAGTGGCTCAGGTAAGCAAATGCTCTGCTCCAAGTTAATTCCAATTTTATTTTCTCCAAACCTGCCCTTCTCAGCCCATCTCTATCACAAAATTTCCTTATCTACAACAGTTCCACAAGCTGCTGGTTTTTCAGCAGCATCTCTCTCTATGAAAACAAATTTTACTTTCTCCAAGGCTTTTTCTTCTGCTGGAAGTTAATTTTCATTTTCCACCTTGAAGATGGGAACCCCAAGCCAATCAAATGAACAAAATTTCTGTCTGAATCTCTTCTTCCAGAGGCACAGTTAAGATCTGAGAGAATGCAGCTGGTAATTAGTTCTGACCACAAGAGCTGCAGCAGTAAATCCTGTTCATCTCTGACACCATTCCAGCCAGGAATTCTTATACAAATCCATGAAAGCAAAAAAGGTTCTTTAAGGCCACAAACAGCACATGAATAAAACAATTCCACTCCTATGTGAGGCTGCAGTAAATTCAATTTATTTCCAGCGCTGGGTTACCTTGTCAAGAAATACCAGACAAAGGAATTAGGAGACAAAAAAGAATCTTTCCCCTCCAACTCACTTATCCTCTCTGAGCACACCCTGATGTGCCTTGTGCTCCATTTTGCATTCTGGGAAACCACCACAAATTTGGGTAGAGCAGGCAGAGTGCCCAGAATTCCTTCCAAGTTTGGGGAATGAGCCCAGAAGTCTTTAAGTAATGAATCACCTCCAATTCTCCATAATGGCCCTGGCAGCAGCCAAGACACAAAGTTCACCTCTCCTTGTCCTGCAGGAGAGGCACAGACTTGCAGCTCTGAGGTGCCAAGAATCAGGAAAATAACCCAGGAATCACAGCCAGATAAACTGGACCCATGGCTTTGAGAGGGAAAACACAGGGTAATTAAAAGATTGAGGTAATCCAAGTAAATCAGCTCTGTTCCAAGGGCTGGGGCAAGGCTTCCCTTCCCAGGGATCAGCAATCCCTGCCCCTGCCCATCCCAGGCTGGCAGTGCCCTGCAGGATGGGATGGCTCAGCCTCTGGACCAGGGGATGGGCTCCAGGCACACAAAAAAGGATATTTCTTACTTTTAACCCTGAATTATTCCAGTCTGGCCAGTGGGTTTGTAGTCCCTTGGCCACCCATCCCTCTGAGCAGCCCGAGCAGCACAAACCTTGTCAGAATTCAGCAAAACAGCAAAGGAGGAGTGCTGCAGTCAGGTCCTGGCAGCTGCTGGCCAGGAGTGCTTGTGCTGCTCCCATCGTGTTCCTCGGTGCCTCTTTCTGTGAGAAAGGTGGGCTTGGACACAGAAAGTGTCTGTGAAGGAAATAAACCCAAATAAACCCAAATAAACCCAGATAAACCTTGCAGGCAGCAGCACTGAGCCTGCCATGAGCTCCCCTTCCCACAGGTGATTTCCCAGGTAGATCTGCAGCCCTGATTTGGTGTCTCAGACCACGTCTGTGTTCCTCCAGGTGGGAGCACAGACGGGCTGAGGGAACACAGAGCCTTTGTCTGGAAAAGTTCTTCATGTGTGCCTTCAAACCCAGAGTCAGGGAGGGTGGAAAGTGCTTGGATAGATTTGGGTTCAGGTAGTTCCAAAATGCAGTCAGAAATCAGTTTATTGCTCGTTTCTCTTCCCCTGGATGTATCTTGGGGAATCTGTCAGCAAACAAAGGACAACTCTGATGGCATTGCCTGCCTTTATTCCTGATAAAACTGGGATCACAGAGATGAAGGCAGGGAGGTGAGCTGGTGCTAAAATGGTGCAGGTTTTGCAGGCCACCTTTCAGCTCCACACATTTCTAAGGCTTTCCTTTCAGAGCTACCTGTATTGTGAATTTATTATTATTATTATTATTCCTGCATTACTGTGGCCAACACTGAACACTTTTCCCTTCTGCAGGAGCTCTGAGGCTCTTGAGCAACAACAGCACTGCCAGGAAGGGACAATTTCTGTTTTGGCCAGAGCTTATTCTGAGGAAACAGGTACTGCTGGCCAAGCCTGGAGAGCCCAAATTTCCTGAGGAGATGAATCAGAGCAGCTTTCAGAATTCTAAATTAGGTCAGGCAGGTACCCAGGAGCTGCAATAAGCTCAGGAGCTGAAATGAGAGCTTCTCATGCTCAGGAAGTAGAAGAGGCAACCCACCAAGGTGTCTGTAGACAGCCTCTCTCCAGGACACCAGCTGGAGCATGGCTTGCCCAAATTATTCCTTTTGGGGGCTGCTGGGAGTGATTTACTGCAGAGCAACAGAGCCCTGAAGCTCATAATCACAACAAAAGGCAGAGGTAGTGCTGGAGGAGGGGGTCTGTGATGAGTGCAGGGTGGGAGGGAAGGTGGGGTTGTGTCTCCTCTGCTCCAGAGCTGCCTGCTGTGCTTCCCGCTGCCACTGGTCCCCGGCTCAGGCAGCAGCAGTGGGCTGGAAAAACTCCTAAAATCGCTCAGACAGCGGAGACTGCTGTTTGAGCTGGGAACAGACAGCTCCCTTCAGTCCTACAGCCTTTTTTTTTTTTTTTTTTTTTTTTTTAAAGGCGGTGTAAATTTTAAAGGAAAAAAAAAAAAAAAAAAAAAAAGGAAATATTGCGGTGGGAAAAGATGCTTATTTTGTTGGTTGGAAGGAAAAGTCTGGGAGGCAGCAAATTAAAAGGATATTGAAGGTGTTTAGTGTCTGTCTGTTCCTGAATTTTCCTGAATTGCAGAAAAGGAGGTCTTTGTTGTAGAAGGAAAAAAGCAATGATCATGCAGCTTCTGCTACATTTTACCTGCAGAAATGTCTGAAAGTCCCTGCCTTGTTCAGTGCAGGAGCCTCCAAAGGCAGAGGTGGAAGGATTATTTATTATTATTATTATTATTATTATTATTATTATTATTATTATTATTATTATTATTTCTGTTATTTTCCTGCATTTTGAACCCATCCCACATTCCAGGCACAGGTCAAGTGCAGCACTTTATCTTCACCCCGGGGAGGAGCCTGAGCTGCTGCCTTTGATCTGTCCCGGGGTGATGAGGCTGATAATGTTTCCATCTGAGAGCACCAACGCAAGTCAATAAATAGCAAAGCCCAAAATTCCACCTCTGAGAATGGTAGGAAACCTCCAGGTCCCTGCTGTGTGGGATTTTTTCCCTTAAGAAGCAGCAGTGGGAGAATTAAATATGATTTCCACTTAAAAACTTTGTATCCAAATACTCTTCTAAGCATCATTTTCCTTGATCAAAGGGGGTTCAAATAAGCACCATTAGCTGAGAAATCTTTGTTTCCAAATGTTTCCTTGAAGTTTCTGTTGGAGTTTCAAGCTCTGGAGTCAGGGTCTGCACAGATTTTTTCACTCTGGAGTTTGGTGTGCAGACCCTGACTCCAGAGTGAAAAGTGGAAATCAGGAGTAAGAGGCTGCTCCAGACTGAATTCCTGATTTCAGGCTCAATTGCAAGCCACAGGAAAATCTATGTAATCCCTTTAGAAGGGGGATGGTTTTCCTTGGGCAGCCTCAGGAGCTGATCATGGACAAACTGTGGCTTCCAGAGCCTCTGCTTGGTGCAATTCCAGGAACAGGAGAAAAGGTTTGGAGCAGCTCTTAGATTTTAGATCTCTTTGACAAGAAAGCCACATTGTCTGTATTTTGAATTTGTGACAGTGGAAGCTCATAGGGATTGATCCATGGAATTCATGGATAACTGGCCCAATATCTCCAAAAAACAAGGCAGACCAACAACACAAGAAATTGCTTCAAGAACACAACCAGACAGAAGCAGGAGGACTCAATTCCACTTGGTAAAACTTGTTGGAATTAAATTACTTTTTTATAAAAAGCTGGACTTATTCTTTGTGAAACTGAGAATCCAAGAGAAGAAGAAGAAACAAATCTGGGGCAGCTACAGCACCCCTTTCACCCTTATGGAGGCACCCAAACCTCCAGAAATTTGCTGAACTGTCTCCAGGCAGGAAAATAAAACCTCCCATCAGCACATTTGCACAAAATGGTGCAAAATGGAACAACAACAATTTCCTATTGCACAATTCCTTTCTCAGAGCACTCGTTCTTCCCTCCCTCTTCCCCTGCAGTTCTGGACCTGGAGCAGGGGAAGTCTGGACATTTTTACTCCGAGTGTCTCCCTCAGGACTCAGCCTTACAAACATTCTCTGGTCCCGTGTAAACAGGAGAACGTGTTGGGCTGTTTGTTTATGCCACACTCTAATTCACCCTTTGACAGAAACCAGTTCCAAGGGATTTTTTTTTTTCTTCTTCTTCTTTTCCCCCCACTCTCCTTGTCTGGAAATCCACCATCACCTGCAGGCTTTGCTGCTTAGTGAGACAGCAGAAATAGCAGAATATTGGCCAGGAGATGAATGGTTTTGATGAGCTTGTGGTGGAACCTGGAGAAAAGGAGACTCAGGGGTGATCTCATCACTCTGCACAGCTCCTGAAAGGTGCCTGTGCTCAGCTGGGGTTGTCTCTTTCTCCAGGAACTGACAGAACCAGAGAATACAGCCTGCAGCTGTGCCAAGGGAAATATAGGTTGGATATTAGGAAGAAGTTTTTCACTGAAAGGGTGATAAAGTTCTGGAATGGCTGCCCGGGGAGGTGGTGCAGTCACCATCCCTGGGTGTGTTTAACAAAGCCTGGATGTGGCACTGGGTGCCAGGGTTGAGTTGAGCTGTTGGGGCTGGGTTGGACTCCATGATCTTGAAGGTCTCTTCCAACCCGGTGATTCTGGGAATTTTGTGGTGATGGAAAGGAAAAGGGCTATCAGTTTGTGCAGCTGCTGCCACAGCAGGTGAACCTCTGGCTAAAGAATCAGCTCTCCTTTATCTCCAGAGTGACTGAACCTTGTGGCTGGTCAGAGCCCTGTATTTTTTTACAGCTGAATGATCATTGCTTTTTTATATAAATAATCAATACATGTTCTGCTGGTTCTTTCTTCCCTCTAATTTCCTTCTGCAGGAGAGCTCTGGCTGGAAGGATGCTGGTTGCGTGGAAAAGGCAGAGTCATGAGGCTCTTCTGAGTCAGCAAAGGCACCTCAGCAATAAAAATAACGCTGAGAAGCAACAATTTGCTTACGAGGGCATTCCCACCTTCCTCCTGTGCTGACTCGGGAAACCGTGAGAATTCGGAGGGAGGGAAAGCCATGCAAATAAGGAATACCCAGCAGTGGTAATGCATTCATGGCTGGGGAATATGGGCCATGCCTGGCCCTAAAACTGGGATTCACAAGGGAATGGAGAGACAGAAAACACCTACAGGTCTAAAGAGCTGAGAAATAATCCCTGAGTTACTCAGGGACACCAAAGCAATTTGGATCTGGAACTCTCACGGATTTCAGCATTGTTCTAGGTGCAAGTTAAACTCCTCTCACTACTTTCTCCAGCTGGAATTCAGATACTATGGATGAATAATTCACTCAGGGTTTTGGTTTTGTGCAAGGAGTAATGGAGCACTTTTCTGTTCTGATAATTAAAGTACTAAAAGATGTTAGCCAACAATAAAATCTTTCTGTTGTGCCCTAGGAAGGCAGGAAAACTTAATTTATCTGCACCTAGATCTCTGTACTGCTCTGTTCCCAATTAAAAATGTATTTTCGGAGAAAAATGTGGGGATTTTTTTTCCCCACCACCAGATTATTTCTGATTTTAACCATGCTGTACAATCATTCTGTTTCTTAGTAATATATTTCTTTTTATTTCCCCAACGGAAAATAATGGACAGCTTAAAAACACAGTGAAGCAATGTTTATCCCAAGGGCATCATATGAACATTTCTTGGAGCACTGAGTGTTTGCAGTTCTCTGATAAACAGCCTTAGTTTTTCCCGTGGCAGCTAAAAAAAAGGGCAGTAAAACTCTCTGTGGGCAATTGGTTGATAGGACCCAGAGCTCTTGCATTTGCCAATGGGAGCAGCAGACAAATCTTGGGGGAAAGAGAGAGGTGATTTGTAAAAAGGAGTCAATATTGCTGCTGCAGAAGCAGGAGGGCATTGTGGGCTCAGAGGAAAGGTGGGAATTCCTCAGCAGCTCGGAGTGAGAGAGGCTGGAAAAGGCTGATCCAGGCCCTGAGTTCATCCTGAGCTGGAAAGCATCAGCATTCTCCTAGCTTTACCCATGGACTCGAACAAAACCAAGCCAGGTTGTTCCCAGGCAATGTTTATTTCAGTCTGGAAGCTGGAGCAGGACGAGTTCAGGGCACAGAGACAAACCCAGGTCTGTTCCTCAGCGGGGTCAGGCTGGAGCCTCTCCCTGCCCCACTGGGCAGATCTGGCTGGGATCTGGGTTCAAGCATCTTCCCCTTCCTTTGATCTCAGGAGCTGCTGTGCAAAATGCCTGGCATTTTTATCATTTAATTTAATTTTACTGAATCCACAAAGAGCTGGGATGAGGGAACAAACTGCCCCAGCTCCAAAGCTCCCTTTGGAAATGCTGCTTGGTGGATTTATTTTCCCACCAGCAAACACTGGGCTTGGGTTAGAAAGTGAAACTGTCCAGGTGAACTTTTGTTCCTGCTGTAAATGGGTCTCTCCAGCTTCCCCCAGCAAAGGCACAAGACTGCTGAGTGATATTTTAATCTGGGCATGCTGTGGAGCAGCCAATGGCTCTTAATTCTGTTTGTCCATGCGCCCTTTCCAGCATGTGCTTCTGTAAACATATTCAGAGCTCATAAAATGTTAATTAGGAATAAAATAAAATAAATAAGGCAATAATCTGAGCCTTCCAATCCCTTTTGGCCCAGAGGACGTGCTTGCTGTTAACTATTTCCAGGCCATTCACAAACAAGCAAAATTTTACCAGAACAAGAGTTCTTATTCAAGACCTTTTTTTTTTTTTTTTTTACGATGCAATGAAAAAAAAGAAACACAGCCCAGTAAATCATATAATTAACACAGGCTTGGTGCTCGGCGTGTGAAATTAACCCAGGGAATAAACAAGTGGCTGGGTTAATCCCAGCAAAACTCCGCTGTGCTGGAGGGGCAGGCGCTGGAACGCGGCCTGTCCCAGGGTGGTGCCCACTCTTCCCTCCCCAGAGGGATGGACATGGCTGAGCTGCAAATCCTGGGGGATTTTTGGGTCCTGTGTGGGCATTTTGGTGTGATCATGGCGTTGAAGAGGGGACAAGGAGCGAGGGGGATTTGTGGGTGAGCGCTGTGCGCAATCCCGCGGGAGGTGATTTCGGTCCTGAGGGGTTCGTGGCAGGGATGGACCCAAAGGAGTGAGGGGAGGACAAAAGAGCATGAGGAAAGGATCATGGAATAGAATCAGAGGGTTGTGGAATGGGTTGGGTTGGAAGGGACCTTAAAGTTCCATCCCCTGCCATGGCAGGGTCACCTTCCACTGTCCCAGGTGCTCCCAGCCCTGTCCAACCTGGCCTTCGGCACTTCCATGCATGGGACAGCCACAGCTTCTCTCGGAATTCAATTCCAGGGCCTCCCCACCCTCACAGGGAACAATTCCTTCCCAATATCCCACCTATCCATGCCTTCTATCAGCGGGAAGCCATTCCCCCTTGTCCTGTCCCTCCATCCCTTGTAGTTTCCCTTGGAGAGCACCAAACCTTCCAAAAAGCCCACCCATGGCCACACACACACACAGAGACCTCTCCAGCCAACACACATCAGCTGCTTCTGAACAAAAATTCAAAATGCTTTGCACTTCACTGTCAGTAATACAGAGCTGACAGTGAGAATATTGAAGTTAACATCCACAATTAATAGGTATTTTATCGAGGTGAATTTTTGATTTTGGGGGATTCAGTGCTGCACTAAAGTAGAAATCAATTTCTGAAGAGCTGGAGGAATTAATTAAGTCAATGATTTGCAGCCAGCCAAGCTAGAATATTTGTGAATCAGCATTCAGGTTTCTTCCTGAATGTGACTGAAAATATATTGAGTTTGTGGCTTGTTTTTCAAACTGTACTGCAAGGGAAGGCTCACCTCTGACTGCCAATTTTTGATTGAGGACTTCACTGTTCTTTTAAACCCAGTTGTAGAACACAATGGTGTCCCTGAGGGCTCTTGACCTATTTTTTGAGCTTAATCTAATGAAATTCCTAAATGCTGAACCTGTTTCTGGTTTCTCAGAACTCACCCAGATGAAAATTTCAGTGCTCACTGAAAGGATTTGAAAGACCCCAAACAACCAGGCACCTACACTTCAAATCATCTCAATGAGAGCAATATTGAAACTGATATGAATAGAAATTTTCCAGAGAAAACTGCTCTGAAGGATCCCTGTGGAGTTCTGTGGGACTGGAGCCTCAGTGCCTGCTGCCAGCCTCAAGTAATGATGTAAAAGTGCCTGCCCAACATAAAGATTTATCAAATGCTTGGACAGGCTGGGCTGGTGATGGCTCAGCTGAAGTTTAGTGGTTTGCTTTTGAGGCAAAAGGAGGAAAAGGTCTGTAATTTACCCCATATTAATTGGATACTAAAGAAAGACTTCTGCCTCAAACCCAGTTTCCTGATGGGCACCTATCATTAATCTCAGAAAAAGGCAAAACCAAGGAGACTGGATTGTTCTTTTTATTTCCTGAGAATCACTCTCCATCTTCTGCAAGGCTGCAGAAGCAAACTCTGAGCAAGAGAGGCTTGGGTGAAACCACAGCAGCAGAAGCAGAGAAGTGAAAGAGCAGCACAGGGGAAAGTTTATTTTCTCATTACTCACCCTGGTCTTTCTGCATGGACAAACTGCAGCACCAGCAAGTATTCACCAAAAGGCTTCTAAAGGATGACCAAATGTCTGTGATGAAATGTTTAACACAAAGTGGCTGTTAGAAAGAAGGAAGAAAGAGTAGAGAAACCACACATATACACACATAAAATCCATTTCCAGACTGAGTCAAGAAATTTAAGAAGCCAATATCTTAATGTAGTTATTTGTTTGTTCTCTGGCTCAGTTTCTAATATGAGGAATTTAAAAAAAGGTCTTTACAAAGTCCAAAGGGGAAAAGCTGAGATGTGGACTGCATGAGTGCCATCATGTGCAATAAGGTCATTAAAACTCTTTGCAACCAGGTTCCCTCCCATTTTCAGTGCAAAGTTTCAGGCATTCAGAGGGAGAAAACAAACCCACCAAGGGAGCAGCCATTCTGAAAAGAGTTTTCTGCACTGCTGTGCAGCTCAGTGTCCTCCTCAGCATATCCACCACCTTCCTTTACATCCTTTTTTTGGTTCCTTTTCCTCCCAAGCAGCCTGCTAACAGCTTATCTTCAACAGCCTTCTAAAAACAGAGCTCAGGGATGGCCCAGACCCGAGGCAGCAGTCAGCACTTCATCCTCCACGGCCTCTTCAGACTGGGCAGGCTGCTCAAGGAAAACCCTGGTGGGGGCCAGAGCCTGGGGTGTGCCCTGGGAAGGGTATCAGGTGCCACAGGAAATCGGGAAGAGCTTTGGAGAACAGGGAGGTGTCTGCAAAATGAGAAGTGGTGCCCACTCAGAGGCTGCAGAGCTGCTCCACGGCACCCACTTGGGCAGCAGGTGAATGTCAGACATCAAGGGCCACGAGCTGCCTTGGCTTTTCTTCCCCTCCTGGATTTATATCGGGGAAGGATGGTTGGAAGGACTGACTGCAGGCAGGAGGAATTCAGGGGGGAGTTAGTGAAAGCTGCTTTCATCGGGCCTTGGTTAAGCCAGGGTGTCAAATCTGAAGTTATTCCACTCCTGAACTCCACAGAAAGCTTTTTTCTGTGCATCCCAACCATCCCAGCCCTTTTGGAGTTCCAGCCTGCTGCTCCCACACAGCTCTGCCTGTCCTGGGAAAGGCCAGGATTAGGGGTCACAGCTCGTGTCAAAATGGGCTGGAATTCTGGGATCCTTTGAGAACAACAAGGCTTAAAAACACCCCACACAGATAAAAAGAGCACCAAGAAGTTCCATTATGTGATTAAGTTCAGGCAGATCTGAGCAGTTTTCCAGCTCTTGGGATGCTTGTGGGTTTGTAAAACTCCAGCTCCTGGAGCCCTGTGATTGTTTGAGAATTATACCTGGCATTAAAAAGTAACAACAATTTTTTAAAAATTCAAAGGGGTTTGAAGATGAGTTGTAATGCCTGAATGATAAATATTCAAGATTCAGAGAGCAACAAAAATAATCCATATTGAGAATTAAATGCTTTGATTTCCATTTTGGGGACTTGTGCCATTGTTTTTTGTCACATGGGACAGGTATCCCATGAATCTTTTGCTTGTATAACTCCCTTTCTCCTCCCTAAATTCTCAGGCAAAGCCATTATTCCTGACACAGAGAAGGAATACAGTTGATTGAGATGTATAATTCCCAACTTGTTTCTAAAAGGGGGGCAAGGCATGATATTGTACTTTTTAGAAGTACAGCCTGCACTTATTTATAAATTAGAACTAATTACAGGTAACCTGTCTTTGGCAGGAGTAAAAAGAAAAACCCAATTTTCCAACCTTGGCAGCTGTTTCAGTGTCTTCCCATTATGATCTCAGTTGGCTTTATCAAGTGATACCACATTATAATTAGCTGAGGTAAATGCTACAATTCAAAGGAGGATGCCCAAGAGCAGGAGCTGGAGCTGCAGAAGCCTCAAGCAAAGAAGCTAATAAATGATCCTATTTCAATTAGGCAATTATGTGTGAAAGAGCTGAGAGAGCTGGACTGGAGACAGCATTTCTTAATGGGCTGTTCAACACTCAGGGCTCTTAAGCAAGATGTATCCTAGGAAAAAATGAAAGCGTTTTTTGTTCTTGGAGAAGAATTTTCCCTGTATTTGAAATGTGTTTTGAGTCCCCTTTCTCATAAACCACCATAAGTGTGTCTGGATCAACCATGAGAAAAGGTTGCTTAATTTATTCTTACATTTTTACTATAAAAAGAGCTTTCTTAAACTTCTTTTATTTTTTTTTTTTTAAAAGAAGGTCTACATATAAGAATAAATATCATCCATATTACATATTTTAGTTGCCTCCTGACTCAAGAATATTCAGCCTCCCTGACAAAACAGAGACATTTTTGAGGCTCCTATAAAATCCCAAAAGATGAAATCTTTACTCATTCCCCAGCACGCTTCTGGCCTTTACAGGAACTACTTCTAAGCTTCAGGATTTTAAGTGCTTCACCCAAGATTACTATTATCATAAAACAAAGCCAAACAGGCTCTTGGAGAACACTTAAGGGGCTAGAATAAACTCGTTTCTCCCATAAAATACCTGTACAAGCCCCATGTCCACCTGAGTAATTGGAATTTGTGCATCTAGGCGTAGGCTGGGAAAGCATCAAAAGGAGTGGACACTCATTCCTGGCTTTTCACCATGTCTTGGTTGGTGTCTTGCACTGATAATATGAGAAATTGCTGAGCTGCCTCTGAAAATTTCAGATATTTCACTGCCCATGCAGATTTGATGCCTCCTTGCTGACACCCCCAAAAAAGGGATCTCAGTTCTTGAGTGTGGTTCCTCAGAACTATTGCTGGTGTCACTCCAGTGATTATGGAAATATCAATGATGATGGTTAGAGAAATGGTAATTAAATATAGTGATGAGTACAGGGCATGGTCTTCATGGGGAGAGATTCTCTTAGTGGCTGCAGCCTTTTAAAGGAGACCTTTTCTTATTTTTATATTGTTATTCTTATTGATTGAGTGTGTCCAGGGAAAGGAATGAAGCTGGGGAAGGGTCTGGAGCAGCTGAGGGAGCTGGGAAGGGGCTCAGCCTGGAGAAAAGGAGGCTCAGGGGGGACCTTGTGGCTCTGCACAGCTCCTGCCAGGAGGGGACAGCCAGGTGGGCATCCAGGATGAGAGGAAACCACCCCAGGTTGTGCCAGGGGAGGCTCAGGGTGGGCACAGCAGGAATTTTCCCATGGAAAGGGTGCTCAGGCACTGGAACTGCCCAGGGAGGTTTGAAGAGCCCATCCCTGGAGTGTCCCAGGAAGGGCTGGAGGTGGCACTGGGTGCTCTGGGCTGGGGACAAAGTGGGGATGTGGCACAGTTGTACTCAATAATCTTGGATGTCTTTTCCAATCCGAATGATTCTGTGATTTAAAACAAAGTTTTTCTGGCCAAATAATGCATTTGCTCCTTTTTTTTTCCAAAGGAAAAGCAGGTGGGAACTGCTGAGCACCCTCAGCAAGAGCAACTGGGGCTGTTTGCCACCCCTGGCACAGCCCTTGGGTGTCCTGGTGCCTGGTGAAGGATGTTTGAGAAAAGCAGGAGGGCTGCTGAGGCTGGGCCAAGCCTGACCTGTTTGCACCTCGATTTTTGGCCCAAGAAGGAAGAAGGACCCCCAGGTATCAATTCAGGGTCCATTCCAGGAGCTCTGGGCTGTGCTCTGGAATCCTCTCCTTCAAAAACAAGCAGCAAGTCTGAGTTAAGTACCTAAAGAGAGATGGCAAAAACACTCCCCCTGCATCTCCTTTCAATGCCCCTGAGCCAAAACGTTCTGAGATTTAATCTAAACTGAAATAAAGCCTGGCTGTGCGATGCTATAAAACAAACGTGGCAGCTCTTTGACAAGACTAACAATAGGTCAGGCCTATTTGTAGAGAGGGAATGCTAACATTAGCTTGGGCCTGCAATAAACTTCTTTATAAACAGCTACTTTTCCAAAATGATTGCGTTTGAAATGCTGCAAGTTCACTTGACCTCCGTCCTCTTTGGGGTTAAGTACATCCTTGGGCTAGAGTTTAACACAGCACTTTGGGAATGTAAAGACTTAGGGTGCCTTTGGCCTTTCTACCAGCCCCATAATCTGCTTACAAGCTCGTCCTGAACTTTGACCCTTTGGAAAAACGTTTGCTCCACTTCAGCAGGGACAATCTGGCTCTGTGCTGTGAGAGGCAGAGCCATGGGAGAACGTGCTGACTTTGGGAATTTAAGGAAACAGAGAAGGGCAGCAAGGTTTTGCCTGGCTGCAGAAGCTCTGATTCCCCCTACTACACAAGAAATATTATCAGTGACCCACAAACCCTACAAAAGGTGGTCAGTGGTTCTGCTCCAGCAGGGCACAGAGGGCCAAGCTCAGTCCCCTGCTCTGATGGGAACCAAAAGCTCACAGAGCAGCCCAGGATAAGGCTGCACTTCCCAGCAGACAGCACAGCCCATCTCCCTCACCCCTGCCTTTCATACCAACATTTATCTTCTTCTCCACCTGCCTGCACCTGGTATGGCCCAGGAAATGAACCCCAGGTTTCTCTGCTCTGCAGAGGGAGGTGTTTATGTGGGAAATGGAAAACTTCTCTCTGCTTTTGCCTGAACACAGCAGTGCTGTTGGTCATCTCTCCTCTCTCACGTCCTTCCATCCAGCAGCACCAAGGGCTCATGCCATGGGCTGGAGCTGCGAGCAGCTCCATTTTGCAGGGGAGTGGATTTCACTGCTGGGCTGGAAGATCCTACTGGATGCTCTCCTAGGACCTGGAGAAGAATAAACAAGAATTTCTGACAGGTTGGAGTTACCATTTATTTTCCAGAGGTTTTTTGTTGCCAGGGACTCCCACCCCATTTTCTCAAGCAACGACTGCATTTCAGCTTGTTACTTGCAATAGACATCCTGAGGCCCTGAGGTTGCCCAGACTGTGTTCCCAACTCACACACACTTTTATATCCAAATACCACCGGAATGACAAAACCCAGAGAGCATTCCTGAAACAGCTTTTGTGCCATGACTACAGCCTGTGCTCAAGAACGTCAGAAATCCGAGCGTGGGGCCTGCTGCCTCCTCCATCTGAGCTGCCTCCTGTGCAGAGCGTGTCATCTTCGCCACGAGAGATGTGATTCAAGAGACAAAAGTGTAAAATAACTTTATAATCACTGTTATTTATTTTTATTCCTGCAGGGCTTGGGAGCACTGATCATGGACACTTATTCCAGAGAAGGCCTTTGCCCACAAGGCTTTAGAGGCTGAGTTGTCCCATTCCATTACTAAAATCCCTCTTGACCTCTGGGCTGAAGAATTTGATACAGATTCTTTTGGGAGATTAAAATTTGGAAAGCCACAGCCCTGTTGTTACAGCTGGAGTTAGCTACAGCTCCACTTCAGACCACTTTTGTTTTCCATAGCATTTGATTTCTCTCCCCTCCTTTCTTTCTATCGCAGCCAGGGCAGAGCTCCCAGAGGGGAAACACTGCCTGGATGGAGCTCACGGGGAAAGCAATGATCAAAACCCAGAGGATTTCCCCACAGAAAGGCCACAGCAAAATTTTAACCACCAGCAAGTGCGCTTCTTATTGCAGTTTTTCTCTGCATGGCGAGATTTTGGGATCTCTTTGTCTTCCCTGTGAGGGCAATTGCTCTGTGAGCTCTCCCTGGCCTTATCTTGATTTTTGATTACATTTTTTCTCCCCTGCCCAGCTCAGGAGGGAAGTGTCAGAGCAGCTTTGGTGGACATTGGCATCCAGACAGGGTCAAGCATCGCATTCCCACTTATTCCCAAATTAACAAACATTATTTTTGACATCCTTTAGGAAAGCTCCAGGTTATAACTCCCTCCCATGTGGCCTCTGTGGATAGAAATAGATCTGTGATGGTGATACTGGGAAATTCACACTGGGAGCACTGGGACCTCTGAATTGCCCAACCCAACATTCCTGACAGGTGAATCCTTGCACAGATATTGGTATGAAAGCTAAAAATATTTGAGATGGTCTGCATCAAAATCCATCCAATTCCATCCACCCTGCTCAAAGTCCGTGGACAATCTGGAATACTGGGAATGGGAGCAATATTCATGGAATTTCCCAGACTTCCCAGTCATAGAATTCTGTATTCTATGGTTTGAGTATAGACCTGTCCAGAAGACAAAAAATTAGCATTTAAACCCAAGACAAAATTGCTTCCAGATGGCAAAAAATTGGTATTCCACCTATAGATTAGCTGCTAGCCCATCTGAGGTTTTGCATCCCTCTCTGCTAAGTGTATCTGACAAGACAATATCTAAAATAAAGTAAAATAAATGTATTCCATAAGCTGCCTGCACCTCCCTGTTTTACAGGACATAGCCTCCAGGAGTTTGGGTGTGCCCAGAAAAAATAAAGAGAGAAAAATTGTTCATTACTCCATATCAAAAGAGTGTAGAGCAACCTTTTTTTTTTTTTTTTTTTCCCTGAGGATGGCAGACATACATATAATGTATAATAATTTCTATTTATTCTTCTCCTGTAGCAGAACAATTCCATCTCATTGGTATCACAAAAGGCAGCAGTGGTTCCATTCCAAGCCTCAGCTTCTCATTTATCTCATTTGGTGACTGGTGAAGATAATTTCGAGGCAAAGCCATGCTGGCCAAACTCAGCAGAGACAACTTTCCACCAGGACCCAAAGGCTAAATATTTCCACTGATTTCCACAAGAAACAGCTCTTTATGAGGCCCAGACCATTCACTTTGCGAGAGCAATGGTGGAAACATTTTTAGTTGCTCAGGATCTCTGCCAGCAGCCCGTGATGGACAGGTCCCAGCAGTGTCTATGGTCTGACTTGGCTTCCTCTGGCTGCCACCAGCCCATTTTCATTTGTCTTCATTTGGGTTTGGCAACAGTGCAAAATTCTACATCTTTTCCAAACCTCCTGCATCTCACAAAATAAGCAGACGTTTTCCTCAAATAGACTCTTGTACAAGGAGAAATGTCAGTATGGTTTTAGAAATGACCCATTAATGTCTTTTCAAGTAAAATCCTCACATTCTTTTCAATTACACTCCCAATCCGTCTCATTTGTTTCTTGCAAAACTTTCTATGAGCTGCTGCTGAGTGAAGAATATCTGGGCAATACACCCTGAGAACCTTCTATGGCTGCTTGAGTAGAGTTCATGCTCTACTGCAGTTTAATTTTGAGATTTCTTTTTCCATTTTCTGTCTACCACTGCTTGATCAGAAATAACTTCATTTTTCATCATGAACAACGACTATTCAACAGCAGAAATATACATTAGATATAATAGTGGTAGAATAACAGTGGAAATGTATGTTAGATATAATACTAGTAGCAAACCAATGGAGAAATATCCCTGCCTGCAAGATTTAAGCAATTCTGAGTACTGAACACATTTGCAGAAAATCAAGATCTAGGAAATATTAGTTCATAATCACCAAGACAGGACTAACAAGGAAGTTGTGTGATATGAACTGGTGAGAAATGCTTTGCTGGATCTCTAAAAACACAGAAGTCACATCAAAACTACAGAAATCTCCACTCCTAGTTCTTAGTGACTAGTTTATATTATAAGGAGTGGGAAAATAATTCTGCCCAATCACTGTTGATGCCACCACAAGCAATTTGCAGCACGTAAGTTCAGTTTTCCCTTTTTTTGCAGCCATTTTGGTGAAACACAAGCCACCATGGGAAGGGTTTTTTCTTGCCAAACCCCAAATCACCCCACAGGGACCACACCACGCCACGTAAGATCCACCATCCCATTCCCAAGGCTGGCTGCGGGGCCGTGGTGTCTCCTGCCTGGTAAATATCTAAATTACTGAAACAATTTGGAATATCTCAGATGTAGCTGCTCAATTAATCTTCCCAGATTGTCAAACCAGCCCGTG
The DNA here is from genome assembly GCF_017590135.1 of Pyrgilauda ruficollis. Lineage (NCBI taxonomy): Eukaryota > Metazoa > Chordata > Aves > Passeriformes > Passeridae > Pyrgilauda > Pyrgilauda ruficollis. The sequence continues at coordinate 8,192,971 of NW_024527377.1, forward strand.
GCAGAACATCTTTGGCACCAAATTTGTCGAAGCGACAGGGCTTTGTTTCCAAGAGTCAGGAAGGAGAACACATTAGCAACAACAAAAGGTGAAATATCAAAGGTTCTCTCGAGTTAGCAGCTTTAAAGCTTTCTCATAAAACCATCCTGTGACCCTCCAGACAAAATGGTGATGTTTCAATCATGTCATTACCTGAGGCAGATTACAATTTTTTTTAATTATTCTTCCCCTCTGCTTTCAAAAGGTTTGTTTTCAAGTGGGAGGAGAAGAGGCTGAATAGTGGAAAGGGTGTGTGCAGCTGTAGCTTGAAAAGTACATTTCAATACACATAAATACACTCAAAAGCTTTCTAAATGTTGCAACATCCCAGACACTGCTGCTCCCGAGCAGAGCATGAAAGAGGAGCAACCCTAAATCAGATAAATCCCACAGTAAATCAGGTTCAGGAGAGAGGAGAGGGGAACAGACTCGGCTTTAGTCAAGTGCTGGGAGTCAAAAGCAGGGAGTGGGGTGGGAACCAGTTCTCCTGTTCCATGCTGGCACGGAGCTGTCCCTGCAGGGCCCTGCTGGCTTCACCCTGGGTGGGAAGGGGAGACACATCCAATCCCTCCTGTCTGAGCCTTGTTTTCTCCCATTTGTGGTGAAGCTAATTCCTAACAGCAAGAATTATTCCTGATCACAGAGGCTGTCCATTTCCATGGAAGTTTTGGGTCCAGGAAACTGTTTCTCATGAAAAGCACCCCTAAAATCCCCAAGTCAATAAACCTCCAGCATCAGTCAGGAAACATTTCTTTTTCTTCTCTCTCTCGCATTGTGATCTCCAGCGAGTTCATTTAATTGTCCTTGGGTTTCCCCAGTGATAAAAAACAAGTAATTACAACAATAACATTCACTTACTTCTTTGAGGTCCTGAAGAAAATTCACTCTGCAAATTAACATAATTTTCCTGACATTTTCTGCTGTTTAGGTTGGGTTTTTCCTTGCAGAAAGGTTAACTGGGGCTGCAAGCACAAGCTCTGACCCAAACTGAGCAGAACATTGCCCCAAGCTGCACCAGGAGAGGGTCAGGCTGGACACCAGGAAGAATTTCTTAATGGAAAGAGATGTTAAACATTGGAAGGGGCTGCCCAGGAGTCTGGAGGAATCTGGAGATGTCCAAGGAAGGTCTGGGTGTGGCACTCAGTGCTCTGGGCTGGTGACAAGGTGGGGATCAGGCTGGATTTGATGGGTTGGAGGCCTTTTCCAACCTCAGGGATCCTGAGATCATTATTTGCTGATGGATAAAGCCTTGCCCACATCCCAGGGCACTGCTGGGCTCTGACAGATCACCAGCACAGAATGAGGAGCACACGGTTCCCTTCAGAGCTTCTCACAGCCCTTCTGCCCCCAAAAATGAGGTGGTTACAGTGGGGGGACACCAGGGGCTTTGTCATATCAGGGATTTCTTTATAAAAAAAGCAGAGTGCCCTTTTTGTTAAGGTGTAAAAACCATCTTTAAAGCCTCAGCCATATGAGGGATGCTGCAGCTCTGCATCACTGCACGGCTGGAAGTGCCACCGAGGCTGGGCCGTGCTCACACAGGGACTGCAGCAGGAATTATCTACCAGGAGCACACAGCCACGAGCTTTAATAGCTCCCAGCTGTTCTCTGAGGGGCAGAAATTACTTTATTCCCAGTTTATTGAAGTATAACAGAGGCCTAAATCCTCAAAGGTATTAGGAGTTAAGGCAGGTTGAACTCGGCTGCAGTCGGGCACGCACACACTGGGGAGCCAGGCAGCACACAGGCACTCAGGGGAGCAGCACAAAGCCAAATTTTGGCCCTGGTTTTGCCTCTCTTGAGCATGTCTTCTGCCTAGTTAGTGCTTGGTCCTGGGCTTAGGGCTAGGAACAAGGAGGAAATTCTGCTTTTCGTCACATTTTGAGTTACCTCTTGAAAGTGTCCTTGCTTTGCGTTATCACTGGGGAGGTTCAGAAGAACAGGGAAGAAGAACATCAGAACAAAGAGCTGAGGGCTGATTCCTGGGCAAGATGAGCTGTAAGTTTGGGTCAGGAGTGATGCCTTAAGGGCACAAAGTGAAGGCAAAGGTTACTGGAGCAGCCAAGGAGGTGCAATCCTGTGCCCCTGGGCATCTCCTGTGCCCAGAGAGGGACCTGGGCATCCACTGGCCATCAGAAAGGGGACAGGGTGCCTGGTTTGCCAAAATATCAGCAGCAGATTGATGGGAAAAGAGGGATTTATCTGGGGGAATACAAAGAAACCCACGTTTGGCTGTGATGTCTCAGAGGAGCAGTAAATGTTTGCAACTCTGAGATGCCCTCAGGATGCTGAGGACCTCTTGTGCCAGATGGGAGAGAGGAGTTGGATGTACAGTGGTTTGTCCATCTTTATCTCCTGACAGTCTGTGCTGTGCCCTTCTCAATCCAGGAAGGAAAGAAGGATCCCAGGAAACCTCTTCTCAGAATGGCAATGTTTGAAGTTCAATGGGATTTTTTTTCTTTTCTCTTCTCTTTAATTTATTATTTTTTAAATTTCTTTTTTCTTTTCCCTCTTGGCGTGTGACTATTTCATGTCGAACTAAGGGGGTCTAACGAATGGAAAACTGAAATTGGAGGATTTTCATTATTTAAGGAAATTAACCTCATTTAAAGGAAATGAGTGTTCAGAGGCAGAAAGGAAAGTCATAATTTAAATTATATCAGAAGCTGGTTTTCCTTATGTAACATATTATTAAACAGTGGGGAAAAGCTTTCACTAGGCAGCCTCAGGGAGCACTCAGCAACTATAAAGAGGGTTCACATGCACGGCTCTAATATGTTAATAAATTATGCTAATTACAAGCAAGGGATTAGAGAAGGGGAAATCAAATAATGGTGCAGTAACTGGGCCTCTTTCAACTTAATTTGCAACATTGCCTGTCTGGGCTCCTCGCGGAGTTATGGGGTTTGTTTGTTCCTTTCAAAGACTCTGAACCCCTCTTTGGTCTGTGGGAAGAGCGGTGGTGTCACCCTCCAGAGACAGGGGGTGAAAAAATGGAGTGGGAGAGGAGCAAAAGTGAGAATGGGCCCTGTCCCTGAGGAGATTCCAGGGGCTGGGAATACCCAGCACAGTTCCTGCTCCTTTTTGTATGGTGCCAGCCTCTAACCTGTGTGAAAAACGCAGGAAAATGGAATGGCTTGGGTCAGGTTCCTGCCTTAGAGGAGCTTTTAGAACTCCTGAATCTTCGGAAACCTGCGTGAAAAACGCAGGAAAATGGAATGGCTTGGGTCAGGTTCCTGCCTTAGAGGAGCTTTTAGAACTCCTGAATCTTCTCTGAGCTGCTGGAGGAGAGCGTGTGCCCTCAGCTGCCAGCCCTGCTGCAGTGTAGCCTTTCTCCCTTTGCTTCGCAGCAAGAAATTCCACCTTTCTCCTGAATGGTTCTTCTCCTCGAGAAGCAACTTTTCTTTTCTTATTTGGAATTGGAGCCATTCCTTGCCTGGGGGCTTCTTTATCTCATTGGGAGAAACATTTTGAGTGGCTTCTCAGTGGTTTTGGATCACTGATGTCAATGGACATTTTTTTATGGACACCTTCCCCTGCTGATGGAGTTTTCCCCCTTTATTTATCCTTCAGATGAACCTCTTTCTAAAGTGGTTTCACAGCTCTGTTCACCTTTTCCTTCGTGATTTGCTGAAATTTATGACAGGAGGAATTGGAACAAATTAGAACAAATAAAAATTAAAGTAAAACTGTGTTTTATTTGTAGTTTTGTTGTTAATCCAGGATGCAGAATCCCACTGTCCATCACGTGGTGGCTACAGCTGGATGTCCTTCAGTGAAGGCTGGAGGTCAGAAGGAGAAAAAGCTGAGTGTACTAAGGAAGGATGACACTGGTATAGAGATGGCAAAAGCTCTGTCTCTGCAGTGTACAAAGTGTGCAAAAACCAGCTCAGATCTTACTGGGAAGAGCTAATGGAAATAGAGACAAATGAACATTCACAAGCCCCAATTTTCTCATTAAAAAATACAGAGAGTTGAAAAAAATAGACCTAACCCGACTGTGTTTACTGCCTTTAATAAGACACTGCCTTTTACCCTTAGGAAAAGGACAAGTATTCATTTTCATAAATTCCTTTTTAATGGTTTTTTCCTTCTTTTTCCTCTTTTTTTTTTTTTTTTTTCATTCGCTTTTTCTCTTCTTCTCTCTCTTTTTCCCCTCCATCAGCAAGGGGGGTGGTGAAAGAAAACAGAGACAAGCCAGATGCCTTTCAGTGCTTTGATCAGTTCCTCTGCAGACAGCCAGGCTGCCTCCTAGCACCTCTTTAACTACAGCTTGCCAGTAAGAAAATGAGCTGTTTTAACTCTGCAATTACAGTGCCTGCTGAATGCCTGTCATCACAGCAATAGGAACCTGATCTGAACTGTATATCCACTGGAGAGAGAATTACAGCAACCAGGGCAGAAAGTTAAATACCCCCTGTGGCGCTGAGACTCATATAAACGAAAAAAGTCCCCATCCCAGGCCTTCTCTGCTGGTGTAAATACATAAAACACTGACAATCCCACTCCGGGCTGCTCAGGAGAGGCAGAACTGGGAGCTTTAGGGTGATGCCATCCAGGTTTTTACAGATGTTCTTGGCAATGATGGCTGTGAATGGCTGGGGAGGGAAGGCAAGGCATAAACAGGGTAAAAAAATCAATATAATAAGCAAAGACGTGTGTGCTGTGGGTGCTGCTCTATTCGTGGCACAAACAGAAATACATCTGCGGAGTCAGGAGGCAATTTGCCTTTCAACACCACCTCTGCCTTGCTCTGCTATCAGCACACAAACGTGCCTGGGTGGGTGAAATGGGCCCTGTCCCTTTTCCGTGGGCCAGGCGTGAAAATTGGGGTGACTCCCCAAATCTGCGGCCATCAGTGGGGCTATAGGGCTGGGATTTCCTCCTCCCTGCAGGTTCAGCTTTCATCCCCACATCGGCCTCCCCCGAGGCACACAGCGACTTGTTTGAACCCCTGAGAATATTGGATAATCCTATTGTGTGCATTCATCTTCGAGCCACCCTCTCTTAAATTATACAAATCCCAAAAAATCACCGCCTATTTGCATTCATGGGCATTTAATGTGCTGGCATTTCTTTGGGAAATATGCAAACCAATTGCAGTTTGGGGCTGATCCAATGCATATTCAATCAGGCAGCCCTGAACTAGACCTTTGCAAGATTTAATTTTTGCAGCTTGTTTCATTTACAGTTTGTTTAATTTACCTGGAAAATAAGTGGGTAGCAGGCACTTCTTCAAGGCTTCTTCAAACACAACAAATGATCTGCCCATCAAGAGAATCTGAGGTTAGAATTATACAGCTTTAACTTACTTGAATATGTGGGAAAAGATGGATTATAAGTAGACAACTCGAGCCAGAATGTTATTAATTGGTTAATGGCTGTTTTATAGAAGTATTTTCCCATGGATCACAGCCTGTTAGAGGAATAAAATTAGATAACTACTCCTCTAGTGCACAGGATAAAGGCCTAAGAATTCAATCTTACGGGCTTTGTTTCTAATTCTTTCAACATGTATTTTTATTGGGGTGATTTTAATACCTGCATGCTCAGCTTTCTATTCTGAGATGTGTGTTCCCATCCTCGGTTATCTCGGGCTGAGTTACGAGCACTAATTGCCTCCTGCTCTGTTTACAAACACCAGGCCAATGTTTTCACACCCAAATGGCAGCACACAAGTACCTTGCTCAGCTCCTGGCCACTGCCAGGGCTGCCTTTGAACCACCCTCCAAAGGGCCCTGAGATCCAAAAAACAGCAGGATTTTGGAGATTGCTGCTTGGGGAGCTCTATTTGTTTTGGGTGAAGCAGAAATCCTTTTATTAGACTCTCCAGGCTGAGGGAGCTGGAGGAATGGTCAGTGCCAGCTCCCCATGGGCTCCCAGCAGAGTGGACACATCCCTGGCACTCGCTCTGGAGCCCCTCTGGCTCCTCAGGGTGCTGGTGTATCCTAGAGCAGCCTTTGGGCACTTCTGTGCCAACCTGCAGTGAGAAAAACCCCCAACAAACCTGGTTTTTTTTTACTGATTCCCTGTCCCAGCTTTCTCAGCGTGGCTGGCTCCATGAAAAGCCACATCCTCAACCCCAATTCCCAAGGGGTGGCACCCAGGGTACTCAATCCCATCCCTGGTCCAGTTCAGACCTTCAGCTACTTAAATCCACTCTGGTTTCACCCTGTGCTGGTTAGGACCAGTGCAAAGCCACTTTTCTGGTGGTTTCACCCCCACCTCAGGCTGTTCTTGGACCTGAACCCCACCCAGAGCCCCTCTGGGGCAGGGCTGTGGGGTGGGGGCATGCAGCACGTGTCGGATTGCTCGATGCTCTCTGATCCAGAGGGATGAGCAACTTTTCTGAGCTGTTCCCTGCTGCCAGGATGTTGAGGTGTTGCTGGGTCTAGGGTCTTCAAAGAGACAGGAGCAGCTGTAGGTCGCTATAAGGTTGTTTATTGCATGAATACATCAGTCTCAAAGGCAAAGAGTTCAAATGTTAAAGTCTGCATTAAAAGCTCTCTAGTATAAAATTCTGAGCTGCAGCAGCAGCAGCTGCTGCCTGGTAAAGAGTCCCTGGTGTAGAGTACAAGGTTCTGAGCAGGAGGAGCAGCAGCAGCTTCTTTCTTCTTGATTTTCTTGTTGTTCCTTGTGTTGTCTTCTTCTTGCTGTGGTGGTTGATGGTCATGGTTGTGGTGGTCGTTGATGATGATCCCACCCCGTTACAGGGCATTTTATTCATAAAACAACCAATCAGCTAAAAACGCCATTCTAAAACATTCTTTCTAAACCAACCTGAACTCGACTCTGATGTGTGAAAGCAGTATGAAAGTAGTGCCAGTTCTTACCTAAGAAACTACATATATAATATTATCTATTTATGCAAATGTACTATCTGTTTTCTTGCTTAAAATTTATGTGTGTAAGTTTATCTACTTACATGAACAGTTCTGTCTATTTACTGATATGTAAATCTATTTATTTATATGTAGCTTTATCTGTTTTACATGAATAATTCTGTCTGTTCTGGTGGCAAGGTTCTGCTATATCTAGGACTAAGTTGTTGAACTTTAAACTAGGACTTACGACTTTTGCTAGTTAGCACAATTTCTTAAGGCACTTAGAATATATTTCTACTTACCTAAAACCCAAAACTTAAGCTTAAACTTAATTAAACCTACACTTCTACTTCATACCTGTGTGGTTTAATATATCTTCATTTTTCTAAAGGCTTCAATTCAACCCCTGCATTTCTTTCTCTCTCTGAAGGGCTCAGAGAGCCTTCTGACTCATAGACTCCAACACCAGGATCGCTCTCCTCCTCTACCTGCGGGTATCCGTGGCACTGTGTGTGCTGAGAACAAGCCCAAGGGAAGCCAGCAGTTCTTGCTGCAGACTCAAGCTCCCTCTGCTGAGGAAAACCAGGATTTATTCAGCAGTGCTTGTGTCAGACTTGACTCGTTTCGGTGTCAGATTAAAGCCCTTAATGATCCTCACGGCACAGGAGGAAGGAGAGAGATCCCCTTGTAAAAACCCAGCTCAGTTAAATCTCTCCTCACCTTCACAGTCTGGCTGCTGTGGGATGTGAGGTTTGGGGCGACTGCTGGAGAACACCACAAGTCCTTTTCTGTATAATTCTAATGACAAGGGGCTGTGCTCATCATCTGCAAAATCACCCACTCAAGAGGACCAGTGGCAAGTCACACACGGATTGCTATCATAGGGAATAATGCACAGCCTAAATATTTACAAGGCTCTGCTCTCTTTCAGGAAACCACATGTGTTTACTGACATTACTGAAGGCAAAATTCAGCCAATAATATCTCATCCTTATATTAGACCATTAAATTGCTGTGGCTGAAGCTGTTTTCTTGCTGAGTTGATGGGTCCTGATGTATTTATCCTGCTTAATTTGTCTGCTGTGGGGTGTAGAAATGTGACGCGGAGATTTATTCTTTCAAACTGTGGGATATTGTGGACAACTCAGGCAGAATTCATTTGTCCTATCATAAATGTCTGAGAGTGGGACACCAAAAGCTGAACAATTCTCCCTTTGCAGAGAGAGATCTCCACAAAAGAAACTCTGTTGAATATTGCAGAAATGCCTTTTATTTGTTATTAAGAGGATATAGAAGCAGACACAATTGATCAGGAAGTTTAAATATTAACCTGCTTGGGAATTTGAAATAGATCAGAGCAGCTGCTTGTGTTATATGATGCTCTTGCCTGAAAGCAAATGTTTTCCTAAGAAAGAAATATCAAAGATGTCTATAAAGGCACTGGAGATACTCCTGACTTTCCTGTAATTTTCAGCACCCTTTGTCTAATTGTTTATGATGTTTGACTTCTGGGTTTAAGTTCTTCAGAGAAATCAGACCTCCAAAAAGATCGAACCTGAAAACAGATGTTTGTACTTCTCTCTTCATTCTGTGCTGGTTTTTGCTGAATAATGGATTAGAGAATAGGAAATGGCATTTCTCTGATTGTACTTTAATTGTAGCCAGGATGGTTTGGATGGTGGCAACAAGGCTCTGAGAATGTGACAGAGTTTTCATGATTGTAACCATTACAGGAATTCTGTTTTTCTGATTGCTGGCTGTTTTTGCTGTATAATTTGCACTTTACATCTTCAAGGCATGATTTCCCCTGCCTGCATGATATGTGAAAATAAAGGAGCACCTCCACTGCCAGGGGAACTCATCAGTGTGCTGTGGGTGTGAATGGAAAGAGAAATAACTCAGCAGAGAAGAAAATGCTCCACGCACTGACTCCAAACCCACACTTTGTACCTCTCTTTCAGCATCATGTTCTTTTTTGCACTCCAGATTTTCTTTGAAAATAAATAAATATTCCAAATTATTTGGAATAATTAACTTGGGGTGTATTAACTTGGGGTGTAAGATGCAGTGAGATATTTCCGTTGATTGCAAAGGGCTGGCATCAGGTCTCAATTAAATCCCCCCAAACTCAGCTGCTGCTGTCTCTTGGCACGTAACCTGTTCTGAATCTAGTCCCTGTGTGTGACAGATTAATTTTTTTTTTCTAGCAGGGGTGCCTGTGGGGAAACCCAAATCATGTGCTCGAGAAGGAGAAGCTTTAAAATCTCCTACCTGCTGTTGGCCTAGTTCTTAACTCCACAAGTCTTTCTCCTTTCTTAAGATCATCAAAAGCCTCTGGATGTAATTAAACCCTGTGTTTCAGTTATGTTCATCCAGTCCCACATCACAAACAATATGAAGGGATTAAGGAATCACAGAGCAACAATAAATCCACCCTTGCTCAGCAAGGAGTTTACCAGATGGGGCAACTTTCCTTGCAGTGTTGGACAAATTGTTCTGATTGAGTAGAAAAACCGCAGGTGTCTTTGTGTGGGGGCCACAGAAAATTGAATTAGGTTAAAAGGATCAGATGAACATTTTATTTTCCCTTGGATCTACCAGGTCCATGTCATTTTTGTGTGAGGCAATCATAGATCATCAGTGACTACACATTGGCCAGTGGAGACTTTTCTTTTGGATCTTGGGTAATTTAACTGTATTCAAGACCACCAAGATTGTGAGCATCCAAAGGGACAAAGGTCATTTACTTGAACAGAGAAGAAGTCAAAAAGTAACTTGAATTTTTAGAGAAAGCTGACACATAAGGGAAATACTTAGGGGCCAATCTGACTTTTGTATTTTGTAGCTGTTCACAGCTGAAGCCAAACAAATCCAGCAGAAAACCAGCCCAAAATCTCCAATGATGCCCTTATCTAGAGGTGTGAAGGCCTAAAGCCAGGAGAAGGGTGTATTTCTGAAAGGTAGGATTGCTCTTTCTAGTCCAGCTCCATACTCTGGGTCAGACAGAGGCTCCTCAGAGTGCAATCTTCCACTTTATGTTGAGCCAGACCAAGAGTTCAGATGAGAAAATCAAGAAAGTCCCCTCTCACCTCAAAAAATCTATGTATTTATTATTAATTTCAGTTAGGAAATTTTGGGTGCAAGGTTGTACAAATACATCAAGTGAGGGATAACTTTATTTCAGCGCAGCCCTGGGTCTGTGCTACAGATGACAAGCAGTGCTCACTTCAGCTGAGTCAAAAAAGCTGAGGAAAAGTTGGATTTCTGGGAAAATGGACATGCCCTGAGCCTGGAATGTGGAGGTGGGTCTGTCAATGCTGAATTCCTTCTGGATTCGTCAGGGCTGGGGGAAAGGCCAGTCCAGTGGATGTGTGGTGTCTCCTGTGCTCACACCATCCCTCACCAGCAGTGAGCAGCCAGGGAGAGCTCCAAGGTGCAATTTTAGAGGACTCAACACCAACCTGCTGAGAGAGAAACCATGGGCTGTGATTGACACCTGCAAACAGCATGGTTTGAAACCAAATACCTTTTGGAACACTGCATTCTTGTGACATTTAATATAATAATATTGCACTTTGCTCATGGCCTCACTTTCATCTTGAACAACTCTCTTTCCCCTGCCCCCAAATGGAGCTCATACAGAATAATTTAAAGACAGTGTTTTCTGGGAGAATACTTTGTAGGTTCTCATTCAGGGAAAAAAAAAAAAATAGTGCTCTGCAAGGTACCCGCTGTGGTTCTGTTACAGAATAATTTAAAGACAGTGTTTGCTGGGAGAATACTTTGTTGGTTCTCATTCAGGAAAAAAAAAAAAAAATAGTGCTCTGCTAGATACCCGCTGTGGTTCTGTGAAAGGATCTCAAATCTGTGAAAGGATCTCAAATCTGTGAAAGGATCTCAAATCTCAGGTGCCATTATTCCCCTGATGTGTCCCCTCTCCTCCTGCATCTGCTTCCCTTGGCTGTGCCTTTCTGAGCTGTTTTGCACAGCATTTCTCCCTGCCCATGCACTCGGCTGCTCTCTTGCAAACCACACTGCTCTTTTGGCTGTCAGCAGCTGAATTCATCAGCTGGCAGAGCAGAAGGACCCGGCAAACCTGTGAGATCTCCTTGTCCAGCCACTGCCAAACGTTTGTCAAAGGACTCAGAGCTGGGGGCACCACCCTTGGCTGACCCAGAGCATCTCCCCAGGCTCAGAAACAAATTCACACAGATCACGATCAACCGCCTTGATCATGGACTAATTTCCTTTATCACATGCTCTGCAGTGCTTTCATTTTATAGATTATTTCCTTCCCTACTTTGCAATGGCTCAGTCTTCTTCTAGAAATATTGTAGAAATAGGGGTGTTTTGGTCCATAATCTGTGAAGGCTTCCTCTAAAGGAACCCCCACCACACAGTGGTCAGAAGTCTCCTTTCCCTGGGGTTTTGCCACAGTGCAGGGGAGGTGCAAAGAAAAAGAGCTGAGGACACTGAATGGACATTAGGAAGAGGTGCAGCAGCAATAGCCAAGGGACAGGACAAGGATCATTGTGGAGAAGCACTCAGTGGATTGTGTTCTTCAGCTTTTATAGGGTTTTCATGTTTATCTTGCTTTAATCACTAAACTGGGCCATAACAATGTCCTTTCTTTCACTCGGCCCCCAAAACTGTTGCCCAATGTTGCAGCCAAAGGGATAATATTAAAAAAGGACTTGACACATCATCAGCACTGGTTAATACCTTGTTTTATTTTTCTTGGCACTGGGCCTGTGTGTGGATTTGCATCTGATCAGCCTCTGTGTGAGCTGTCAGTCCTGCAGGGCCCCTGGGAGCCATGGCCTGGATCAGCCTGGCCAGGGAGGAGCTGTCTCTGAGCTGGATTAATTCTCTGATTGCTCCTGTGGGTCACCTTCACCCTCGGCTTGGGCTCCTGGGTCCAAGGGCTGTGCCTTGCTCTTGCTGGAGCCTGGCCTGCTCCTTGCTCGGCACACAGCACTTGCAGGACTCCTGAACATCACTCTGGTTTTCAGTTTCCTCATTCTCCTCCCTTTTTGACTGGAAAAGTCTTTGGCTCCCATTTCTGATCTCTGTTTTCCCCATCACTCTGTCTCCTGCCTCCAGGCTGACCCCAGGCTTAGCCCTAACGCAGGTGTCCAGCCTCCCTGAAGGTCCCATAACAAGAAAGGATGAGGAACTGCACTGAGACCTCTCCTCCAATGAGTAAACTCTTCTGGAAATGTTCCTCTCACAGGATGTGTGACCATCTCTTTTCCTGCAGATGGTGCTTCCCACAGGATTGGATCCCAGATCCCAGCCTGTTCCACAGCTTCAACGTCCCTGGGATTTCTCTTTCAAGCCATTCTAAAAGTAAAGAACAAACAGAAATTTGTACCTGGATAGGAAAAAAAAATCTCTGAAGATGAGGATAGGTATCCCTATCAGAGATCCCCACCATTCCCACTGAAGGTGCACCCAGGCCTGGAGATGAACACAGCCCTCCCCAAACTGGCTGGCATTTCATTGATATTAAATTATTGCATTATTTAAAGTATTCAACTCAGTTTCTCTTGTTCCTGCTGAGCAGAGACTTCTCCACCAGCCTCACATCATTTCCTCATGACCCATTAAAAGCCTGGTGCTCACAACCAGCGTTTTGCTGACAACTCTGCAGTCACTGGGGCACTAATTACCCCCTCCCCTCCCAGTGTTTGATGTCATGAAACTCACAGGAGCATCATTACTTTGAGGATTAACACATCCAGAGAAGCTGCCCTCCCTCGGGGATGTACCTGGGGAGGGTGCAGGAGCACCCCACAAGCAGCTCTACCCCTTTTTTGGGGCAAAAACAGTCTGGGGGAGCTGAAGTTGTATTAAGGAGCATTAAGTTGTATTAAGTTTACATCCAACGAAATGCTTTGATTATAAACTCAGTTGAATCAAGTGCCCCCTTGGTTTCTTTTGGATTGTTTTTTCCCTACCTTGTTTTCTTCACTCTTACATTCATCTGGGCCCTGCCATCCTATAACCTGTCCCTCTTGGCTCTTCACCCCTGTCCCCACAGAAAAGTTCCATTTTGTGACCCCACAGCAGAGCAGGAGCTATTTTGAACAGAAAATGTGCAAATGAAAATGCCTCCATCTCAAATCCATGTGGAGCTTTTGCCCATCTGAAAAATCAAAGAGATTGTGACTGTGCCAATGCAAGGATAGGGAGAAAATCAAAAACTAGGCCTAAATCCACTTTCTAGACAACCCCAAAAATAAATAGTTGAGGTTGATTCCCACTGAACTAAGCTGTGGTGGCACTGGTGGCTTGTGTGCAGTAGGGGCACACAAAGTTATCTCAGGTGTTGTCTCTAAGTTGTCCTGAGTGAGCTTCTGCTGGAGGCTGGGTGAGTTTGGCTGCATGTTCTTTTTGGACTCAACAGGTTTTCTTTCCTGACCATTAAACCCGTGCTGGAAAAAGAAATCTAATATAAACCCTGACTATTCTGTGGCCACTCATGCAAGTACAATCTGTGTGGAGTTGTATGGACCCTTGTCTTACAAACCCATATCCCATCTGCAGATGATTCCCACACTTCTGTCATGTCTGGGACAAGGACCAGAAAAGAGATTGAAGTTTGAGCACATACTGGCAGCACGTTGATGAAGCACAATTTGCTTTTTTTTTCCCCCCTCCATCTGTCTTGCACACTACAGGGAGTAATTAGAAGATAATCTCCCTCAATTCCACAATATATAAAGCAATAAAACAGATGCCAGGATTGAACGATGGCTTGGAGCCACGTTACACCACCTAATCTCTTTCAAAAGCTGTGATTTTGCCCGAATGTTGCAAAACCAGGCAGATTATGCTTAGGATGCAATGCAGGAGATTGGGACAAAGGAGCCATATCAGCTTTCTCCATATACATTTGGAAGGAGCTGGAAGCTTGGCTTTCAAATGGCAGCTTGGGAACAGATCAGCTGGGAAACATGGTAATCTTCAACATAATTAGTACACTTATGACATTTTTAATTAGCACATTTCTGTAGGACTTTTACTCAAGTGTTTTCACGAAGTCTGTGGGGTTTAGGCCCAACAGAAGCCCAAGGAGGGGGCAGTATTTGCCTGAAGTCAATAAAAAGCATCTGGTGCTGAGTGTGTTCCTTCTCTTCTGGACCACTGCTTTTCTGGCATGTGAGGCACCAACTGACTGTGGGTGTAACTTGTCTGTCTGGATAATTGTTTGATAATAAATAACAGATCAAAGGGAGATATTCCTCTGGATGCTCAGAGTCTCTCTGAGGGCATTAGTGGCAGGAGGTAAACTCAGAGAGTGCTTAACTAATTGCAATATTTAAAAAAACACCCCAAAAGAAACCCTCAGAAGGTGACAGGCTGAGAAAACTGGATTTATTCAGGCAATTCACATTCCAATGCAATTTTATCTTCTGCAGTGCTGCGGAGGTGGTGAGATTGCCCAGCTCTGCTAATAGGGCTTGCATGACATCTTACACACTTAGAGTCTATTCCTTAGGCAGCGCTGCATAATAAGTGTCTAATTATTATTATGATTACACTTGGCATTTTTAATAACAGCAGTAATTGGGTGATGTTGACGGCCTCATTTTAGGATCCTGGATTTGGCCTGGAGCTGCAGTCATTAAGGGCTGGCTGAGGGAAGAATAACGTATCACGAGATGCATTTCACATCCCAGCTGGTGCCAGGCTGCAGGGGGAATGCTGACGGTGTCCTCAGCGCTGGGAGGGGTCTGTGCCTCCTGACAGAGTCCTTAGGCCTGGGTGACGCAGGGAGATTTCTCATGGAAGCACGCTCAGGTCACTGGGAAAAGCTCATTAAAGTGGATTTCACTTTGATCAGCTCCTTACAACCACACTCTGGTGATAACATCAAATGAAACTCTGCTGTACCATAATGTGATTTCAAATGGAGAAGGGCGTGGTGGGTATTACAGAGCAGCGTGACCCAATGGTTTAAGGCCTGGCCTAGGCCTTGCAAGGCGCAGCGCTAAGTTGTCGTAGTTGAGATGGAGACAATCCAAAGCAACACACTCCATTTTCAGAAGGCTTCAAACTGTTTTTATTCTAGCATGCATGCTTTTTGTACATTCTCACAAAGCTCGTAAATTTACACTTTACTCATTGGTCACAAGAGACAAGCAAAGTGCTCACTGGAACAGGCAGTCACAGGTTTCTCTTATTTATCCTTCTTTCTTTCTTGGTTTCTATATCAACAGCCTTGGTAGAGAATTCTTTTGGGGGTAAACATGGATTATCAAACATCTCTCTGGCTCACAGCAGTAGCTGTAAAACCTCTTCCACACGAAGTCCCAGGAATCAGGCTGGGTATCCCAACAAGACACGGAGGCTGCGATTTTGGCAGGGAATCTCAGCAGATGCAAAGGTTGCCCTGAGAAAAGCACACGCACGAGCAGTTGACTGCAGGCAGATGGGATGGAAGTGCTACTTTGGGGTGAGCATATGCTTTCCACACTCATGGAATGAGAACAGGTTGCTAAACCAAAGCCTAAGAAAGGAGCTGTTGTGGCTCTGTAATCCCAGAAGATGTTTAATGAAATTAAAAGGTGATTGCTCTTCTCTCTATCTTTGTCTCTTGCAGTTTGTCACTCGCATCTCCCAGTGAATTTTGAAGTTTTACAAATGTAACAGAGATGCAAATATCTGAGGGAGAGATCAATGGGAGGCACAAATCAATGTCTAAGGGAAAAAAGGAGAAGGAGAAGAAGAAGGAGAAGAGATGGAGGAGGAGAAGGAGAAGGAGGAGGAAGAGAAAAGGAAAAGGAAAAGGAAAAGGAAAAGGAAAAGGAAAAAAGCCCATATTGAACTCCCAGCTCTCCAAAACTACTTTTGGAATATATGAGGAGGAAACAGGGGGAAGGAGCATACTCAGGCAGTGTCACCCAGGAATCTCCAAGGGCTTAGGAATGCAGCAGCACTGAACACACACTGAGGCACGTGCTAAAATTGGGTCAGTGTTAATGAAAAGCCAAAACCCGACCTGCTTGGAAGCACCAGTGCTTCAGGGCGTGTTCCTGAGCTCCAATCCACGACTATTATCAAGCCCAGATGTCTCCATCATCCACCAAATTCCCTTAGTTAGGAAAAATTCCACCAGAGGCCACTGTTGTTAAATAGATGTGGGAATTTTAGCCTGTGCAACGCTAAATATTCCCATTCCTTGAGGTTTCAGGGTGTTCTTTCCCTTCCTGCTCATTTTAAGAAAGCAGGTAGATTATTTCTGAAATCCACGTGTATTTCTCCCTCTTTTCCACAAGATTCCAGCAGATAACAATCAGGATTTTTCAGGAAGCACAGCACACCCTGGAAAACCACTGTCTCTTGGCACAGAAATTTGCAGAAAATGCAGAGATATGTGAATATAATTCCATGAAGAAAAGGAGGATAACAGACAACTTGTACTTGATTTCTCCACAAATTTAACAACTCTTATTTGAACAGAATCTCTAAAATAAGATGTCATACACTGCATAATTTCACTAAAACTGAGCTCTCTTATTCCTCATCTCCATGATTCAGTCATCTCGTGCATTAAAGAAAAATCTCATCATAATTTGCTTTTGTAAACATCCTGGAACCTACAGGATGATTTGTGATACAGAAATACCATTAAAATAAAACCACCTTCATCAAAATTCATTAATTTTCACCTCTATGGAGAGTAATCTTCCAGGAGTGACTGGGGGCTTGCAGTTTGTCTATTAAAATTCTCACCTTAAAATGAATGTCACTCACATGGACCCGCTCAGCCTGATTAGGCACCAGGACTTGAAGAAACAAGGTGTCAATGAGATATGTAACTCTTAACTAAAAATAATATTTTTACCAGGAAAGTGGGACTGCCCAAGCATGAATTTGAGCCTGGAAATGGGCATAGGGGAAGGAGATTTTTCTCCCTAACATGAAGCACTTCTGGGGCAAGAAGGAGCTTATTCTTCTGGAAATATTTAGGATCACACAAAGCAATATCAGTGATTAGTTCTACAGCCTAAAATCAAGTTATTGTTGTTTTCCCCACCTGTTTTAAATCTGAAGCCTTCTGATGTCAATTTAGACACCAGGATTTATTTAAAGAAGAAAGCTGGGTGTGCTTTTGGGCATTAAACAAAGCTCTATGTGGAGAGCTGCGAGTTTGGAAGGGAGGGATTTAATTTAACACAGAGCCTGATAAAGATGTAAAGCCTGTGTGTTTCCACAAGCCAACAAATTGATATTGACTGGTCTAACACATCGAGGACCTTGGAATTCTGCAGGATGCAGAATGTTTAATGCTGCAAAGAGCTGGCAGCTCCTCTGCCATCCTAACAAACGGCCCCGGACAATCTGATGGAACAGTTTGCATTACAGAGCTCAATTTCCCATCTGCTGCCGATGAAATCACTCTCTCCAACTGCTTCCCTGCTATTTGACTCAGGATATTGCTTCTTGGCCAGGCAGCAGCTTCTCTCCAGTCATCAATAAGCATTTTAATTAACAAAATAAAACCCTAAATGTGAATTGAATTTTTTTCAGCAGCTCCAACTCCTGCCCGAGCTCAAGATTCCGGCCAGGGGTGAAGAGCAGCACTAGAGGGCATTCGAGGCTCACAGGCAACACCAAATATTCCCTCTCCACAGTTCTGGTGTGGTTTTTTTTATCTGGAAAAGGTGAACAGTTGAACAATGATGTGTGTCTGAGCCCTGGCTCTGCATGGATGGGCACTGCTGCCACCAAACGCTTCACCTTCCTCCTTCCTGGGAATAAAGCAGGGGAAGCTGTTGCCTTTCTCATGCAGAAAATCAGAGA
Source organism: Pyrgilauda ruficollis (assembly GCF_017590135.1). NCBI lineage: Eukaryota > Metazoa > Chordata > Aves > Passeriformes > Passeridae > Pyrgilauda > Pyrgilauda ruficollis. The sequence goes on from NW_024527377.1 coordinate 8,210,646, forward strand.
AATAGGGTCTTTTAGAGTGTTTGCAGCCCAAGGACAAACTCTCAGTCTGTGTCTGGGTGGGTTTATCCCAGTGGTTGGTGCTGCTGGGAGCTGTGGCTGCTCCATCCCAGCCTGGTGTGATGGTTTGGGGGTCAGCCCTTGCTCACCCCATCCCAACAACTGCAGCCACCCTGTCCAAGGGGCTTCTCAGCAGGGCTGGCTCCAGACACTGCACTAATAAAGATATAATAATAATAATAATAATAATAATAATAATAATAATAATAGCAATCAGTACATGATCTTCAGGCCCTCCAATGTATGAATCTCTGATGAGATTGTAGTAAATTCTCCTGTAATATTCTCAGGGCCACCTTATTTAAATATTTGCTTAGTGCAGCAGATAACCCTCGTAAAATGGAGTGATCTGTCAGAAGGAAATAAATGTGATTTCCCCCTCCTCCAGCCACGCAGCTGCCTGTGCTCCAGCACATGCTTTGAGCACAGAAAGTGCTGTGCAGCATTTAGAATTTCTGCATATATTTTGGGTTTAAGCCCAGCCCTGTGGCTGTGAATTCACAGCATCTTCCCCCAATGCACACACACATGAACACAGCCCTGATTTGCATCACATCTGCCTGTCAGAGGGTTTTCTCTGGTAATTGTAGAGAATCCTCCTCTGCTTGGCTCTGCCCAGAATGAAAAGAGGGGCTCTTTGCATTCCCTGGAGTGCTTGTTCGGTGCAAGTGTTCCAGTCAGTCCCATCCCCAACCAGCATTTGGGAGGGAACAACACACTGGAATTCGAAATGCCTGAATATTAATGGAGCTGTGGTGCAATCTGAGAAAGAAGCAGCCAGCCCCAGCACAGATCAGTGCTGCTCACCTGGTGAGAGCTGAGCCCTGCAGCCCAAATTGTGTGAGACCTCCTGCAGCTACAGACTCCTTCAAGAGCAAGAGTTTAAGAAAACCACTCTCAGGAAAGAGGTTTTATTCTGCTCCAGCACAAGGCAGGGTGGCAGCCACCTGTCTTGCTCCAGGGAATAGTTCCTACAGCCAGAGCTGAGCCAGTACACAGATTTTCTGTTCATTTCTTACAATTTTATTGGCAGTTGGTTTGATCTTTCTATATATCTAGGATCTAATGCATGTTGGTTTTTTTTTTTTTCATTTCCTATGCACAGGCTCACACAGATGGCCCAGGACTCCCAGAAATTCCTCAAGCTGATCAGATTTGTAGTTCTTTAATGATCACTGAGTGGAGCACGCTGAGCACAAGGCCTGTACCTCATGTGAACTGTGCATTCTCTGCATTCACTGATGTGGTTCAGAGCCCTTGGTACAGAGATCTCATCTCTCTGCTTGCAGATCTCCTGCAAGAGGTTCTACCCTTGTCTTTAAATAAGATTTAATGCTTGAATTGCATGACCCACAAATCCAGCTAAGCCTGACGTATTTCCAAGTTTGAAGAATCTCATGTCAGCTGAGTATTATTTTCAGGGTCTGTGGGAAGGAATTGGTGACCAGCACTCTGAAAATAATCACATTTCCCATTACACTGGGCTAGGAGCACACTTCCAGTCAATTACCACATCCCAGCTGAGCAGTGGAAATCTGTAGTAATGAGCAGAGCTTCTTCAAACCACACCAAACTCCCTCACCTGTGATGATCTGACCGTGTCCTAAAGCACCTAATTTAAAAGTTATGAGGGCCCCACATGGAATCTAATGCACTGGATGTGCTACAACAAACAAAAATCCCATATTCCTTTAGAGCCTCCAGTTTGATGCCTTTCCTTATCCATCTGCCTAAGCTTCCCCATCAATCCAAAGCCTTGTTCTGAGGCTGGAGGTGCCTCTGCAGGGTGGCCTGAGCATCTCTGATGAGCTCCCCTGGCACTTCCCACAGGAAAATCAGGCATTAATCCCAGTGCTGCAGCCAAGTTCCAATCCAGGCCATTACCAGCAGTTTAATTCCCCCCAGTGGCTTCATTTGGGCATGTCCTGAAGGATGCATTGCTGAATGTTTCTGTCTGCTGGCACAGGCAAGGCTGGGTCAGGACAACCTGTTTGGTTTGTAAATGGGGATTTATGTGTTGTCTTGAGCCGTTATTTGTGTCCAGAGTTATAAAAGAAAGACATTTTTGTTCCAGCTGATTTCCACAGTCGAGAGGGGTTAACTTTAGGGTGGAGGTTGCAGTGGAGATGGCTGGGTTTGAGAACAGTTGCTTCTTGCTGAAGAAAGGACAACGCTCAGTTCAAGTGTCCTGACTGGATGTGAGCTGCAGTGGGCTCCAGAGCCACAGCCCTGCTCAGGCACCTCAGGAGACCCAGGAAAAGCTGACACCTTCTTTTCCCCACTCTTATTCCCTGATTTGCTGCTGATGAATACCTCTGCTTTTTTTTCATTTGGTTTTTCTTTTCCCTAAATGCTGGAAAACAACAAATTTAGCAGAGGAAACTGGAACAGCCTAAGGATGCAGGATGAAAGAGCATTTAGCTTGGCTAAGTGAGAAATGCTCCTTTTCCAGCAGAGGAAACTGGAACAGCCTAAGGATGCAGGATGAAAGAGCAGCCTCAGCATCAAACAAAGCACAGGCCTTTCTTACCCTCAATCCCTTTGGGAAGTCACTCCCCAGGGCCAGCACAGAGAGACTTCATGCCCTATTTCTGCTGCCAGAAGATGAACACCCCAATAGTTGACATCATTTGCACTCTGGAAGGCAAATATTGTTATTTGGAAGCGCAGAAAAAGTAAAAATTACTGATTCAGCTGTGTTAGTGAATCAATCCCTGTCTCACAGGTATTTTGTAGGAGCACTCATTTTGAAGTGTTTTCCCAGCAGAGTTGCTTCTCAAACCCATCCTGCTGTTCCCAGATTGAATAAGGAGAGGGGAATTGCTGCTCCTTGTGCTTGGGAATGAGCTTTGACATTCCCTGTCCGCACCATTAAAGGCAGAGCTGGTGAGTTCTGGTGCTGGTGGAAGGCATCGATTGCATCACCCCCTTTTAATGATTCCTCTGAAGGATGGGTTTGCCTCCTCCTGCAGGATTGCAGAGCTGTGAAGTGCAGGAACTGCAGACTTCAGAGACTTTCCATGCCCATCACGGGTTCTGTGCGTGCCTTACTGCGCTTATTAACGTCTATCACCAGCACATATGGAAGAGCAGCTACACCAGCCCTCTTAGATCATCACTCAGAGATTAGAAGTGAGTAAAAAACTGCAAAGCATCCCCCATAAATATTCATTGGAATCGTTTATAATGCAGTCACTCTGAAGACAGCCAGGCATCATGGCTGGAGGTGCTGGATCGATTTTCTCCCACAGATATCAGGATTAAAACTGCTCCCTGAACCAGGCAAGGGATTTCTTTCAGAGAGGAAGTTCATGTGGAGCCAATCAGTCATGTCTCTGATGAATTGAGCCTTTCAGGAAGTGCTGAATCACAAACCCGAAGGTGTTCCTGGAGATCTGCTTGATTTTATACCTTATTTTCCTTTGGAGCATTACTCATACCCACTTCAGAATTTCATATCACACCTGGGGGAGACACACACTTAGAAAGAGCTGGAAACAGGGAAGGTTGGTCATTAGCTTAGGATTTGGGAGAGGATTGAGGTGAAATCAGGTCTTTGAATGATTCAGTGATTGGGGCAAGGAGTTGAACAGGATCCCATCCTTGTTTGAGCACTGGCTTTAGCAAAACAAAATTCTCCTTTTCCCCAGCTCTGTTCTCTACATCTATTCTGAGCTCAGACACATCCTTAATAAACTAATTATAATTAATAATTCTAGAGACAATAGAAAGACTAAAAAGCCACTCTGGGGATGTAAACTGGACATGTACAGGCATTTGCTCAGTGATCTTATTCCCCATGCAGTAGCTCAAGGAAGGAGCTACTCCAAAAATTCCTTTTCATGCAGGCAGCAACAGGGGACAAGGCAATGAAAGCAGTGAAAATACCCCACAGGATTTTTAGCCAGCTGTACCCTTTGAATATTTTATTTTTCCAGCACCACCTGTAACTTTGGCTGGAGAGGGGATTGGGAAGGGGCTGGATGTGCACCCCTGAGCTCAGTGAGGCGACGGACTGGGTGGGTGGGATGGGGGCACGGGGGCACAGGGGGACAGGGGGACAGGGACAGCTCAGTGCAGGCTGCAGCAGCATCTCTCACCATCTGCTGGTGCTGTCCCTGCCCCCCCCAGGGCTCCCCTCCCCTCCCAGCTCAGCGTCTGTTGTCACCCACCCCCCGGGTGACAGCCGAACTGTGCCTGACAGCAGAGATGTTTTGTTCCCCACCTCCTCCACAAGCCCTTCCCTTTGTCCTCTTTTCAGCAGTTCTGGCTCCTGCCAGCAGATTATGCTGACAATTCCGTGCGGAAAGGAAATTAGAAATGCACCGGCGTTCCTCGCACGAGCAGAGCCACGGCTTGAATGGGAGCATTAATTCAGATTAAAGCTGAATCACTCAACAATTCTTTTTTTTTCTGTGTGTGTGTGTGTGCTGTGTGTACGACAGGGATGTTATTGTCTCAGGTCTCTGACATGACCTACCTGATTAATGGAGTGACACAGCCTGCCAATATCATTCCTACAACTACATCAGTGTCACCTGCAGGTCCCCAAGGAGAGGGAACGTGTTCCAGAAAGTCTGAGGAAGCAGAGCTGGTTTCCAGGCTCCTAAACTGGCTGTTCCTGCTTCCTGAGCTCCAGGAACATCCTGGAGCATCCCCACCCCAGCAAACCAACAAGTAAAGGACAGAGTTTGAGTTGTGTTCAGGTGTGTTGCCTTTCCCACTCTCACATCACTTCCAGCTTCCACTGTTTTCCCTCCATGAGGTAGAACCACTGTGAAAGCCATGGAAAGGAATTATAGGGTTTAATTTCTAAAGCTTTATGTGATCCTGGTGTAGAAAAGGAAAAGAAAAAAAAAAAAAAAGCCATATGGAAAGAACAGCTGCCAAGTAAAATCTCACCCTGAATGGAGAATATATGAAATTTCCTGGCGTGGGTGAAAATGAAGTGTCAGAGGTTGGAGTTTGGAAAGGCCAGAAGGGAGCAACCCTTGAAAAAAAAAAAGCATAAAAATCTCTCTCTCTAAATTCTTCCAGAGGGTGGCTGGTGGTGAGGGCAGAAGGGCTCTCAGGTTCCCAAGGTCCAAGTGACCTGCAGTGACATGGAAAGATAAACAGCCCCACGGTGTCCTCTCCAGTATGTGACAGTGCCAGTGCCACCCAGCCAGGAGCAACAGCTGAGAGAAACAGCAAAACCAGCCCTTCAAACTGATTACTCAGAATCACAAAATCCCAGCACAAGCTCAGCACTTGCTTCAGATTTTCTATTCCAAAATCTTGTGTTTCCTTTGCTGTTCCACTGGCACCCCACAGAGTCCCACCAAAGTCAGCAGCAACAACAGAAGAATTACACTCAGTGTGCCAGGTTGGTTTTAGAAAGCAGTATAATTAGAAATAAATTAAATAAGATCAGCTGGGGGGACACTTCATGTTGTCCATGTGTCATTAAGAGGAGCAATCACATGGTGCTGCAGGCAGCAGCCGGGCAGAGAAAACCAGGGTGATGGGAAGACAAGGACACGACCAGAAAAGGCAGTTCCCAGAGGAAACAACAGAAAATCCATCTGTGTGCTCCCTGTTGGAGTCCACCTGGAAGACTGGTTTCTGTCATGTGAGATTCAGCTTCTTTCTTCCAAGTAAATAAAGTTTTTCCAGCCGAATTCCAGCTGCAGTCAGGGCAGCACAAAGTCTCCTCTGCCCTGGGTGCTCTTTCTGACCTTTGCTCCTTCCACATCTTCAAGGACAGGTTCAGTGAAGACTGATCCTTTCCCCAGCCCACCTTCCCAGCTTTCTGAGGCTGTTCCCACCCAAGGATTTCTCATTTATCCACAGAGCTCTTCCTAATTTCTCTACTGATTTTTAGCGTGGCTGAATGTGGCATCCACAAAATGAGCTCTGCACTTCAGAGATGCCCTGTGCCAGGAAAAAAAACAAAAAAAAACAAAAAAAACTGCCTTCCATTTGTTTCAAAATATTTTGAGCCTGTTTTGTGGGAGGCCTGCAGCCTGCTGCATAATGAGAAGGAAAGAAGCCCCTCGATGAGGGAGCTGGTTTGGGCTTTCAGCCCTTGTCACTGCCTTTCTGTGTGTGCTTTTTCGTGTTCCTCTCCATCTCAGGGGAACCCAAGCTATGCACAGCTTTCAAGGAGCCTGAGCAGTGCTTAATTACATTTCCTGCTATGTTCTCTTGCCTAATAATGTCTAAAATTCTCTGTACCTTCTGACTCATTCCCACCGAGCCTTGAGCTATTGTTTCCATAGCGCTGTTCAAAGCAAGCCCCAAATCTCTCCCCTGAATGCTAATAGCTAATCTACAGCTCATCGCTGTGGAGGTTGTAATTAATGTTGTTTTTTCACAGTGGTCATTATCCTGCATTTCTTAATATGTGGATTTCATCTTCTGTTTTATCCCCCACTCTCTCAGAACCACGAGAAGCTTCTGCAGGTCCTTCATTTTAGCTTTTTCTGCCCTGAACAAACTCATTTCGCCAGGAAATGGAATTGCCCCAGCTCTTTGCATGCTTTTTGTGAAGCCTAACTGAGAGCCCCATGCTCTGCAGGGTGAGACCACTGTTCTGAGCTTTTACCCACTAAATACATCACTAAAGGACCTTCTGTCTTACCCCTTCAGCTTATTTTCCTTAAGAACTTTTAGGGAGAGAACTTGTTAAAAGCTCTTGAGAACCCCAGATTATTGCAGCCACCAGACCACCCTTATGGCCACCCTGATTTCTCAGGAAATATTTTGTGAAGCTTCTCTCTGCAAAGCTCTGTTCTTTCCTATTTTTCCATTCTTATCCCAGTCTTTTAATTCTGTTCTTTAGTGCAACTTTTATCCTTTGCAGCCTAAAGTCCTGCAGATTTCCAGACTCCCCTTCAGCCTTTTAAAAATCTGTGCATCCATTGCAACCTTTGCCTTCTCTGTGATGAGGATGATGAAAACCTCAGATTTTCACCCTCCCCAGTAACAGCAACTTCAGGTCTGAGTTCCATTAGAACCCAGGAGTGAAGCCCATCTGCTCCTGGCAATTTGTTATTTTTCATCTCTCTGATTCATCCCCAGGCCCTTCCACCAGCAGTTCAGCTCTTCTGCCCTGTCCCTCCCACAAAAAGGCTCTGGTGAGAAGCCCTGCCTAAACCCCAGAGCTGGGAACACTGGGGTCCATAATTAATCTTCCCAATTAATCTTCCACCACCCTTCCCTGCTGTCCAGACTCCCAGGAAGGCTCCTGATGTCCTCGGGGCAGTTTGTTTTATTCTTGTATTATTATTTTAATGCCTTCAGCCAAGCTGGTCTCCCAAATCTACCTGAGATTTGCCACGTGCCATGTCTGCTTTTTGCTTTCTTGGAAGTGGTTTTTTGGAAGTGGTTTTTGGAAGTGGTTTTTTGGTTTTTGGAAGTGGCTCTTTTCCCCCTTTTCCTCACACAGCCTCCAGTTTTCACCCTTCCCTGAGCTAATGTGAACACACAGAGTGGTTGAACTCATTTTACACCACAAAAAGGTATAAAATTCAGGTGAATCTGTGACTTTTTCAGGGCTTTAGCAAAGTTCACATGGCTTTAACAAAGAGATGGGGCTGTCAGAGATGCTGCTGGGGAGTGTCCATGTGTCCAGTGCACCTCTCACCCTTTGGAGCAGGAACCTGGAGTTTGGTGGGTATGTGGTGGATGAAAACACCATCCATGGGAGTGAACACTCTCCAAAAAGGGCAGCAGGATGGTGGGAATTAATGCTCTGATTGTGGGAGCTTTACCTCTGCCTGAATTACAGCTGGAAACTGCTGGGGACAGGGATGGATGGACAGAGCTGATGGAAAGCACAACCAAACAGGGAATGTGAGAATGAAAAACTGCCAAAGGGGGCTTTCTGCACATCCCCAGGGTGATTAAAAAAAAAAAAAAAAAAAGACTCCCTCTCTCAGCCCTGTTCAAGTCTGCCATTATGCAGAAATCCTTTTATGTACCATTAAAATTCAGCCAGTTCTGCTCAAAGCAGAGCTGCCCTTTAACGGGATCCATCAATACTCCAAAAAGACAGGAGCTGAAATGAATATAATTTCTAACAGAAATCATTATAATTCTAAACAAAGAAATCTTTTTAAGTACAGAAAGAGCAGGATAGACAGAGGGAAAAATGGAGAAAAATGTAATTACATTTGTAAAAACTCTGCTAATAGGGAACTGGTACAGCTAGCGTTCATCTTTTGTCCTTGAATTAAAAAGGTGGGCATGGCCAATCCACAAAACTAAAGTCTCCTTTACCTTGCAGTTATATAAAATATTCCTTCATATTTCAAGGTGCCCTTTTGATTTGGGGAGGGGTGGGGTGTGTATGTGGCTTAAAAATAAATATATTTCAATCCTTTCTCAAAGTCTAACCTTTCAGAACATGCCCAAAAGTCAGTGGGGAGCAGAGCACTCTGAAACAGGCATGGAAAACAAGGAGAAAAGAGCAACATGCCACTTAAATGTTAGAACAAAATCTATTTTTTCCAGCCATTTCCTCAAATTAATGGTGGAGGGCTGATGCTGTTGTTTAGAAGAATTAAGGAGTTGGTATTTTGTGAATAATGAGATACTCGTTATTGGTGGCAGGAAGGTGTCCTTACACATCTCAGTCTTCACATCCTGTTCTGTCGTCCTCCTTTGAAATGCTGTGCTCCAGTCTTGGGGCTCCTTTGGGAATCCCCAGCTTTAATCCAGGGTCTCTCCTGCCTCCAGAGCTGCTGCTGGCAAAACTCCCAGGGCAGCTCAGAAGTCACCCAAAGCAGTGTGATTTGAACACCAGAACTGACTCTGGAGGGGACGTGCCATGAGGACAAGCCCAGCTCCTCCCTGTGCTCCCATGGCAGGGAAATCTGGGAATGAGATTTATGGTCCAAATACAGCCCAGCTCCAGGAAGGAGGGCAGGATTTCCATATTTAACTCCCATGCCTGAATTTAGTTGATTTAAGGCTACCCAAACCCAGCTTTATTCAGCTTGGGTGTGCATTTTCTGTATAAAAACCACAAAACTCTCCCAAACTTCCAAACCTGCTTCGTGCAGGAAAAATCACTGCCACACAGAGCAGAGATATGCACAAGTGCCCTTCTGTGACCTGCTGTGAGCATTTAATGTGGCATTAATAAACCTGGGTGTTGGGAAAGAAGGCAGAAACTTCCCAAACCTGTTGGGCAGCCCTTTTTTCTAAGCCCACCTCAGAGGAACCATCCCTGGCTCTGCTATTTGGTGACATGGGCAGAGAGATCAGCCTGGCCTATTGCCTCCTCTTCCACCTGAGTTTAGTTGTTATTTACTAGAGCATAAAACAGCCAAATTATGCCATGGCAGAGGAGCAGAAAATATTTCAGTGATAGGTTTCCTGCAGGTAATTTTATCCAAATAAGAGCTGTGCTGTGGGTGCCTGACCACACGCTCTGCACAGCAGCAGTGCCAGGATCGAAGTGGAGGTTACCGTGCTCCAAGTGAAAAACCATCATCATCCACTCAAAAATGTGAGCAGATAATGAGCAGCTCTAAAGTGGATAATTTGACTTTATTCAGAGGTGGCTCAGCACCAGATAATACCTGATCCAGCTCTCTTTCTAATTAATCTAAACCCTACTCCTGGTCTAATTTCACGTGCTGGTTGTTGAGGTGACCTCAGATGGGCCAGGGGCAGAAGAACTGGGATGAAAGACAGCATTGCCACTCATTAATTTCAAACCCCTGACTTAAACCTTCATTTTTCCCTCCATGAGGCTTTCGTGAGCATTTTTCCTAAGGAGAGGCTGATTTAAAAAAAACCCTATTGTGTGTGAGTAAATGTGAAAAAAAGGTTTTAACAAAATTTCATGGCACACCTTAAACAGGAAACAACGAGGATTCTGGTGCCCATTGCACACAGATGAAATTTATAAACCAATAAGACTAATTTAATTCAAAAAAAAAAAAAATCAATGCTGGGAAATGCTACCAAAGCACCACTTCTTGGCTGTCCATTTGTTTGTGGGCACGTTTCTGGAATAATAATGGCAAGTCATTATTCAGACACTGCTCGGTGGCTACAGAGGCACTGAAAGCCATGGGCTGCTTTCCTCTGGCAGTAAAAAGAATGTTTCTGACTCAGAAGTTGCCATCAGGATGAGATCCCCCTAAGAACTGAAAACTTTAGGCCTTCTGGGTGGGATCTGCAAAAAATATCCATCATGGATGTAATTCAGTCATCAAAAATCAGTGGGAGGCTCAGCAAACACAGCACAATCATGTCAGCCCTCAGGGCTGGGCAGGAACCCCAATTTATTTGGTACTTAAATGAAATTTTACAGCATGAAAGAGGAACAAGATCCCTCCAACATCTCTGGCTGTATTGATCTTTCAGAAATATCCCCCAAGGCTCTCTGCAGCAGCCAGGCAGAGATGCAGCCACAACTCAGCCCTGGAGGTTTAGTGGAGCTTGGAAACTCAGTCCAAGACTTGCAAAAAATCCTTTCACTGGGTGCTCAAAATCCACCTGAAAACATGGGGTAGTTTTGCTTCTTTTGAGATGGTTTAAAAGCATCCTAGCCCTCATTTAGTGAAACTTTATGAAACCAAACTCAGATTGCCTTTAATGTAATTCTCTCCTTTTTGGTTTGCTCTCTCCAGCGCCCTGTGCCAATGCCATTATCTTGATTTCTGCATTTTTCCAGGCATTAAGTCCCCTCAGTTTATCACAGTAGCAGTTCTGAATGGTTCTTCTTGCACACAGCTAAAGATTGAGCAAGGTAAACTCTTTTTTATGGACAGCAGGGCTTATGACTGGCACCTTACTTTTTAACAAAAACCTGCTCAAGTCTTGGGTGTACCTTATTCACACAAAAAATAATCTGAGGAAGCAAAAAAAGACTTTGGGGTGTTAGTCAAACATACAAAGCTCCATAATAAATATTGGTTTCCTCTGTTACACTTTCTTCCACCAAAATTGAAGTTTTGAATGGTGTGCAAGAATCTAAATCAATTTGGTGAAGCACAGGAACAGGAGCTGGACTGGATGATCCTTGTGGGTCCCTTCCAACTCTGCATTTTCTGTGATTCTGTGATTCAAGCCTGGTTTCTCTTTAGGAAATGGAACAATTTCTCAGCTCCAGCTGCTATTCCTGACTTCAGCCAGACCAGGCATGGAAACCTCCCTCATCCTGGGAGGTCTGTGCCATGGGAGCACCAAATCCTGACCAGAGGGAGCAACTGCATCTTCTGTGAAAGAAAACTGGAGCCACATCTTCCTCACCTTCCTGGAGCCAGGATGGGAGCTCCCTGCTCCTGGTGGAGCATTTCCCATGGAACCCACACGGCCCTGAGGGCCAGAGGGCACAGGGGGGAGTTGTACAGCTGCCAAAAAATTGCAGTGTGGCTGTTTAACATTTGCAACACATCAGCAGCAGCGTTTGGAGGGGCAGCCTGGAGCTCTGGAGCTGTCAGGGCAGATAATGGCCCAGCACACTGCAGGCTGATAATAACACTGGGCCCTGCTGTTCCCTGTGCAAGTGTAAACTCTACAGGTCCTTTTCCCTGCTTTCTCCCTCTCTGCAGCTGCTGGTGTTACATTTTGCAAGGGACATCTCCAGCAGATCCAGTCTGTGACCTTCAGGAGGCACAACCTCATCCCGCAGCAGCCACTGATCAGAGCTTCACCAGCACGAGGCACAGGGGCAAAAACCACCCCAAACCACCCCAAAACAGGACCCAGAGCTGAGCTGGCCCCTGGTGAGTGGCTGCCCACCCTGGGGGTGACTGTCACACCTCAGACATCTCATGGTGCCAAGCCAGTCCTGGTCCTTCATTGTGTCCCATCTCTTTTCCTGCGCACACCCATGGGCTCTGCACGGAGCCATGCAGGGAGATTGTGAGAAAGATACTGCTTGAAGGCACCAAATTTTACCTTTCTTAGAGGGTTTATTTCTTCTGCCAGCTGCAAAAATGGTTTAAGGGTCCTAAAGAGGGAATGGGCACGGCCATTCAGGCTGCCAGAGCTCCAGGAGGGTGTGGAAACACTCCAGGGATGCCCAGGCTGGGATTTTTTGGAGTCTGTGCAGGGACTGAGCTGCACTGGGTGATCCCTGTGGGTCCCTTCCAGCTCAGGATATTCCATGGTTCTGTGAATGCTCAGAATGAAGGGGTTTGGTGTCACCCTACTGTGCCAGGGGTGAATAATCAGGTGGAACTTCTCACGCTGTTCATCAAGTTCAACACACAAAGCAAACAGCTCAGCCTCCTCCGAACACAGTGAGGAGAAAATCTTGTGTGATCAGCTGTCCTGTGGCATTATCCAAGCTGCAGCTGACTCACAGTGAATGTGGCCTCTATTTGTATTTGGAGACACCTTCAGTGCTGGAGAAGAAAGAGTGTAAAGCCATAAAGCACTGTGCCCAATTAAAACCACTTTCAAAACCTCAGCAAAATGTAAACATGCTTAGCACTGTAAATCAAAAGAGGAAAAAATGCTTATTTTTTTTAAAACCACTCTTTTTAGCTTCACTCACCTTGATCCAAACGCAGCATGAGGATTTTATTGTGCCTTAACCATGCCTGAAAGCATGGAAAATTACAATTCAGACACCAGTCACATCCTGTAGCTAAAAAAACAGGGAGATATGAGTGAAGGAGTAGAGAACCCAACAGCACAGGGCTACAGGAGATAAATCAACTCAAGGACCTGTGTTCAAACTGCTGTGAAGTGAAATGGGTTTCATCTCAATCTGAAAGCTCAGACTATAAAGGTACAGCAAGGGGGGAATAGCAGGGCTGAGTGTGAAACATCCCTGAGGGAACAACTGGCTTGGGGGAGCTAAAGGTGAGCATCCCTCATCATTTATTGGGACACACAAGGCAGATGATGGACTTTGGACCTGGTTAGCATAAGAGATTTGATAACAGGATGCCTTGGCAATAGCAAACAGAACTTTGAGGATTAAATCAAGATTGCAAGAAGATTAAATCAGACAGATTTAGCAGAAAAAGAAAAATTACACCAAACTCTGCAAGGCAGAGATATTGTAAAATGCATAAGTTTGTTTATGTGGTGATTAACCCAGTCACTGTAGTAAAACATTACTAGCCTTCCTAAAATACTACATATAAAAAAATTGGATTCTTTGACCATCTCACTGAGTCCCTGTCTCTCCATCTCCAATAATCATTCACCTGGAAAAGGGCCTGGCTTTGTGCCACTGCAGCCCAGGTCCAGTTTATGGTAAATTAGGATATTTCCAGTGTCCATTAAGTCCAAGTATTGGAGAACTGGAGGGTTCAGTGGAAATTTGAGGTTTCCCCTCTGCCGAGGGCGTGGAGAGAGGGAGGAGTAAGTGAGATGCAGCAGTGATATGGGGACACCAGGAATGCCCTGGGTCAGTTTCCTTCTCCCAAATACAATGTTTTTGTCCCAAATACAGATGTGGTTCAGGTCTCCTGCAAGGGCACAGGGGACTGAGCCAAACTTTTGGAAGTGCCCCCACAGCTTGGGGAAATGCTACCAAAACCAGCTGGTGTTTTTTCCTCTCCATTTCCTAGGAGGCTAAAATGGAAGATGTGGTGTCAAGCGTTTCCTCATTTGCATCAAAGGCTCTCCAGCAGCACGGAACTGAAGGAAGCAATACTGGCAGATAAACAAAGAGTTAATGATTAATTAATTGTGGCTCATGATATCTGTGTCCTCCCACTGCCCAGGCTTTGAAATTTCAGCTGGGAAACCAACGTTACTGCTACCACAGGCCCTGCAAATCATACTTTATCAAGTTTTATCTTTCTGATCAAACCCATCTTTCAATTACAAAAGAAAAAACCAAACCCACCCTTCATCCAAATCCCGAAATACTGCCCATCAATTTAAGTCCTGTTCCTGTATCTTCCCTGATCACAGGACTTAATTTATGCTCAGGACTTCATGTTTGATTTTGATCAAGTCACTTACCTTCTCAGGAGGGAAATTCATCTGCCCTAGCTCCAGCTATCTAACCCCAGCTGTCTGCTCCAAGCTTTCTGCAGAGGCTCCCAGTGTTGTCAGGCACTCAGAGCTCCCCAGAGGATGCTTCATCTTCTCCTGGCAGAGAGGCCCAGGTCTCTGCCTTGGTGATCATCAATCTTCGATCTGTGCTCTGCTGCTTGCCCAGCAGGACACATCTGATCCAGATCAGGAGTGATTTATGCTGGCCCTGGGAAACAGATAAACTCAGAGCCAGCAGAGCAGGGCAGCTGTGAGATCAGGGTAACTCTCCCCCTCCTTCATTCTTCTGCCTGCTCTGTACATTTGCATCTCAATCCTGCAGATATTTATCCACTTTTAATTGTGGGCAGGTTCATGGAAATAAGCAAGGCACTGATTTCCTGCAGGATTGGGGCCCAGGGTTGCAAACTTTCAGGTGAAGGGCTGTTCCCCAGCAGGTCCTTGTGCAACAAGCACTGTGTGATTCCAGCTGAGCCTTCTAGGCCCCAAAATATTAAATCATTGTCACCAAGTTCAGCACCAGCTGACAAGCAAACCTCTTCCTGCTGCTGGGATGAAGGAACAAGTGCTGCTTACAAAGGTGCCCTCAGCTTCCCGAATTTTCCTCCACAGACTGAAATGAATTCAGCACAGCCTCCCCCCAGTGATCCAAACTTGAAATCAAATCCTGGGTTTTCTCAGGGGGATGCTTGCCAAAGCACACAGCAGAATGCCTCTCCGATCCATCCAGGAGGATCAGCCAGACCCAGGGCACGTGGCAAGGAGGAACTTCTCTGAAGCATTTGGACTTGGAAACCATCCCTAGGCAATTAAAGCCTGCATGAACCCGAGTTCTGCTCCTGCTTGTTTGCAGAGTTAAAACATTCCCTTGAAAAGGAAACAAAACCAAATAGGCCTCAGCAGCTTAATGAGGATTTTATTATCCTACCTCTTATTTACTGGTATGGAAATGCTCAGCTCGTGCTGTTAAATAGCAGCCTGTTTCTTTTTTCCATTTTCTTGGGCTTTTAGCTAATCAGCTTGAAAATGCACTTGCCATTAATCTGATAACCACCATTTCCTTCAGCAATGCTCAAACCCTGGCGTTCAGGTTAATGTTGTTTGAAGATGAGATCTGATTCATTTGTCGCATCTTTTTAATTATGAAAGGCAATTTAGGTATAATTATCCCATTTTCTGAGCTTAAGATGAGTTCACTGTTCACCCTGGCCAACTCTCAGCCCAGTTCTCTGCACCAGCCTCTTCCCAGTTTAGATGATTAAGTGACCAGATTGCTTTGGACATTCATTTTTTGGTTCTTTTCATGGAAACCCCAGGAGCCCAAAACATTTTAATGCCCTGTGTACACACAAACCTCGACAGGAGAATGGGCACATCCCAGTGCAAAAACAAGTGTCAGAAATCAGTTTGTTGGCAAAACATTGGGAAATATCTGCCTGCACCCCCTGAGAGAGCACTGATGATTCCCATCAGGGTGTTGAGGTGCATCTGTGGAGCGCAGTGGAGCTTCAGCCCTGCCTCTGGCAGCTGCCTGCTCTCAGGGAACAGCAGGGTTCTGGCTCAGAGCTCTGGTGTGCTCTCCAAGTCCAGACAGCTCCTTTTGGGGTGAACAGGAGCTGTTTCTAACAGGAAACATGGGTGTGTTCCCCAGGCAGCCTCAAAGGTGGGAGGAGAAAATCTGCTTGAGGTGCACATCATTTCAGGTCATTCCTGATTAATGATTTTCAGGGAGCATCCCAGTCAAAAGGAGTCTCAGATTGTCTACAAGGTGTGGGAAAAAAAGGGATTAAAGACCTTCTGGCAGCCAGGTCTGTCCTCAGCACATCACCTTGACAGGACTGTAGATGCCACAAGTGGCCTGGGAGGGCAGCTCTTTGTTTTGGGTGGCTCCTCTGTCAGATCAGCTCCTCTGGGCATTCAAAGAGAAAAAAATACAAACCCTGAGCACACAGAAATGAGGCTGGTGAATTGCAGAGGCCACGTGCAATGCCTGGTGCTCAGCAAGGCTTGATTGGATCTGTTCTCCTGATGTCCCCTCTGGTGACAAAGGAGGAGACCACAAAATGAATCCCCAGCTCCAGAGCAGCCTGGGAATGACAGGGAAAGGATCAGCCAAGGAAACTGCTGAGGCCTCTGCTGCCAGGGTAGGCTGGGCACGTAGCACTAAATACTGCCCTTCAAAATTCCAATCTCCACAGAATCATGGACATTCCATGGGATCTGGAGGGATATCTTTAGCCCACTCTTCACAAAATACTCTTTTGTCCTCAGCTGCCATAACCCTGGGAGACTCATCAGCATGGCTGGGTTCTAAAAAGGCATCAAATCACATAATGCATGGGGATAGTCACCTTGCTCTTACCTGCATTTTAAAGGAATTTACTTGTCCTTAAATAATCTACACATGTTAATTAGAGGCTGGTAAAGTAGCTTAAATGGTGTGAAATTAGAGTGAATTATTCATGTCATTTCTTAGCTGCAGTGGTTGCAGATAATGTTTTTGTTTGTGGATAAAAAAAAAAGGACTTAAATAATGAGAAGATGGAAATTCTTATTAATTTGTTTGCTCAGGAATAGAAGATTTTTTTTTCTGGTGAACAGGGCTTCAGTTTAGAAGAGCTCTTCAGCTGAGAAACAAACAGCCATTCATTAAGGCAGAACATGTTGACCAATCCTTAATCACTGAGTGGCCTCAAACCACTTCCAGAGATAACAGGGATGCAAAAATAGCCTTTTGCAGGCTACACAGCCCATCTCCTCTGCCCCTGGCAAAATGTTCCCTGCAGCAGGAAAAGTAATTTAGAGGAACTTTACAAGTTTACCATTCTTTAAGAAGCCTTTCTGCAGAGAGAGGAACAGATGGGTCCATTTGTCCTTGGGAGCAGAGGCTGCTGTGGGTGATGCTCCTTGAACACAAAACCAGTGGCCTGGGGTTTATTTGACTCCCTCTGAGAACAGCTCCACACTTGGATCTTTCTCTCTCCCAACCTGGGGCTGCACCCCTTGTAGGGATGAAGATGAAAGGCAGAATTTAAAAATACTAGTTTAGCAGGTTCTGACTTGGAGCAACTTTGCTAAAGGAAAATTAATAAGACTTAGATGGAAAGCTAATTAGCAGAAAGGCAATTAAGCTATCCCAACAGGAGCCGTCTTCAGTGCCTCAGCTGGAACGTGCTGTTCTCTCCCACCAGGTAGAGCGGTTCCAGTGTCATCCAAAGTGTTCAGCTAAAGAAAGCACAACCTCATTTATCTGTTTGAAAACAAATCTAAAACCCAACAGGGAAAATATATCAAGAAAGTGAACAGAGAGGAGTAGAAATTCAGTAATAAGAGCTGAAGAAATGCAACAAAGAGGCTGCATCTGCATTTGTCTACACGGGCCCAACAGTGGCACTTGATGGCACCTGAAGATGCTTTAAATCTCTTTACCCACCTACAAGGAAATCACCTTCTTCTAAATGTCAGAGATGGCATTGACTGCTTTTATAATTTATATGTGCCTGCAGGCTGTATCCCAGAAGAGCCTCCTTGCTTCCCCTTATCCCCAAGGTCTCATGCAGGGAGAGATTTCAGCCTGCTGAAGGCTCAGCATACAAACACAAGAGACAGAATAAGAAGGGATGCACTGTGCATTATTCCCAAATGCAGGGAAATACAGGAACCGTATGAAAAAAGCACCTGGGGATGTGAAATTTGAGTGCAAGCACCAGCCCAGGGCTGTAACTCAGCCATGCTCACTTGGAACATGGAGCAGCCCCCACTTTTCATTAAAGGGTTGAATTCCTTTGCTTTTCTGCAGGACAGAAGTTTATTTAGCGGGGCATTGCTCAGGAGTAGATGGCATATGGGGAGTTCACAGCCTGGTGTAGCCCATAATAATCTGTTCATGTTCCTGTCTCCAAAGTCAATGGCAAACACAGCAACAGCCCCAGTTTCAACTCCCAGTTTAGTGCCCTACTCACTAGACCACAAAATTGTTTTTCATATAGACGGACACATAAAGATATGGATGGATGGCTCAAAGCCTGCTTTTATTGCCATATGGACACCTAAAAATTAGCATGTTAAAATGCAAAGGACTTTATCTGCTGCATATTAATGAGTTCCAATCTCCTACAATGAGGCAATAATGAAATGACCTATAAAAGCAGTTAACATCAGTGGAAGTGAGATCAAACAGAGCTTTGCAGCTAAAAACCCTCCTCTGACTACAGAGGAGCCCACATCTCATCAGAAATTGCCTGCCCTTTACAGCACAGCCATCTCAAATATGTTTGAACCATTCCTGGGCTCAAATATCCAACGGAATGCTGTCCATCCCCCTAAAATCCTGGGCTGCCTTCTGTCCCCTCATCCTGCAAAACTCCTGCATCTTCAGTGGAAACCTCCCAGCACTGTCAGAACCAGGTTCAGACCTGGCCCCTCTGTGTGTGTGGGTGGACATCGTCAAGGAATTAATCTTAAATACCTACAGAGGATCCTTTTTTCCCCCCCACCCTGCTGAGATTGGTGAGTTCCCTTTGGGTCTGGGTGTCCTTACACCACCACGGCACACCCTGCATTGCAGATATTCCCTGGGACAGCAAGGGAAGCAGGGAAGCTGCAAAGCCCCAGCAGGAGGGGTGGAACATATGTCTCCAACAACATGAAACACTCTGGGTCAAGCTCTCAACAGGAGAACTCCCACAGATTCCCAGAAACCACAAACATGATCTTCACGCCTTGCCAGGCGCTCCAAATACGTGATCCTCTGGAGGGAATAACTTCAGATCTGCCTTATCCCCGTTTTCCCTCTGTTTGTTTCAGCTGATCAAAGAGACAAACACGGCAGAGAACGTCCCTGTCATGTTTTAAGTCCTTCTCTAAGGACGTGAAGAGCGGCCAAAAAACCTGGTGGGTGCTTGGAGAGCCGACAGTGCAGGACACACGAGGCTGTCGCTCCAATTGCAGATAAAGTGTTTTGATGTCTGGAAACCTCAAGGATGGAGCAACCACAAGCTGGAGAGGGTTACACCAAGTTCTTGAAACTTTGAAATCGATTTCCCTGGAAATTTGGATCCATCGGCATTTCCAGTGAAATTAAAAGTCCACAGGATTCTGCTAAAAGGGAAGATTGCAGGCGAATCCACAAACACTGACTACTTTTCCCCCCCTAATTAATATAATTCTTTTCTTCTTCAAAGTGTTAGGCTATTTCATTACGAACTCAAACAGGGGACACTTTGATCTAAAGAATAAGGTGGTTCAGATCTCTGCTAATTAGCAGCTGTCCTTACAGAATTTGGCAATGAGTTTGATGGAAAATTGTATTATTATCTCTTCTGCCTTACTCTGTGCTTAGGATGGGAACAGCACAGAGCATTTATTTGACATGATGGGATGTATCATGTAGACATCAGTGTTGTACATTTTGAAACAAAACAAAAAAAATAAAATTAGAGGTATGAAAGTGAAAATAAAAAAAACCCAATTTGTAATAATTGGTTGGTCACCTAGAAGGAAGATCTTTCCACAACCAAGAATAACACTTTTAAAACACAAGATTTAAAAATAATGTTATAAATAGTATTAATGGGAAATGCAGCAAATTTTCATGCAATTTTGTTAACTTTTTTCTGCTGGCAGCAAAACATTTTTGGGAGGTTTTAATGCAGGGACCCACTCCCTTGCTGACACAAGGAAGGGTTTCTGTTGCATAAAAAGCTCTTTAAGGGAAGCACCTGCCTTCCAGCCCTGCCCACAGCACTATTTAAACCAGCCAGGTGGGCCAGGCCAGGGGATGAAAGTTTCAGGAGCTGCTGCACCACAAGGGTTTCTCAGCTGTGTGGAGGCACCTGGAAAGAAAAAGGTACTGCTGGGGGCACTGGGGTGAAAAGATTGTGGGGCTGAAATGTTTTGTCTTTTGGAGACTCTGAATTGCATCAAAGGATGGAATTGAGCACCCAGTGGGGTTTTGGAGGGGCATTGAGGTGAGGAGATTGTGGAGTTGAAATATTTTTTCTTTTGGAGACTGAATTTCATCAGAGGGTGGAGTTGGTGACCCAATGGTGTCTTGGAGGGGCAATGGGATGAGGAGATTGTGAGGTTGAAACCTTTTGTCTTCTGGAGACTCTGAATTGAATCCAAGGATGGAATTGAGCACCCAGTGGTGTTTTGGAGGGGCATTGGAGTGAGGAGATTGTGAGGCTGAAACATTTTGTCGTTTGGAGAGTCTGAATTGCATCCAAGGATGGCGTTGGTGACCCAGTGGTGTTTTGGAGGAGAAAACTGAGAGGTTTTTGGAGTGGGGCCCTGTTTGCTTCAGAGCTTGGGCTCTGGCTGGTGGAGCAGTTGTGCCTTTGGTCCTGCAGTGCCTCATCCCCAGTGCTGCTGAGCAGTTTCTGTCCTTGGGGTGTTGGGATGGAGGCTGAGCTCTGCCAGGGCTCTGGCAGCCATCAAAACCCAGAGCTGAAATGCAGCATTCTGCTTTTCCTGGCCTGTAGCCTTGAGTAGGACGTTGTGGTTTTCTCCTTTCATTTCACTCTTGATGAGAAATCCATCCCAGCATGTTATTTTATGTATTAAAAATATGCTTTAAATGCCTAGCACTGGTTCTAGCAGTTGTCTGCAGTATTTTTGTTTTAAAATGCTTAAAGTATGAATAATGAGGACAGAAGGAGTGGGTCAGGGGATCAGGCATTACGTATCCAGAAGAAACAGGAAGGAATAGCATTTGGAAAACAAAATTATTTCCTTGATTGAACTCTTGACATGGATGAGAATTAACTTTGCCAAACCCAGATGGTGCTGCAAGGAACAGTGAAGTTAATTCTTCCTCTTGCTAAAGTGCAGTGTAACCTATTTGTCCTTTCTCTCTCCTCGTTATGTGGTGATGAGATCAAAGCTGACATCTGGCTGCAGTTTTGCTGAAACTGGGCAAGTGATACTCTCTGCTGAATTCATAAAGAGAAAATACATTTGGAAAGGGAAAAGCTACTGGGGCTGCCTCCCAAAAGTTTGAGTGTTCAGCAAGTGTCTGGTGTGCTGTAATATCTGCTGCTGCCTGGTGCTCAAAGGTAATGGATTAAACATTAACGTGATAAACCAAATTTATCATCTCAGCCTTGTGCTACATTAATCTACAGGGCCATTTTCACACTGCTGTGGTATTTACATCTGTGAAAAGGGATTATAAACCACAATTGTAGTTCAGAGCCTGGTGTGCTCCAGTGGCAGAGGATGGAGGCTCCTGCTCCTCCTCCAGTGCAGGCTGACCTGGGGCACATTTAATTCTTGGGCTGCAGCTCAATGTGTGTCTGTTCCTCTTGAGGGGAGGGTTGTGCCCAGCTGTGGTAAACACCACTTAAAAATGTGTCAAAGGAAGAGAATCAAGTCCACAGTGGACCAACTTCTAAAATATGCTATCATTTTAAAAAAATTATTCTTTTTGCATCCTCCAAGTGAAGTGAAGGGGCCTTGCTCTGGTGCAGAGCCCAGGGCTGGCAGGAGCTGTTTCCCCATGTGCTGTACAGAGCAAAGCTCTGATTTGTCCCTTTCATTCCATTTAATTTTCATAGCTGCATTTCTAAATTCTGTGACCAAATACAAGGTGACAATGGCTCCTAGGAGCTGAGCAAGCAGCATGTTTCTGAATTTTAACTACATGGTGTTCAATGCCACTTTGGGATGTGCAATGCCCTTAGTGAGGGGGGCATTTAGAGAAGTGAAATTCACATTTTTCCAGCTTTTGAGCAGCACTTTCCTTCCAGTGGCATCTTGTGGCTGTAAAGGCTGTGGGTACTTAGTGTTCCCTGGAGTTCCAATATGAAAAGTGAAATATTTTGGCCCTCCCTGTGTCACTTGAGATGGCTGAGAAATGCTCTGTACCTGCAATGACAGATTTCATGTTCTCACAATTCTACATAAATTTCATTTACCTTTGAAAAAATGGGTGCTGCACAGCAAGTTTCAGATGTGCTGATATTGTACACTCTGAGTATTCAAGTAAGGGGTTAAAATATCAATTAAAAGCTGTCTGAACGCCTTGTCCCCATCACACTGAAGTTGTCCATAACTCCTCCAGTCCTCACATTATGCAAGTGAGTCCCTTGAACTCAGAGAGAGCAATTCCTGGGAGGAGGCTGGAAAATGCCTCCCCCTGCCCCTGTGCTTTGAAAAAGGAGGCTGCAGGGATGGAGACTGTCCTGAGGAAACCTGGTGACCCTTTATTTTTATAAATAAATTAAGTCTGTGTGTGGATGGCACAAAATTCCTCACAGACCTCTCCCACTGAAGCACATCCTTCTCTCTGCTTCCCAGGCAGCAATAACCAGGTGTAGGAATTCCTTTACCTTTAAATGTGTTCGCTCCAAATTTACAACTTTTCCCAGGACAGAATATCCCAAATCTGGGAGGTTTTGTGACCACAAGATCAATTTCCTGTTGTCTCTGTGTCCTTCTTAGACCTGAATTCAGAACCTAATTCTTTCCTGTTTGTGAATGATTTCAGATCCTCTGTTCAAGTCTCTTAAAAGAGCTCACTGAATTTGTCAGCTGCCTTGGAGTGTGTGCAGATGATACCAGACAAATCTCTCTTGCTAGACAGCCTCAAGCTGAATTTAACACTTAATCTAGGTCTGCAGTTTGTGGAATATCTGTCTCCCAAGTGAGGCTGGGTCTCCAGGCTGGGCTCTAGAGATCTCTGAGGTTTGGAAGGATGGGAAGTTTTGGCTTAAAGCTCTGCCTCTAATATTAAAGTGAAATTATTTTTGGAGGAACACAGAGTGGTCCAAGGAATTTAGGAAGTTCTTTTCTTCCTCAGCACTTGAAAGCCTCTTTGGCTTCTCTTTGCTTGTTTTCAGAAGATCTTGTGATCCGCTGCAAAGAGAAATGTTCCTTCAGTCCTTTAAAAAAAGCTGTTTGAAGACATAAAAGTCAAGCTTGAAAAGTTTTGTTTGCTCAATTTTCTGAATCACAAAGTGCATTGTGTTTGGCTCAGCTGTGCTCAGGGAGTTGATGATGGGGATTTGCTTCCTCTGTGTGTGAGAGCTCCCTATGGATGGGGAATCTGCTGGGGGAGCTGGGATGGAGCTGCCAGCTCTTGTGGGATCCCTGTGTGGGGACACCCTGGGGGTGTCAGCAGCTGAACCCTCAGGGCTGAGCCTTCCTCAGACAAATGGAATTAAAACATTCAGTGTTTACCTATGGAAAAGCTGTTTTGTGAGATGCTCATGAAGGTCATGCCTGTCCTGCTGAGAGCTCTCATCACTCTCTGCAAGCACCTTGAGCACTCTCAATTAATTGCCCATTAACTTGGAACCACAATGCTGCCTTATTAATTATGGATTACCGTGAAAACCTCTTTAAACCGTGGCTGGGGCTGGGTCAAGTCCTTCCTTTCTGGCCCTGAGGTAACTCCACCACTGACTCAGGTGTTCTCTTGGTTTTATTTGTTTAAGAGAGATCACAAACTCTCAAATCCCAGTGCCTGAGGAGAACCTGAAAAACTGTTTGCTGTGATTTGCATGGATTCAGGTTGAGCCAAAACAACCCAAGAGTTTTCTGAGGCTTTAGGGTGTGCCTGGGGATCAATATTGAAATTATGGAGCTACTTTGCATTGTTCATTCATAAGGAGACCTTGCAGGAGGAGCTCTCCCTGATTCTTACAGCTGGTTTGGTGCACGGGGCAAAATTTTCCATGAGACACACAGGATCCACAGGATCATTTAAGAACAAAGGGTAAATAAAATAATAACCAACAATAAACTTAGAACATGCCACCTTGTTATTTGTCCTTTAATGTTTTCAAAGCATTTGCATTTCAAAACACACAAATCTGTCCACTTTGATTTATTTTTGTTGAAATAAAAATCAAACTCCAAGCCTAAGGGAAGGGGGATTTTTTAATATTTTTTTTTTTTTAGCCTATGGCAGCAAAACAATTTTAATTTATTTTAAATGTATTCTGCTCTCCTTTGTTCTTGCTCAGGCAATACATATATGGATTTCAGGGAGTTTTGCTCAATCAGGGGGTGACTGAGGGCTGCAGAAGGAAATTTGGGGTGTGTTTGTAGCTCTGTACATCTCCCAGGCGTTGAGGAAGGTCCAGGAGCTGCCCTGATTCTGTGATTCCATGGGAAATTCTGTGGTTTTGGGGAAGGAGGGAGCCTGAGGGGAGTTCTGGGATGATTCCCTGACAAGCAGAGGATGCTATGTCTGCCTGGGCCCTCTGCTCCAGGGAGGTGCTGGAGTGGCCTCCAGGCTGGTTTTGGGTACAAATTCAGCTGTTTCAGGTGCCCCCAGCTCCTGGAAGGTGCAGGGTGGCTCTGAACCCCAAACCCCGCCAGTGCTGGGGGAAGAAACCCTCAGGAACTTTGGGGCAATTTGGGCATCTGCTGCCATCTCCAACCATCATTTCCAGGGGGACAAAGACACCTGGGGAGGTCCTGAGCATTCAGCTGGGTACCAGAGAGGATCCAAGGAGCCCAAACTGGAAATCTGCCTCTCCCAGGGCAAAGCAGGCACTGGGATGTCACCACAATATTTTCTGGAAAATCCCCTTGCCAGGATTTTCTCCTGGGAAGCTGAGAAGCTTCAGCTTCTCCCTGTGTTTTGCTGCTTTGGAATGTGATTTGGAGATTGTTTATCCAGCATGTCAATTGTTTTAATTTAATGACCAATCATGGTCCAGCTGTGTTGAGGCTCTGAGCAGCCACGAGTTTTTATTATTCATTCTTTTCTAGCCTTCTGATGTATCCTTTCCTCTAGAGTTTAGTATAGTTCTAGTATATAATTTCTTTTAATACAATAAATCAGCCTTCTGAGAACTTGAAGTCAGATTCACATCTCTTCCCTCATCCTGGGACTGCCACACTGGGGGCTCCTGTAGGAGTGGGAGGATCAGAGTGTGTGATTAACCTGCTGTGGTTAATGGAATTTCATCCTCCAGGATGAAATTCTCCTTTGTCATGGCACATCCCAGGGATCTGCTGTTGTCCAGTGCCTTCCAAGAGGCTCCTTCTGTGGTTAAAAAATGGAAGAATTTTGCAGTGAAAAGCTCTTGAGGTCCTTCAAGCAAATATTGCTTCCAGCTCTGGGCTGGTTTGCACTGACACGGGGTGAAATGGAAAATGGCAGATTATTCCCATTATTTGAGGGAAAGAAAAAACCACAATGCCTTTTAAATATCCTTTAAATATTTCACTGCTTCTTTCCTGGGAGCCAAAAGCTTTCCTTAAATCACACTGGGCCCAGCCAGGCAGAGAACATCCCAGAGCTCATGGCCTCTGTGGGTATTTCTTATTCCTGGGGACTGCTCCCACCCATGGGTTAGAACCAGGAGATGCAATAGATCAAAAAGCAATTTATTCCCCTTGCTAGAAGAGTTATTTTCCTAAATTGTTGATCCCTCCATCTTTTTTTTGCCTGTCTTCACCTCACTTCTCTGAATATCTGATAGGTGAGCTGAGAGGAAAAATCTCTTTCCCCACCATCACATTCTCTGCATGTGAAAAACATGGAACAATTTTCAGCTCAATTCATATTTTTAGCACAAAGTGGGATGACAATTCAGTTCTCTTCAGCTAGGGATGGAAGGAGAATCAGGTAATTGCCTAATTAGGAATTAAGGAATGGGAATTTAGGGAATTAGCCTAAAGACTTTATTTTTGCCTGTTGGAGTCTGGTTTTCTTGTTACCATCCTTATTAATTCTTTCCTAATGCCTTGTCCCATGACAAAACACCTGGTACAAGGAGCATCATTCCAAAGCTCTCTGAAGGTGTGGTAAATGCTGAGTGGGGGGATGAAAGCAGCACAAGTTTTTGCCCTTCAAATTGCTTCCAAAAGGAAAAGGCAGGGAGACGCCAGGCCACATTTCTATGTGAAAATTCTTGTGTTGGGCTGAGCTTTGGATGTGTGGAGAGATTGGACTTTGCTTTCTGTGCGTGCCCCTGGAATGGTGTGCTGTGCAGGGCACAGCAGGAATGTGCAGGCAAGATTAGCAGCCAGAGCACATGATCTCAGAGGAGGAGGAATGACAGAAAATCCAAGTGGAAATTTACAGCTGCAGCTGGAGACACTTGAACTGTATCAGAATAACCTCAATAATGCTGCTCCTCTGGATATGCTGCAAAGGAATAACCCATTTCTTTGTTCTAATGAATAATGGAAAAGGCACTCCAACACTACTAATTAGGAAAGATTTAATTCTGGTGGCTTTTATTAGGGAATATTAATAAGCAACATCTTGAGCAGCGTTGCAGCAGAGTGGAGATGTGCAGAGGAGCTTTGAACGCAGGGCTCTGGTAAAAGCTGCCAAACAGAAAGGTGGGAAAACTCTCAAAAATACTTCATGGAAGGGAGGCTGCTCTGGCTCAATTCCCAAGCTGTGGTGAGAGGTGCTGGATCCTCTTCAGGAGATCTGATCCAAGGCAGGAGGGACTCCTGCACCTTGATTTCAGTGCTGCTTTGGGTGCAGGGCTTGTGCATGAGCTGAATTGCTCTTGGGATGCCAAAAGGGTACCAAAAAGCTCTTTTCAAGCAGGGTGTGATTGGATATAAACAGGCAGTGGTGACAAGTGGGACCTGTTCCACCAGCACAGAGGGATGTGCTGCATCTCCTGAGGAAGAGCAGCACCAGTCACTGCACAAACTTCTCTTCCTGCTGCTCTCAGTGCAGGAAAGGTCATGGGAGGTGTCAGTGAGGGAGCTGTGGTGATCCCTTCTGTTTGTGGGGCACACTCCTCTTGGAAAGCAATGGTTGTTCATCAAGCTGCTATGAGATAAAACAGGGTCTCTTGAGCTGTCCCCCCTGGAAAGTGTGACTTCAGACCTTCTGAGCCTTTTTCTGAAATTCTAATTACTCTTAAATGTCTTTTAGCAGGCCTGGTTTGAGCCCAGGTTCAGCTCTGAAGATGACATTTGTGATTTCCAGAGGTTTGTTGGTGCCAGGGACTCGAGATGCGTGAGCAGCTGGATGTGGCAGAGCTGCAGTGGATGGGTCTCTGGGTTATTAATTGATTAGACTGGTTATTAAACAAGCTTTTCTATTCTTCATGGGTCATTCTAGGACCCATTTGAAAGGTCTCTGCAGAAGTAAACTAGGTCAGACTTAGACATTGTGCAGTTTTGGGACGAGTCACTTTTAATTGTGCCCATGATCAGCAGTGGGCACCACTCATCTCAGGAGTCTCCAGTAAATCCAATTGACTGGAGATGCTCAGTTTTGCTGGTGAACAGAGTAAGGACATGAGAATTTGACTTTTACAATGACGCTAAGTGACAGTGACTGCTTGCAGCAACCTCAGTGCTGTTGGATGTAGTTTGAATGGACTCAGAAAATGTCTTTGAAACATTTCCTCATCTGCCACATCTTGCAAACAAGATCTTGCAAGGCTGGAGCAAGCCAGGCAAAGCCCAGATTCCTGATTCCTCCTCTCTGCTTTTTTTTTTTTTTTTTTTTCCCTCCTTTTTTTTTTTTTCCCCCCCACAGGCATGGGCACAACATTAATTTGGAATATATTACCTGTAATGTATGCTGGCATTTTGGAGCCATCCTGCAAATGCTGCTGAGGGATTTAATCTTCCCTCTGCCAGGTACTCCTATCCTGTAAATCCTGAGGGGGACACCAGGCTGACTATGGGGATGGAGCAGCTCTGCTGGGAGAGTTGGGATTGTTCAGCCTGGAAAAGAAAAGGCTTTGGGGTGACCTCATTGTGGCTTTCCAGTACTTGAAGGAGCCAACAAGAAAGATGGGGAGAGACTTTTTACAAAAATCTGGAGTGACAGGACAAGGGTGAATGGCTTCACACTGACAGAGTTGGTTGCTGACTATGGGGATGGAGCAGCTCTGCTGGGAGAGTTGGGATTGTTCAGCCTGGAAAAGAAAAGAAAAGGCTTTGGGGTGACCTCATTGTGGCTTTCCAGTACTTGAAGGAGCCAACAAGAAAGATGGGGAGAGACTTTTTACAAAAATCTGGAGTGACAGGACAAGGGGGAATGGCTTCACACTGACAGAGTTGGTTTGGATTAAATACTGGGAAGAAATTGTTCCCTGTGAGGGTGGGCAGGCCTGGATCCCTGGCAGTGCCCAAGGCCAGGCTGGACAGGGCTTGGAGCAGCCTGGGACAGTGGAAGCTGTCCCTGCCATGGCAGGGGTGGAATAAGTTGAACTTTGAGGTCCCTCCCAACCCAAACTCTTCCACTTCTCCCAGGCCTTGTATCTACATTTACATCTGAGATGTCTGAGGTGCAGAGAGGAGACAAAGCTCCTCAAAGTTAAAGCACTTCTGACAAGATGTGCAGTTTTAATGTCTGATTTTGAATGAATCAGTGGCTGGGAGATGCTGCTCTGAGTAATGCCCATCACATGCCCTCAGCTCATGAATTCCTCCATGAAGTGCACCGTCCCACCTTTTCCTGCATCTCCAGTTGGTAGCAGCGTGTTCAGCACAGGAAAATTCCACTAACACTTAAAATGCTGCAGTGGAAGCCATGCTGAAGTTTGAGGGGGGGAAAACAAGGTTTAGATCTGCAGAGCAAGCAACTCCACTTGCTAATTATGCCCACTGAGGCTTCAGAGGAGGAAGCTTTTCACGAGAGTTACACGAATCCTGCCAGCTCTGCCTCCCTGCCTGACGCTCCAGTACAATTTCAAGGGGGTGCGTTTGGAAGAGAGGAGAGTGGGGTAACTTTTTCCTGTTCTAGGCAGATAAATTTCATGTGCTTGGGGGTCTTGTTGAGGTTCTTAAAGCATTGGACCCTTCTGAGATATCTGCAGTGAGATGATTGCTGGCATGAGCACTACCAGGCCTTGGGGAGTTTGCACAGAGGTGTTTGAATCCTGCACAACTCTGCTGCATTGGCTGCTCTGACTGAAGCTGAGACTTTTTAAATGAGTTTAAATTTCCCAGAAGTAGTTGGGGGGGTGACCCTTAACTGTGCTTTCTGAGGGGAATTGCCTTCCCCTTAGAAAAATGTGTGTTTTCCTAAAAAAGAACACCAACAGGAGAGCACCTCTTGGTGCACATCATAGATCTGGCTAAACCACTGAGCTATGCAGGTACTGGAAAATGCTTTTGGAGGGAGCTTTTAATGTCCAGAGATGGATTCATCAGGTCTGACAGCTCATTAGGTCTAATATTGGCCTTCCTCGTAGCTGTCACTGGCGAGGAGTCTCCAGTGGACCTGTTCAGCTTAATCAAACACACACTTCCCAAGCAGGCCAGATGTGCTGCCCTCCCCAGTCAGCTTTGTGGATGTCTGAAACGAGACAGATGAGTCCCCACCCTGTGGATCCATCCTGCCTCTCAGTTGTTGCTGTTAATAACTTGGCAGCAAGGTGCCCTTGGTTCCACTTATCCTGCATTTGTAAATAAATATTTGGTGTGTCGGTGACTCGGCCCCATTGATCTGAGGTAGTTATCTGAGGCTTGAATTGATTTCTTATCCCTGGCCAGTAAATGTTTTTCTAAGATGTGCCAATTGTCTACTGCTTAGGAAGCTCATCAAAATGTCAGGCTTAGTTTGAGTCCTGGCCAGATGGAGAGAAATTACACCCAGTCCCACGTTCTGAGGGAGACCCAGGGAGGTGCAGGCATGAAAATATCCTGAACTCATTTAGGTTTAAAAGATATCCCACCTGATAAACTCCTCTTTGTTTACAGGTCCTCCTGGCAAGAGTCTTTTGTTGTGCCTGAACACCTTAAGATAATCGATTTCATTGTAAATGGGCTGGAGATGTTTCTCTGATGGAGATTGCACTTCTGTGCTGCTCACTTACTGTAAACTGAACAAAAAAAATGTTTATGTACAGAAATGGAGGGAGGGAAGTTTGTGATTGCTGTCTTTTCTTTTCATTGCAAGCCTTAATCTCAGTGAATAGCTGCCTATCACTCAGCTATCAAGTTTAATGATGAAGAGAGGAATAGAAATGTGGTTTTGGCTGGGCTCCTTATCCAAATGCTGTGATCTCTGTCACCAAGACTGACAAAGCTGGTGGTGCTGGGGTTTATTATGCAGGCTGTTCTGGGGACAGGCTTCTCCTCATGCTGCATCCCTGGAGACACTTGTCACTGCTGCTCAGGGACAGGGGCTGCTGTGCACAGGGATGCTCTGACGTGCTGTCCATCTTGTCAGCTCGAATATTGCTCCCCAGTCAGCTCTGGGAGAGGTGTGTGGGAGTTGTGCTGTCCTGTCTGTCCATGGGATGTGCTGGGGTCTGTCCAAGTGGAGAGGTGGCTGCTCCCGAGCAGAAGTTTTTGCTGGAGCCACTGACCTGATATTGTTCTAAAGCCTGGTGCCATTTCCAGATCAGCATCTTGTAGCTATGATATTTTATTTAAAATCCTTTCCTAGGATTTTTCCCCTCCCGAGGAGCTGAAAGCCTCAGGAAAGAAATGTAAACAATAACTACCTGCTGCTGTGGAATGCAACAGGTGCATCTTCTATTATTTCATGTAGATTGTTTTCAATTGATAACTAATCACAGCCATTTGTGCCGAGGCTGTAAGTAATCACAAGATTTTTGTTATACATTCTATTCTATTTTTGTTCTTCATAGCCTTCTGGTCATCTTTTCTCTCTATTCTTTTAGTATAGTTTTAATGTAATATTTTAGTAGAATATATAACATAATAAATCAGCCTTCTGAAACAGAGTCAAGCCTTGTGTCTCCACACACAGAGTGTTCACCTCAACAGCATCTCGGCCCAGGAGTTAACCCAGGAGGGGTTAACACCACCTCATTTCAGGATCACTGGGTTTAAAAACCAGCAGAGATCCAGGAAATCTGAGGGTGCATAAATAATCAAACAAGGGCAGGTCAGTCACCCTGGAAGAGACTCCACTGGGCAAAGGAGTTGGTTTGAAAGGTTGGACTTCAAAATACCTCTGGAAAATGATTTCCCACTTTAGAGGAGCAGCATTTAATGGCAGCAGAGCCTGTTCTAAATCCAGGCACAGGCAGCTGCCCACACTCCCTGCCAGATTGCTCAGCTCCATCCAGGATCTGCAGGGGCTGTCCATAGCTGGGGTCCCTGCTGAGCAGATGGGCAATGTCCAGCCCATGGGACATAAAGACTGGCTAAAGAACAGCTCTGTCCTGCCAGAAGGGATTCTTTGGGTCTTAAAAAAAAAAAAAAGGGGGGATTTTCTGGTTAACGTAACATTGACTTCTATATAAAAATTTCAAACTTGCTCAATGGTACATCAATACATCTGCACCCACCCTAATACTTAGGTTTTTCACCAATTTATATTTATTAATTTTTCCAAAGCATGACAGCAGCTCAATATCTTTTCTCTCCTAGTGTAAATACGGAAATAAACTCCCATCTCTCCTCTTCCCCTCTCTCCCAGGGTTTATGATGTCTGTCAGCAGTAGCTGGAGTTAAGCTCCAAACCAGATCACCCACACTGAGCTACCCCATGATATGTTTGGCCCTGAACACTCCTCTGCTAAATTATGGCTGGAGATTTCTCCCAGCAGCTGCCATCAGGTGTAAATTATTGCTGAAGGGGACAGAAGTCGGGATTCAGGGATTTATCTGCAGGCCAAGGCCACTGCTGGGCACAAAGCCTTCTCCCTTTCAGCCTGGCCAGGAGCTGTGACTTGGCTCCCTGGTAAGGTCTGGAACAGCCACCAGGACACACACCACTCCAAAAATAAGTTCATTGACCCCAATTGGCTGGATCCTAAATTGAGCAGCTCAGAAACAGAGCAGGAAGGCAGACTGGGGTTCTGTTATGGCCCTGTGAAAGAAAATTAAACTCAATTCCAGCAGGTTCTACTGCATCTAATGCTCTGGGTTGTTTTGTTTATTTTGCTGGGGGGAAGTGTTTTCCCCTCCCTGGCCATTAATCAGGTTTAAAGAGCCAATTTTAGTAGTTGCCCTGCTCTGCACTTTCTTCCCCTCCTGCCTCTTGCAGGGTATTTTAAATAATACAAATCAACATTCAGCTTGAAAACATTAAAATACTTGCCAGGGAAATTTCAAATAAGTGCATGGAAGGATATGTAAAGTAGGATCAATTTAACTGGAAAATGCATTACCCATGTAAGTCCTAAATAACTGCTGAGTGTGAAAAGGCCAATAAAAACAAACAAATCAATAGAATTAATTAACTGGGAGGCAGTGTGGTCTAACAGAGAGACCACAAGGATGGGAATGAATCCCCTGGTGCTTTCAGCCTGTACTCCAGGACTCAGTAAGTAGGTATTTAGCCTTCAGTCGCTTTTTGAAGCTGTCTGAAGGGTTTGGGTGTTCACATCAATAGGACTCAGATCCTGAGCTGCCTCCCCTTTGTGTGTCTGCACCACACATGGAAGCACCACTTAATCATTGTGCTTCCAGCGAGTGCTCAAGGCAGGGAGTGAAAAAATCAAAGATCTCAAGGGCTGAGGGTTTGAATTGCTCTGGAGAAGGCAGTGACAAGCCCTCTCCTCCCCATTAAGCAGGTGCAGGATGTAGTTCAGTCTGCAGCTCTGCTGAATTAATGATCTTCACAACGACTCTTCCTTGGTTCACAGCTTCCACCAAGAAATGCTGGGGAATCCTGGTACCCTGCAGGGTTCAGTCCTCACACCACTTGTAAAAGCCTTTTTTTGATGGAGCCTGCTCTGTTTCAGCTCCCTGAATGTGGCCAGTTCCCAGAAGATTGGCAAGGCAGTCCTGAATTAATTAAAAGCCCTCCCAAAACCCATCCAGCATCAGCACCTTGTTGTTGTGCCCTCACAGAGGGCACAGCCACCCAGCTGAAGTGGCACCAG
The DNA here is from genome assembly GCF_017590135.1 of Pyrgilauda ruficollis. Taxonomy (NCBI): domain Eukaryota; kingdom Metazoa; phylum Chordata; class Aves; order Passeriformes; family Passeridae; genus Pyrgilauda; species Pyrgilauda ruficollis. Next base: position 8,243,414 of record NW_024527377.1, read on the forward strand.
AGCTGGCATAAAAACTGCTGCACACTTACCTGTTGTGTTATGGCAGGGCTTTTTTCCCATGAAATTGACTGAATTTTCACCTGGGTTTTAAGGCTTTAGGCATGAGCTAACAGTGAGGTCAAAGCATGACCTGTAGGAGTGGCTGGCTTGAGAGCCAGAGCAGTGAAAATCTCATCTCCTCAGCCCTGCCCCATGGATCTCTATCCTCTCCAGCAGTAAATCCATTTCCCAAGTGCTGCATCCTTCAGCCTGTTTATTCTGCTCAGCTCAAAATGCAATTTCCCCTGGGCTGGGATCCCAGTTCAAGTTCTGACTCTGCTGGGCAAACCCAAAGTGCTGGAATGTCTTCCAATGCATCCCAAAGTGCAGATCTGGAGCCAAGGGCTGGCACAGGCTGGGGCTGGGCCCAGCAGACAGAGCTGACAGTAGATTATTCCTAATTAATCACCCCAAGACACCCCATCTACAGGATAAATTCTGTGTCTGTGACACTCCTTTGACATCACGGGTGTTTTTTACCTGTCAGCCCTTTGCACTTTGATAAATAATCCATAATCAGCTCCTCGAGCTGGACCCCAAAGGGCTGATTTATTTCTGCAAAGCAGCTTCACATTTCATCTCTGCCTTTTTATTTTTGCCTAGAAAACAAAATACAGACCTTTTCCCCCAGCAGGACAAACCTAGAGCAGCCCAGGGATGATACCCAGAAGATCACACTGGGCTCTGCAGTCAGGGAAATAATTTTGACAAAGTTTCTTTTTTTCCTGAGCAGTTCCAACCCTAAACAGGCCGGGCATGGTCACAGCTCCTTCAGTTTCCTTCTGAAACTGCAGTGACACTTTGCATTTCCTGCCCTGCCCCAGCCCCTGTGTGAGCTGAAGCACAGACAAATGCATTTTGATAAAAACCTCAGAGCTCTCAGCTAGAGATCAAAGGTAAATTTGCTTGGAGGGCTGAATCTCGAGTCCTGGAAAAGAACTGTATTAGCATCAACAATGGGATTAATTAGTCTCTGCTTGAAACCTTTCAAACACAAACACACAGCCTGGCTGTTGGACAGTTCTTGTATTTGTGGGGTTTCCAGAGGAAGGAAGGAATGATGAATCTGATTTTATGTTTTCAGAAGGCTAAAATTATTTTATGATATATTATATTAAAGAATACTATACTTATTTTATGATACTATATTATATTAAAGAATACTATACTAAAGAATACAGAAAGGATACAGACAGAAGGTTAAAAGATACTAATGAAAAACGTGTGACTCTCTCCAGAGTCCCAACACAGCTTGACTGTCATTGGCCATTGAGTCAAAACAATTCACATGAAACCAATGAAACAATCACCTGTTGGATAAATAATTTCTATCTACATTCCAAAGCAGCAAAACACAGGAAAAGCAAATGAGATAATTATTGTTTTCCTTTTTTCTCTGAGGCTTCCCAGGAGAGAAATCCTGGGCAAAGGGATTTTTCTAGAAAAGATGCCTGCCACAGACAGTGCAGTGTAATTTCAGCTTTCCTCACTCCTTCCCAAGCCTGCACCCCTCTGAAAAAGGGACCTGTGTTCAAGCTGAGCCAGGTGCAGCAGGCTGGGCTGGCTGTGGGCAGCACAGATAACACAGCAGCCTTTCCACGGGCTCCTTTCAAGCTTTTGTGGAGAGCAGAGATAAGAGCTGAGCAGCTCTTGGAAGGAAATTTGCAGCAGGCAGGGCTGGAGCGTGCTGGGGTGTCAGGAGAGGGGCTCCCACAACAGCCCAGGTTCTCCAGGCAGCTCTGCCCCCTTTGGATTCTTTCCCCTGAATGCTTTCCCAAATGAAATTTCTTTAGAAATCTTACTTTATGCACATCCTTCATCTGCAGGCTGCAGCAGTTCTCCGAAAGAACTGCTGAACTAGAAATTCACTGTTTTATGGACAAAATGTCAGCTCAGCCCAGTGTCTGTGTGAAGCCAAACAGTTTTCCCTGTGATTTTCCTGGGGTTTGTGATGAAAACTGCCATTTATTAAAAGAACATTCGCTCCTGGAGTGTTCTGCAGTGCTGAATGTTTGCGTGCATGAGGCAGGAGCTCCACACCCAAGTTTTACACATTCCCACACTGAGGAGTGACAGGAAAAATAAAATTAACCCCTTGGTGTGTGCATGGCCCAGTCTGAGCTGTGGCAGCCACGAGTCAGGTTTGTGTCTGAGTCTGCAATGTGGAATATTTTCCGTCATCCACTAAAATTAACTTTATTCAGGCATTGGAGTTAAGGGACAGAGAGGCAGGGTTAGGGATTTTTCTTGGTGGAAGGAGTAGGGAGAGGGAAGTGGGTTATGGGAGCTGGCTTTCCTACCATAAAAAATTATTTAAAAACATGTTTTGCCTTTCCCCCTCAAAATACACCTTCCTGTGAGCCCCATGCATTGAGCAGAGGAGTAGCACAATCTCAGAGACATCTGGTGAGGTTTCAGCTTCAAATCACAAATAAAAACCCCTTTTCATGTTCTCCTGGTACTCCTGTGTGCTTCATGAATCCAGCAGGTGACTTCCAGTCTGTCTGTGCCTGCACGAGGGGGAGGGCAGGTGTGACAACATTTGTTAAATGCTGGCAGAGCTGGTGTTATTTACTTGCTGGTAGACCCTTAGCATGGATAAATACTTTTCTATTGCTTGCTTGTGGAGGATAATACTGCAGCTTTTCCTTTAGCTTGTTTTTATGCAACCCAAAGACCTCAATATCTTGAATATCTTTTATTTCAACGACCTCAATATTTTTCACAACTCCTTCCCTTTGCTGTTGGGAGCCTTATCAGAGCAGAGGCAAAAGCCTTGTTTTCAGAGAAACTGCTGAAGAGACAAAGGAAATTATTAGCTAAACACAAAATCCGGAATTTTGCAGCTTCAAAAAGACAGAAGGGCAGTGAAATGCATTCCTAAAGGTTACACCAGGGGCATTAAAGGAAACAAAAACTGATTGCTGAATATTGCTCTTCCACTTGACGTCAAAATTCGTGCATGAGAACTGAAGTAACTTGAGCATCAGTGCCCATGTGAAGAATGATTGCCGTGGCTGAGTCCTTTACTTGGAAGGACTACTGAGTCCTGCACTTGGAAGCTTTTATAATTTACAAGTGCCTTTCATGGAGAGTGACCACATTCATTCTCTCCCTGCTTCCATCCAGCCTCCCAGACTGAGGTGAGAGCAGAAATTTGTGTGAAATTAAGATCTACATCCTGGCCTTGAGCCAGCTTAGGCCTGGCAGGGGGTTTATTTTAGTCAGGAGAAAGGAGTAAATCCTGGGCAGTAACAGAGCTGTCAAATCCAAACTGCTTTTCTTATTTGTCCTGCTCAGTTCAAAGCTCCTTCCTACTCTGCTGACCTTTGTCTCAGCACTGAACTTGGTCTTGCAACCATTAAATATTAATTTTCTTGGCTTAAGAAGCGAGATGTAATTCTGTGCTATGCAAACAAGTTTATTCCCATTAGATAAAGCGCTTAAGTTCATCCTTAAGTGTTTTGTTTAATGAACCCTGATCACTTTGCAAAAGATTCCTGAGCATATTTGGGAGAGCCAAAAATAAATCCAAGGTGTCTGGGTTCTTGACAGTATCTCCCAGCAGGTCCTGCTGCTCTGTGAGGTCACGTTAAAGGCAGTGCTGTGTGTTCTTGGCTCTCTGCTGGTTTTACAGTCTGTGTGTTTAATAACTGGCCACGGAATTAGAGATGTCATCAGTTCAGCAAAGGCTGCTCTGCACCTCATAAAACACCAGCCTCCTGTTCCGAGTGTTTTATGCAGAATGATTTGTATGGAAGCAGTAACCTTGCAGCCCTGAGTGCAAAGAAAGCAGAGAGGAGCAAGAAGTGTCTGAAACAGCTCTGCAGCTCTCTGCCCTTGTTGCTCAGATGCACATGAGCTGCCTGGAGAGCCAGGTGTCACCCAGGTGCCTCAGTGCTGAGATCTGTCCTAGAGAGACTCCATGTGCCCAATAAAATGATTTTAAAGGATTTGGACTAATTACATTTTAACTACTTAGCATGGAAAGGTCATCTGTAAGCATGGCAGAGCTCACAAACTTGAGAAAAGTGCCTTGTGCAGCCCAGCTGGTGATGAACTCGTGGAGAAGAACCCCCAGCCAAGTTCTGGAAGCTGAGGAACACCTTGGCTCCTCTGCAGAGGAGAACAAGGCTGCTCACTTCTGCACTGAACTCATCTCTATCCCAGGGGAGCCCTTTCATCCTGTCAGGAGTTCAAAGTTCCTTTAGATCCAGGAGGAAGCAAATGAAGTGATATAAAGAATGCAGGTGATGTGACTCAAAGGGCAGGCTCTGAGCTCTGGCAGGAAGATTTGGGATGACATGGACTGGGCAGGAACTGTCTGTGCCTGGATTAGTTCAGTTTGCTCTTTGATCCTGACCCAGCACTTGCAGAATCTCCCCAGCGAGGATGGATAAAAGCAGGAGCATCTCAGCTATGAGAGAGATTGAAACTGAAGCTGGCGGGGAGTTTCAGGTGAGAACCCTGCTGGAAAGGTGCCCACAGTGGCACCTGAGTGCTGGCCAGAACAGGGGTCCTCAGAGCAGGTGGGGATTTGATCCATCTCTGCTCACGATGCGTTTTTGGGCTCAGCTGCCACGTCCTGGCAGAGCTGTGCCAATCCCAGCTCCAGTGAGGCAGTGTCCTGCTGACACTCCCTGGTGTCCCTGAAATCTGTCTGGGAGCTGCCTGGTGCCATGGCAACGTTTGTGTGCTTGTTGTTCCTGCAAAGGGATGGAGGATTCCTGATTTTTGGCATTATTTCAGGGCTGATTCAGTCACCAGGCTGGGCTGCAGGACCCTCAGTCCAGCCCAGCCCCTGAAGCTCAGGGTGCTGAGTGTGTCCCAGCGTGGCTGTCCCATCAAACTTCTTTAGAAAGCAACTGCATTTGCATTTATTTATTTTTTTAAGTGGTTAATGGGAGTGACAGTTACTTATTACTTCTCCTTTCCAACACAGGACTAATTGTCTTCTGTCCCTAGTAAGCAATTTAAAGAAACGCTGGTGTAGGAAGAATTAGATAATGAAGCTCTTTTCATCTGACACTTACATATAATTTACTTTTAAATCAACTCCCCTGGGAGGTGGCACAAGCTGTGACAGTGCAGAGAATATTTTAATGGTTTTGGCAAGGAGTCAAAGCAGAAAACTTTCTATTTTAATCCCAGGATGCCAGTGGCTAATATTTCAAAACAACAGGGGGTTAAGGGGGTGGGGATGTAAAATGTGATGTTGCAAACTGAGGTCACTGTGATCAAAAGGACCTGGTGGGGACAGATTTGTACATTTTAAACACCGGCTTATTATGTTCTTTTAGTGTGTTAATAAAAAAAAATATCACTGTGGAGTAGGTGTAGGAAGAGCTGGGTATTGCTTGGCTCCATCCCAGCTGTAGGAGAAAAGAAAATAATTTCCTTCAACATATCAATATATGATATTTCTTTGCCATATTCCTCTTCTGAACAAATATTCTTACAGAGTCCACGGTTCTTTGTGTGTCTGCTTAGGGATTTCAGTGTGGCTGTTGATATTAAACAGTGAAGAGAGGAATTCCCATCCCTGGAAGTGTCCAAGCCAGGCTGGAGAGGGTTTGGACAATCTGAGATGGTGGAATGAGATGATCTTTAAAGTCCTTTCCAGCCCACACTGTGATTCTCACTGTAATATGAAAGTACCATCACTTCATCTGCCTTCACAGGTACATTAAACATTTATCTCAGGGTATGACATTTGAGTGGTGTCCAGAGGAACTGGAGCAGCAATTGCTCCTCCTCAGGTGCAGCAGCAACAATTCTCAGTTTCAGATGATTCCCTCCTGTGTTCTCACCTCCAGGGGATGGAAGAGCTGCACCTCAGTGCAGACTTCACAGAGAACACACACATCCTGCAAAGGCCCTTTTGTCTTCTCTTCCCAAAGACATTTCTGGTCAGTTCCAGATGTGTTAACATTTCCTGCTAGTGCAGCCCAAGCAATGGGAATTCATCTCCAAAGCTGCACAATGTCCCTGTGCTCGGGGCTGCAGCAAGGCTCCTAAATCAGCCTCATTTCATTCAAGTCTTACTCCACAGCTGCTGTTAAATCGAGTCCCTGAAGAGAATATGGGTTTGGAGGCATAAGAGGGCAGAACAGAGAATGTTTCTTTATTTGTTTTTTATCCACCACTCAGAGTCACTAGAGTAGAGGAGTAATTAGGGAATTGTGGTGTATTTCAGTAAAAGCACCACTTCCCTCCTTCCCTCTCCTTTTCTGTGGAAACCGTATTTCAGAGTTTGTCACATTTATAAGCCCTAGGAAGAAGCTCATATGCAATAATCCCAACCTAATCATATCTTAATTAAGCCCTTTCTGCAGAGATTTATGGGGACTAAAGAAGGCAGTCGTAAATAACCTGAATGGCACCAGCACAGAGTGGCAGCAGGGCTGCACTCCGTGACTTTTCTGACTGGAACCCCTTTTGCAGCTGGCCTGGCAATAATTGGGTTTTTTTCTCTGCTGCTCCTCAGGAGGAGAAGTTCCCAGTGCAGTGCAGTAAATGGAATTGTTTGGGGATCCCTAAAACACACGAGCTGCTTTTAGCAGAGCAGGGAAGCAGGGCCAGCACCCCGCTGGAGGAACACCCTGAGCCAGGCTCAGGGAATGGGAGGGAGAACAGCCCAGCACCTGATGGATTCAGGGCACAACCACTGGGGCTCAAGGCAGGGAGCTGGGATCTCCAAAGTGGGTGTTGTGGGAGGGCAAAAATGCTTCCAGGAGTTTGGATTCTCCAGCATGTTCAGCTTAAGTGGTCAGGCAAATACACTGCATTGACTGGGGGGAAAAACCATTTTAATTTGTCAGTCTCAGCTTTGGATGAGCATTTTGTGTCCAGTGTCCTCACCTGGAGGGGTAAAACTGCAGGGATGAAGGAATGACTGCAGAGCAGGAATCCTGGGGGTGATGCAGCACGTGCAGGGACTGCCAGTGACCTCTGGATCCCCAGGATGGGGAGGAATGCAGCCATGAGTGAACAGATTTAACTGCAAATTCAGCTCCCTGCAGCTCTCCTTGCAGAACATATGCTCTGTGTGCGTCGCCCAGGGCAGCCTGAGCATGGGGATGGGATTTTACCTTCCTGTTTAGTGTGCTCTGGAGAAATCTCAGCATCCAAACTGGCGTGGAAGTGCCACCTCACGTGGAAGGATGGCTGGTGATCACCTCAGAGCACTCAAGTCAAATCCCAGGAAGGGAATGCCCAAGAGCACTGGGATGTCTCCATTCAGAGCTGCTGCCCAGCCACACTCCTGATCTTTAGCTATTTTCTTCTGTTTCAGGGGAAGCAAGGAGAGGAAAACTGTTCCATTGTTTTTCCTCCAGCAAATCTAAAAAATACCAGTTATGCCCAAAAGTTGAGAGCATCAGCTTCTTGCATCACCACTTAATTTGGGGAAAACAGGTTTTTTTCCCCCAGAATTAGCCTCAGTTTCCCTCACTGCTGCCTCCAGCATCTAGCAGATTGGGCAGAGCTGCCACACAAATGCCTTTTATCTTGCTGTGTGTTGCTCTTTGCCTGTTGGACTGGTGCTGTTGAAAAAAACTGAACCGTTTATCTTTCACTCGGTAAGAATTAGTGTTTTTCTGCTCTCAGGCTGCACAGGCAGTATTTTCTGCAGGCTACCCTGGGCTGAGCTGCAGAGGATCAGTGTGTGGCACTGATAAATCCTCTATCTGTGCTTCCCCATCTGTTCCCTGCTCCTCAGGCTGGGTATCCAGCTCGCTGTTTGAAATTCACTGCATGGAGTTTGCTTGCGAGCAGACTTCAAATCACGGCTGCTCTGCTGCTTGAGTGGGATTCAGGAAATGAGGACAGTGCAGGAAATAAAGATGATCTCTTCTCTTGAAGTATTTGGTACAGCAGAAGGTCACCAAACGTGGCTGGTGGCATCAGGCCTGACTTTTCTTCATTTCTATCAATCCTGTGCTAATGTAAAGCTGTTGCTGGAGCCTGGTGCCTCTTGAGGAAGAACTCAAAGCACTCACAAGGGTGTTAAGTAGTGGAATATCAGCTGTAAGCTGTGTGCAGGGCTGCAGGGATGTTTCTCTGGGAGTTCTGTTGCAGTGGCACAGTCTGGAGTTGGGGGGCTCATAGAAATTCCCTCATTTTCCCCCAGCAGATCCAAACTGGGGTGGCTCAGGTGGGGTAATGCCCCTGAGAAGAAGGTTTGAACTGCAAAATCAGCTTACTCTGAAACCCTGCTGCTTGTTCCAGAGCTGCTCTGGTGCTGCTTATCCTTCCTCTGTGGCTCTTCCTCTCAGACCTGATGCAAAGTCAGTGCCAATTCTCCTGCTGACTGATGGGGGCTTTGTATCAGCATTCAATTGATTAAAAAGCTCTTTTCCTAAAGCAGCTACACATTATTAGATACACCTGATAATTCAATCATGCCCTCAGATCTCCTCATGGAGATGCCTCAAACTTCAAGGAACATCCAGCAAGAAATTTAAGGTTTCAGCTGTTTCAGTCTCCTCCATCTCCTTCCATGCAGCAACTGCACATTGATGTGTGGTTTTGTTCTGCTTTTAGGGGCTGAATGCACCAACCCTGGTTATATTTGTCATGGGATGTGTAGAACAACAAAATAAGAGGGTGAAACCTTTGCTGGCTTTAATATTGTTCTGTCTGGTCAGTAAAAGTGTGTGCAGCTTTTGATTTTTCCTTTGTAATAGAGTTACAGATCAAAAAACCTTTTTTTTTTTTTTTTTTTGTGTATCATCATCCCCTTTCGCTTCTGCTCCTAAAAATATTAAATCAGCATCATAACTTTCTAAAAATTTATTTTACACTTTTCCCTAATCAATACACCTTTGCAGCAAAGTTTTATTTTCAAGTGATAAGTGAAGAGTAGCTGCAAAGCTGTTGCATTTAGCAGTGCTCAGGAGTTTTGATAAGCTGGTCCATTTTTGGAGGGGGTGAAATCCTGAAAACCCTGAAGTGATTTCTTTCTGTCAAGCAATATTTGAGATTCAAGATCTTGCAGTGGAACCAAGAGTTTTAGTGGAATATTTGAACTTGATAGGAATTTATAGGCAAAATAAAAGGCGCTGTGCAAGCACTCATTGAATAATTACACAAATATTTTCTTACCATTAGGTTGCACTACACAAATACATGACTTCAGTATTTAAAACCTTTTAAATGGTGGTTAATCCTTCAGCCTTTGGTTTGGTGAGCAACTGCCATTTTAAAAACCCTCATGGAAAGAAGAGGGAAAAGCGAGGCAGCCAAGGGGAAGGGAAAATAATAAAGTATCAGGGTATTGTGAGAAATGCCCTGGGGAGGTGGCAAACATTTCTGCAATTAGTGGTGTGAAAATGGTAGATTTGTTAGCAGTCTCCATGCATTATTAATAGCAGCAGAAACAAGAGCTGCCCACTGTTCTGTCTCCTGATAGGGATGCTTTTCTTATTTTTACCTTGTTTTGCCTCCCAGCTGGTCACTTTATCTGACACACTGGCTCTGTTTCAAGCCTGGCTGGGAAACTTGTCCTGGGCTCTCATTCTGAGCATCAGCAATTGCCTTTCCTGCCCTGCCAAGCGCTTGGCAGCCGTGGCTGAGAGGAGCCAGCCCTGCCCCAGCCCAGATAAGCTGATCCCTGCCAGGGCTGGGGCTGGGCTGGCCTCAGCTGCTGCTGAAGCTTTCAGTTTGAGCTTTGATATTTCCCAGACTCTGCACTGCCCTGGTACAGAACTCTGAACTCCACATCAAGTGTCAGCAGCTCTCCTCACAGCTCAGGCACACAGAACAACTGTAGGATGGACCCATAAGGTGCATCCTTTTAATAAATCTCTATTTTATTCCTGTAGCTCTGCCCAGCCTCTGTTCCAGGTGCCTCTGAAAGCATCACTGGGGGAGATGCTCATCCCACACTTTTTCTGTGCATTGCCTTAATACTTCACAGCCTTGCCCTCAGCACAGATGGTAGTGGCAATCATCATCTCAATCACCTCAATAATCTCAATAATCAATGTCCCCTCCAGGCTGCAAGCAGGGGCATTGACACACACCCATCTCCTCCCAGCAGCAGGGCTGGCTGTGTATCCCTGCTCCCCTCACACCTTTCCCTGTGCCAGAGCTGCACCTGGAGATATCCTCAGCTCCCTTTTCCCCTGCTTGTCCCATCAGAAATCTCTGCTTTTGGCTTTCCCCCTCAGCACAGGGGAGACAACCCTCCACCTTTCCCCTCAGTCTGCAGTGCTCTGGAGTGCAGCTAATGAGAACTTCATAATGGCACCAGCTGGGGACTTAAAACTGCATTTTTCACCCAATTTGTCCCACTAACAGTGCTGGTATAAGACAATGATACACAAATATGCCATAACACGTGCTTGGGTTATTGCTGGAACTCGTTCTGCAGGTACAAAGAGCACCTGAGGTGGCAGCTGCCAGTTTTACACTGGTGCACCAAAGCCCAGCTTCAGGGAGCAGCTGGGGAGGAAATATCCTGCAGAATTTCCAGGAGGCAACAGCAAGGAGCTGTCTCTGGGCTCCTTTCACTAATGCAGCTCTGTCCAGTGGTCACCTGCAGAAAAAAACCAGGTTTAGCCCAGTCCTGCCTCTGGAAAATCCCCCCTGGTGCCATGGGGGGGTCTGTCCCGTTGGGGCTTTGCAGGGTGGGGCTCCCCAGCTCTCAGCAGATGCAGTGGGAGGAAGATGTGAAATTCGGGTTTGCCAAAAGATGGGGCTGTAGCCCTCCTTGGTCGGGACAGGCACTGCCCTTCCTGAGCCCCACAGCAGCTCAGGGCCCTGACTGCCCATCCTCCCTGTCAAAACCCCCCCCCCCCCATTTTCAAGCTGCCAGGATTCAGGAGCTCTTCTGCTAAAAGATAAATGTGGGCAGGCAAGCCAGGACTAGGCCTAGTGAGCCTCCTGGATGTGTGTCTTGAAATTGTGATTTATTCAAGCAGGAGGGAGAGCATCCTTTGAGCATGTTTGTTCAGAACCAGCACAAACCAAAAAATAATTAGGTCAGTTCAGCTTGAAGAGGATCTGTAATTTGCCTCCAGCTTGGTCTTTAAAGTAAGGACTAGTTTGTTATGTTAGGTGAAAATTGCTGCTAGAATCACCCTGTACAATCAGACCTATATTTCCACCCAAAAAATTCTTTTCTTGATTAGTCCCAAAGGCAGTTTTTTTTCCTCTGAGGTCCTTTACAGCTCTTCACTGGAAAATGCATTGAGATGTGAGACAGGCCAATGGTTCCTTTTCTTCATTCAGAAGGACCCTTCCATACTATTGATAGGTTTTTTTCCCAGAGAAAAATAAATGTTACTTGTCACAGTCCAGCTCCCCCACCTTCAAAGCCCCTCAGCAGTTGTGAAAACCTCTCCAGATTTGTGCTGTAGTTGGGTAGATTTGCCTTCTCCCTGTGTAATGTGATTTATCTGGCCAGAGCAGAGATGGATTGACAAAACTGCTGCGTGGAAGAGGGAACTGTTCTTTATCACTGCTTTTGCAATATAGATTTTACAAGCTGACAACGGGGTTTAATCTCTGAATAAGCAAAGTTAAGTTCCAAACAAGTGCAGTTCATCTTAGTTCATGGGCTTGGGGGGAAATGCTGCACGGGCAGGATGTGCTATAACAAACAGCAAAGGGAACGGCTGAATTTCCAGGGCTGGTACATTTCTAATTCATTGCTGAGCCCTTGAAGGCAAACACAAAATAAACCCTTGCAAGATCAGGCCTGGAGTCAGACCTGCAGCTCCTGCTGGGCTGGGAATGGGGAGCTTAAGCTGCTTCCAAAATCCCAGCAGCTCCTGTGCTGTGTGTGAAGCTGCTGACAGGAAAATGGTCGAGCTGTGTTGGCACTGAGCTGCTCCTGTGCTGATGTCCCTGTCTGCATTCTGGGGCACTGAGAACAGAACACTGCCCTGTGCTTTCCTCTGGCTGCAAACACCATCCCTGCACTGGCACAGGCAGAGACGGGATGAAAAGCTGGTGTCAGCCCGAATTCTGTGTGTCCTGGAGGCTCACACTGGTTTAAGACAGACCTTTCACAGCACTGGGATGACTTTTGGATTCCAGCCTGCAGGGAGAAGGGGCCAGCAGGAGTTTTACAGGGAGAAATTCATTTGAACCAGCGCTGTCGAGGTTCACAGGCACAGAACTTGAAATGTTCTTTGCTCTTTGCAAAGTTCACATCATTCTTCCTGTGCTGTTCCTAAGCAAATCTATCAGAGCTCATCTTCCTAAAAATAAACCAGCAGATGCAGCCCAATATGTCTGAGCTCCTCTAAAATATACACTGAGCATGCAGTATCTGAGCACATTACTGGGAGGAGAGGGGAAAACATGCCTTAAAATTGTTTGTGGCTATCTGAGCATGTAAAATCTGAGAGGCTTTGAACCTTCACATCCAAGGCTTGATCCAGGATGATCCTTTCTGCGGATGGGCTTGAATCATGAATGTCTGTACAAGCAATAAATGTGCTGTTTGCAGAAGCAATCAGTTTGGGAGGATATTCACGCTTCTTTTTAATTTTTATCTGGGAGATTTAATCGTGTCCACTGGTAGATAGGTGAGGAAGATGATTTTTACCTGCTGTGAAATGTCAGGAAGCAAAGAGAGCATTAAAAGTCTCATTGAGTGGCTCCAAGCTTGGTGTTGAACAAGAGCTGGGCACAGCTGACAAGAAGGACAATGGCAAAGAATTGAACTCCAAAGCATGGATAGTAAACTAAAAAAAGAGGATTTTGGAATGGGAATTGGGTGTTCTGTGTGCAGCCCAGGCAGCCTCAGGGCTCAGGGTACTTGAGGACATGGTGTGGTCACAGGTAGGAGGCAAAAAATGTGAATTGCCCTCACACTGAGCCTGGAAGGAGCTCAGGAAAATGAATGTGACCTGCTGGGACACACAATAAAGGGAGATAAACACTTAGGGAGGAAAATATATTAAACTGCCCCCCCACTTCAGCAGCATCTGTTGATAGCAAGAGCACTATATCTGGTGCAAATGTAATAAGCTACAAGATTAAATGTGTATCATCTTTGCACTCGGAGGCAGGCTGAGATTGCTGCCAGGCTACAGCAGAGAGATTTGCACAAGCACATGAGCAAAAGCAATGTTGTCTGGGCTTCAAGCTCAATTTCTGCTATTCAGCCACATGAAATCATCCAAATCCTATCTTGCAGTTGACAGGCAGCAGGGCAAGGTCAGGTAATCACAGTGGGAGGAAAACACAAGAGTTTCTCTGATTTCCACGGCTCAGGAGCAGCAGCAGCTTTGCCAGAAGCTGCTGGCTGCTTCTCCTCTCTCCCTGTGGTAAAAGCAGCTCCCTATGAGTGCCCATGTGGCAGGAACACAGGGGAGAGGCACAGGATCCACAGGGTGGTTCTGCCAGGATTTACTCTGCTTGCAGCCAGGGCAGGAGTTTTTGTGACTAATTGTAGGGTCTTGAACTGCAATTGAGACTGAACCCTGCTAAAGAAGGCAAATTTTTGTCTAGGAGGAAGAGGACAGCAATCCAGGCAGTCTGGGCAGAGAATTTTTAGAAGGAAGAGGAAAGGTCAGGGATAAAAAAAAGATTAAGAGATCTGTAAGATGGAAAAGCCTGGGGGAGTAGGGGGGGGAGAACAGGGATAATGGAAACATGTATTCACCTCAAATTTGCATTGTTGAGTCTGATAATCACACAGGGCTGGGAAGAGTCTGAAATTATGACATAATCCATCCTCCTGCCTCAGAGCAGGATTAGTTCCACCTCTGCACTGGCAGGGCTCTGTTTGCCTGTTGCTGAAGGTCATTCAGCAGAGGATTCTCCACAGCCTCTGCTGGAAGTCTTCTCTGCAGCTTTACTAAACACTGAAAGCTTTTCCTAAAGCCTGACCCTCAACATCCTGCAGGAATTGGAGCTAATTCTTGTCCTAGCCAGCACAAATACAAACGCACTGTCAATTCCTTTGTCATTGCAGCTCTCTTCAATATCTGAAGCATGTAATATTAATTTTTTTTTTCTTTCTGCACATTAATCTTCTGCTCAAGATCAGGTTTTCCCAGCCTTTAGGCTTTGTTTGCTCTGCACTCTCTCCACTTGATGCTTATATTTTATCTGAAGTTTCTGTAGCTCCACTCACCCCAGGAAGGGGAGGGTGGAGGCAGAAAGGCCTCAAGGCTCAGTCCAGCTATGGACAGCAGCACTCTGACTACTGGAAATCCTTAATATCTGTCTGGAATCACTTTCAAACAACCCAAATCACAAAAACTCTGCCTAAACAAGCCATGGGCAAAGTGTTCTTGGGCATCACTGAGTGCAAACACGAGGCAGCAAATGTAAGGGTGGGTTTGGGCCTATTGGATGCCTCAAAAAAAAAAAATCCAACAAAAACCCAACATTTTTCATGGTGCTGTTGGTAATTTATTCTGGAATAGTGGCAAGAGGCAGAGCTGAGGATGCTGGTGGGAACTGGGAGAGGTTTCTCCATGCAGCTCCAGGGCATCTCTGGGAGCAGCGCTGCTGGCCCAGACCTTCCCAGGCTGGAAAGAAAGGAGCAGCAGCTGGACAGGACAGGATTCACACCCTGGTTTGATGGCAGCAGAAAGCCCTGTTAAAAACAAATAGCAGGACTCCAGGAAAACAAAACAAAGGTGAAATGGCCAAAGCTGCTGTTCCACAAAGCAAACAGGCAGGATTTAAATGCCTCTGCTGGGGCTGGGAGAGAATAATGGCAAGAAAGAATTAAGGGGTAAGAAAGAAAGGGGGAAAGAAGCCTTTTATCTAGGAATTAAAGGTTTAACCCAGTAAGTCTCCCTCTTTCTCTTATTTCTGGGATAAAAATAAGAGCACTTGGAAAGCTTAAGGGCTAGATTTGAGAAGACAGCCGTGAGTGTGAGGATGCTCAGACACAACTGGGGACTGTAGAAATCCCTAAGCTGCTTCTACTTAGGAGAAATAAAGAAAATTACCACTTTGGAAGTCGTATGATATGTCTGCATTTTTAGCTGACTGCAGTTTTATAAAACAGCCCCACAGTGGGATTTGTTTACTTAAATTCAGCCAAATCTTTCACTGGCAGGAGCAAAAATTGAGGCATTGGGTGTGCATTTGTCATGCAGTTGCTTTCTGTGGGCAGCACCTGGGGAGAAGGGGACTTTTCCAGGCTCAGGTTTTTGTCAGTAACTCCCTGGGAGTGCTTCCCTCTCCTCATCACCCCTGTGGGGAATCTGCCCCACTCACTGAGAGGGATCAGGTGAAAATGAGAGAGGTTTTTTTTTTTCATTTTCCTAGAGGTAAAAATGAGTGAGAGTTCCCAAAACTCATCTGTGCTCTGGCTCTGGAGTAATTTTCTACCTAAAAGTCATGTTGGTTAAAGTAATGTTGGGCAAACATTAATGACAAATTCAGTGTCCCCATCGGGGGAGTTTGTGGCTTTCAGGACATTTGAGTCAATCCTGGGAGAGATGTGGGTCACTCACCTCATCTGATCCACTGCTCGGTTTCCTAGGCTGATAAAGTCCTTGGGAGCAGCAAAATGCTCTGGGTTTTCCAGCTAAAAAAAAAACCCAGAATTAATTCTTTCCTGGAACAGAGAAAAGAATAGATTTTCTTCCAGGAACAGATTTATTTTTGCCTTTTAGTTGCAATGTAACTTTACCAGCAGTTCAAATCTGAATGGTTCTGGACTCTTTTTGTTATTGCAGTTAAGAAGTCACTATCAGCCATTATCAGTCATCAGCATTAATTACTTTTTTAAAATTCAATAACTGATATAGAGATGAAAAGACAGGATTCTTTTGGTAAGAAGACTGGTCTTCCTCAGTACCCAAAAGGAAAATAATAACGGAAAGAGTGGGGATTCTGAAAGATACCTGATAAAACAGGATTTATTATCAAAACCTGCACTACAATTTCTATATGCAATGTTGATGTAACAGACTGTTAAATATTAGATCATAGAAGAAATAAGGAGAAAATCAGAGGCCACTCTGCAAAAGCATAACCCCAAGCAAAGAAAAATTCCTTGCACCAATGTTTTTGTAAACAGCACCTACTTAAAAATTAAATAGTGTACTATATAAATATATTATATTCATATAAACCCTTGCATCTGTGGGAAAATCCAACCACAGAGTGAAAATGCCTGCATTTGGCAATACCCACAAGGAACAGCATCCAGCTTTGGCTCCTTCCTTCCTTCCTTCCTTCCTTCCTTCCTTCCTTCCTTCCTTCCTTCCTTCCTTCCTTCCTTCCTTCCTTCCTTCCTTCCTTCCTTCCTTTTCCTTCCTTCCTTCCTTCCTGCCTTCCTTCCTTCCTTCCTTCCTTCCTTCCTTCCTTCCTTCCCTCCTTCCTTCCTTCCTTCCCTCCTTCCCTCCTTCCTTCCCTCCCCCCAAATTTCCCCATCTGATAATTTATCACCCATTTTAATGTACCCATCTGATAATTTATCAATCACCCATTTTGATGTACCTTCCCTCTCTGGTTGGTGGAGATCAAAAGGGCAATGGCCTTCCAGGGGGACTTGGTTTGGAGAATCACCTTAAAAAGCAAGAGACACTCACTTTTACATTTCTGAAAGCTGGGAGAAAGGATGCAGGAAGAGTTTCCTTTGAATTATACAGATTTTGGTGATGCTTGAATGGCTACAAAAGGCAATTTCTTCTCCTGGATAGGAAGGGAAGGGAGCCCAAGGCTCAGCTTCCACCAGGGCAGTGGCAGAACCAGGACCAGACTTTGCCTCTCAGTCCCTGCTCCTTGCACCCCACAGAGCCTTTTTTGTATCCCCACCCTTCTCCCTCTTCCTGCTGCTTCCAGCTCAGCATTTATTCCCTCCAGGCACGTTTTTCTCCCTGCTCAGATCATTTCTGCTCTGCAAACAGGTGGACAAAATGATCAGTGGAGGTAAACATCTCCCAGTGGAGCTGAACATCTTCGTGGTTCAGTGAGCCCCTGAGGAGAAAAGCAAGGAGCTGGGAAGTTCCAGCATCAGGAAGATTATTCCAGTTGAGTGGCTTACACCAGCAGCTGGTAAGGGCAGCCTGGCTCAAAAGAGAGTTTGGTGTCCCCTACATTAACCAGATCCTCGTTTCATCAGCTGTTAAACCTGGAAGAAGAAATGGGAGTTTCTGAATGATTAAATATAAAAGAATACAAATAGGAAAGGACAGCACTAAAGAGGCAAACCCATATTTCAATCCACTGAGCAGGGAAAAAGAGAGAATGTGATTTATGAAGGGTGTTATTGCTAAAGAGGATAACCAGGAGAAGAACAGCTAACCAGGCACAGGGGATCTTACTGAGAATCCTAAGAGTTGACACTAAAATAAAACATTTAATGCACTTTTATAGATGTCACTAAAAATGACAATCATCCAATACCTGAAGGGAGCCAGGCTGGGTGGAGCTCTGAGCAGCCTGGGATGGTGGAAGGTGTCCCTGCCCCTGGCAAGCTGTGGAATGAGATGATTTTTATGGCCCCTTCCAACCCAAACCATTCTGTGATTCCATGATGATTGTTTGGGGTGGATACTTGATTTCTGAGGGCGAGCTGAGCAGCCCAGGGTGTTTTTTCCTTAGAGGTGAAGCACATTTAATGTTGGAAAGAGCCTTTCGTGAAAGCCATTCACATGAGCTAAGAATTAATATTGGCACATCACTGCTTCCAAATCAGGTTTGGTTTCCTTCATTCTGGAATATCCATGCAGATTCCTCACAAGTCAAAATCATGTGCAAATATCTTTCAGGCTTGGTTTTAGCACGAGTCTGTGTTCTCCTCTCATCCTGCTGAAGTTTGACACTAACCACAGGAGCGGGCACTGAGGAGAGAGAGCAAACAATTACCTGCAAATAAACCTGGAGAGGAGCCTGGGTCTGGGCTGCCAGGTTTGGGTGGCAGCTGTTCCCAGGTGCCAGCTGAAATTCTCTTGCATTCAGTGAGATGAGAATTAGGGAATAATTTAAACTTAAATCCATGTCAGGGGAGTTTATCCTTGCCCTGTGCTGGGCACTGGTGAGGGCAAATCCTGAGTGCTGCGTCCAGTTCTGGCCCCTCAGTTTGGGAAGGACATGGAGGGGCTGGAGCGTGTCCAGAGCAAGGCAACGAGGCTGGAGAGGGGCTGGGAACACAAACCCTGTGAGGAACAACTTAGGGAGCTGGGGGTGCTCACCTGGAGAAAAGGAGACTCAGAGGTGACCTTATCACTCTCTGCAACTCCCTGAAAGGTGCCTGTGCTCAGCTGGGGCTGGGCTCTTTCTCCAGCAGCACTGACAGAACCAGAGCACACAGCCTGCAGCTGCACCAAGGGAAATATAGGTTGGAAATCAGGAAACAGTGTTTTCCAGAAAGGGTGATAAAGTTCTGGAATGGCTGCCCAGGGAGGTGGTGCAGTCACCATCCCTGGGTGTGTTTAACAAAGCCTGGATGTGGCTCTGGGTGCCAGGGTTTAGTTGAGGTGTTGGGGCTGGGTTGGACTCGATGGTCTTGAAGGTCTCTTCCAACCCAGTGATTCTGGGAATTCTGTGAATGTCATCTCCTCATCTCTGACTCAGCACAGGGAGCAGATCCTGCTCTGGGCAGGGTTCAGAGCCTGTTGTTGCTTTGCTCCCACTCCTCCCCTTACCCACACTTGTTGTTCCTGCAGCAGGCCTTGAGAAAAGCTTTATTTCAGTCCCCAAAATGATAAACAAGCCTCCTGCTGCCTTCCCCTCTTAGATTTTACAGATTTACTGTGCTGGCACATCATCCTTAGCTCTCCCTGCTCGAAGCCATTCCTCAAGCTGGTAAATCCACCTGCAGGTAGTTCTGTCACCCAAGTAGATGACAAGGATATGAATATGACAAAACTTTGGGCTATGAAAGCTAGATGGGAACAAAATTAGCCTGAAAATCTGTCAGACATGTGGGGCAAATATAGAAGTTTATATCTCAGTCCCTAAAATAATTTCCTGGTAATGAGCTGCACGGGTCAGGACGAGTGGAAGCAAGGAAGTTCATTTGCACATATTGCATGAAAGGTAAGCTCAGACCCTGCAGTCTGAGTCAGGGGAACAAGTAATTGAACTAAAAATAGTTCAGTAAGTCTGCCAAAGGTAGTCTGTGGTTGCTATGCAGCTGAATGGCAAGTGGAAGTGAACGGGACATTTTAATATCAACTGCTCTTTTATCCTGCAAGTACTCCTGGAAATGAGGGTGATGAAGTGCAGGTTTCACTGTCTTCCTCCATGCTGCTGCTGAGCAGCACAGAAAGGCACAGAAATCACTGCCAATGCCAGCAGAGTGATTGCTTGGATACATTTAGGGTGGAGAATACATTTAGGGTGGATTTTGGGAAAGGTTCTTCCCCCAGAGGGTGCTGGGCATGGTCCCAAGGCTGCCAGAGCTGCAGGAGGGCTTGGACACCACTCCAGGGATGCCAGGGTGGGATTGTTGGGGGGTCTGGGCAGGGACAGGGGCTGGGATGATCCCTGTGTGTCCCTTCCAGCTCAGGATATTCCAGAATTACTTTCATGGAATTTCTAATGTGTTGTTAGGACAGGCAAGAGGGGCATCAGAGTGGTGAGTCCTCAGAAAAACGAAAATGTTGAGGTAGAGAAGGTGCTGTTCTTGGATCACAGAGAGGAGCAAAGAAGGAATAAAGGGAAATGTGTGGAGATAGAGAAGTTTTTGGGAGACAGGAGGGTCTGAGATTATGGAGACAGGAACCACAGGCTAAATAAGCAACAAAATTTAGGCTCCAGCAATAAAAAGGAGAAATGAAGAGGGACTGAAGAAGGGTGAGAGACAAATGAAAGTGCAAAATGAACCCAGAAAACAAAACAAAGGTTGAGTCAGGCAGCGTGGGTGTGCATGCAGGTGTCTGTTTGCAAGCACAAATATAGAACAGGAAAATGATGATCAAATAAAAAGAAGAGATACCAAATCTGGAAAACATTCTGAAGCTGGAGGGATAAAAAAGATTGAAATTAGAATGCAAGAGGAGGAAGCTGTAAATTAAAGGATAAATGGGGAGGGAGGAATAGCAATTGAAGTATTACAACAGTTCCAGCATTTTTTGTGAACTCTGGTGACAAAGGAGAAGGAAAGCTCTAAAATCTGGAGTTCTAGGACAATACTTGGAAGTTTTTTTGTGTGTGAGAGGCATGGAGGGACCTCCCTGGGATAGGAAATGTGACTTGGGGGCATCCTCTGGCCCTCCTGGCTCTCAGGGCTCAGCCCTCTCCACTCAGTCTGGTTCTGCCTGCAGAAGCTCCTGGCAGGATGAACATGCTGCTCATCACTGGCCAGCTGCTCTGCTGGCTCCTGGGGGTGCTGGAAACCTTGATTGTTTCATTTGAGGGTTTTGCTTGAGGAGATTTGTTTGGATCTGCAGTCAACTCCCTTCACAATCACATTGGAATGAACTCATGGCACTGCCCAGGTATGTGGGGAAAGAGCACCCAGAGCTTTTCCCTTTGCAGAACATCTCAGCAAACTCCTGGGGTGGAACAGAAGTGCCTGGCACGGACAGGGAGCGCTTTGGGTCACTTGCAAGGCTGCAGGGAGCTGTAAATCTCATCTTTACCTGTGGTTAAAGGGGTAAATCGAGGCAGGCAGCACCTCTCTGGGACGAGGGGACACCAGCCACCACTGCTCCATGCCCTGGTCCCCTCGTGGGCCAGCTGAGTGTGATGCAGCTGCGGTGAGGCTGCGCCACGCCAGGAGCTGGGCAGGGAACACAGGAGCAGAGCATTTACCTGAACTGCTCTGCCTCCCCCAGGACCATCCCTCCAGCCCCCTCAGAGGCTGCTCAGCACCAGCCCGGCCTGATTCATCCTTTTGGGCTGCTGATCTGAGTTAGAGACTGGATCTCCTCGGTGCCTCCCCTCCTCAGGAGCTGACAGGCACAGCAGCTCCCCGGCTCCCTGGATGATTCTCAGCTGCCTTGGCAGCGCTCGGGCACAATTCAGATGGTGACACGGGCCATCTCCTTACAAAACACTGAGCCCAACCTCCCCGCAGTCTATTACACATCCTGCCTCCACAGAAAGCCTGGAGACGGCATAAATCATCCCAGGAAGCTTCCTCGTGTGGCCAGCTCTGCTTCAGAGCAGCAGCCTGAGCACCTGAGTTAACACAGCCTGGCTGGCACCTCCTCGCTGCCTCTGCTGGTGCCAGGTCTGCCTGAGCAGTGACCCGTGGCGAGGAAAGGACACAGGAATGGCTGGGCAGAAAATGAGCCAGCAGCCCAGCAGAACCTTTGCCAGGCCTTGTCTCTGTCACCTGGATTTTGGCAGCGCGGCCTCGCACAGGGATGTGCTGCAGAGCAGGTCACGGAAACGATCCGGGCTGGAAATAATCTGCCGGGAAATAAAATCGCTCCTCCTGATTGTTTTCAGCAGTGTGGTGCTCTAGGAAGGAGTTTCTTGCTGGGGTTGGGGGTTTCAGGCGTTGTTGTTGCAGTGGTCCCATCACAGAAGTTAATTAAGTGAGCTCCTGATGATGCTCTGGTTGTGAGAGGATGACTCACCCCAGCCTCAGGAATTCCAGTTCTCAGACTGATCTGGGTAAAAACTGCCCTGGTTCTCTCCCAGTGCCAGAAAATCGGCATCTCTTTGCATCCTTCTTTGTCCCTGGGCTTGCTCATGAAGACAAGGTCCTGCCAAAGCAAACCCAGTGTCCCCAGAGCGCAATTTCCAGCAATAAATTGTCCTGGCCAGCCTGCATCCTGCATTGTCACATTCCACCTGTAATTTCAGAGCTTTACAGAGTTCTTCTTTATTTCTTTTCATGAAATGCCCTGAAAGAAAATCCATATCCAGCCTTCCACCCAGCAGATCCTGCATTTCAATGGAGAATTAAGTGATTCATGTCATCTCTACTGAGTCTGAAACACAGGGGCGACGTGTCTGACACAATATATCAAACTGTGGGCCATCCATAAGATGTCCAGAGGGATTTTTAAACATTAGATATCCTATGGCACCTCTGTTGCTCAGGTATCTCTGATCATCCTCCCAAGAAATCCTGCAGCATTAGGCAGATAAACAACTTAGAAACTGGAATTGTTCTCTAATTTCTACCACCTGAATTTCCAGCATTTTCTGATGAGTGTGGGGTTGGCTGGAAGAGAAAGCAGAGGAAGAAAAGGAGACACCACCCCTCTGCCCTAAGCAATACTTTGATTTAAATTCATGCCTTCCTAACAGTGCAAAATACAGAATAGGTAGGAAATAAGGTCCTTGCAGGAGGTTTTTTTGTGGTTCTCTCAGAAAAAAAAACTAGCAAAAAAATAAGCTTGTGTGATGGATGGCTGAGTGCTATGAATGCAAATACCAGGCTGTAATTTATGGAAGTTAATAGCAACAAAATGTTAGTAAGATGGTTAGAAAACAACAAGAGCAGCAATGTCTGATGGAGTTTAGATATTCATCAAACAAATGGGAGTCCTTAGTGGGAAGTGTCACACAAGAAGGATGGCTGAGCTCATGCAGGGTGGAAGGTAAAAGCCATCACGAGCCTCTGATTCAATGTTCATGCCAAGCCCCCAGCCCCAGCACCTATAAACCAATTTATTTTGTCGTCTTTCAATGTTCCACCCCACAAGATGCTTTGGGGCAACTTGCTTATTTAACAGGCCAGGCTCCGCGTGCAAAAGGAGGGTGACATTTTAATCCTGTGATTTTATCCAGCTGTGATTAAAGCTCCTGGCTTTAATGGTAGAAAACTTGGGGAAATGGAGTTTACATGGTCACCTTCAGAATCTTTTTTTGCCAATTCACCCCCAGACTGTTCCTGGAATTCTGTTCCCATCCTGACACTGCTAATGACAGCAAAGAGTTTTGCTGGGGATTTTTCTGGCAGAGGAAAAGCTTTGTTTTTTCCACTGTGTATTGATGAGCGTGGCTTTGAAGCCCTCCTGAAGTCTGGAGTTTAGATCCAGAAGTTCAGATGCTTATCTAAGCTGACTTTAAATTGACTGCATCACTCACTTGCCTCCCTGCAAGCAAAGAAGGGATGAACACAGTCAGGGGTGGCACGGGGGGAGGAAACATGACCCAGCACATTTTTCCCAAGGTCAAAACCGAGTAGATTTGTCTAGCTCTCATTTTCTACCTCCCACTTTAAAATTTTTTGAGGGAGGGCAGCTGGTGTCAGCCAGATCCTTTCAGACTTCCCAGCGTGCTGTAACCAGGCAGCATCCACTTCAATGTGGATGATAATTGCAGGTCCTGGGCTGCAAACTGACGTCAGCTCCTCAGAGGAGGATGCTGACTGCTTAATGAACATCACTAGACACTGTTTAGCTCCTGCTCAGAAAAAGAAAACTCAAAAAATTACTTTCAGGGAACAGTCAGCATCCATTATCTTCTTTCTGATGATAATTTAGAGACGTTTCTCCCAGCATTTGAGAAAAAGAGTGCAATTCCAGAGCAGCAACTTCAAGTTTGATTATGTGGCAGAGAGAAAAAGGTGATGTAGAAGTATAATTAGAGGATCGTTTGCTAGGAGAAAATTAATTTCTGCTGTATGCAGGGACCCTTTATATCCTCTGTGCCATCCTGTTTATAATTCCCTGTGTAAAGCTCAGGTGTATCCCCCTTTCACGCTGCTCTTTTCTCTCCATTTAATGTTTTTAGAGTGATGGGCTACTCAGGTTGGCTGGGAATGGAAGTTGTTTCCTTTTTCTTGGCAGCATGAAGAGATGGAATTGGTGTGGGTCCATTTCTAAGGTCCTGCTCTTGCAGCCTCATTACTGGGGACATTTGCACATGCACATTTAGAGTTAATTTTTTATAAATCCCCAAAGCAGTGGAAACAGGACAGGAGGGCACTGCTGTTCAGCTATTGCACCATTCCTGAACCCTTGGGTTTCTTCATCCCAGTGGGCTGCTCCTGCTTGGTGCCAGGAAAGCACAGAGGCCAGGAAATTAAGGAGAATTCACCTCTCCAGCCTGGGCTGTGCTGATCATGCTGTAGCTCTGCAGAACTCAGGTGTTGTACCTGGGGATGGATTTGTTCCATTGACTTTTCCTGAACGACATCTTCCAGCAAGGATGAACTTCCTTTGAGGTCTTGCTGGGGGAATTAATTTAAATTTTATCCTTGAAGGGCGAGGAAGAGATTTTTTGGAAAGCAGAAACGACCAGAGAAAATCAAGGGCTGGAAATAAGCACACTTAACAGCGTTATGGAATCAAGCTTTGTTTTCATTATTGTGCCGTGCAGCAAAATGCATTTCCCAGCGTTCTTCAGAGCACTCCAGTAATTTGTCTTAATTAGCATGATTTAGGTGGTTGCTTCCAGCCTTTGGAATTTAGCACAAGGTTAATGTACATAAACGTATGATGGCACAGGGAGAAACCAGAGCTGTCGTGAAGATGAAGTGTTCCAGCAGCGTGGAATGCACAAGGAATTGGCTGAGTAGGCACTCTCAGTTCTGCCACAGAGGCAAAAGAACCAAAACACCCTGAGCTGCAGATGTGTGACTCCCAGGAGCCTCAGGAGCAGCAAAGTGGGGGTCAGGAGTCCCTCTGGAAATGCTTTTTCTGGTATATTTGAATGGAGGCTGATTTGTTTTCAAGGTTGTGCTTCCTTAAAACCTGCAGGGTTTTCTGTGTCTGAGTGCACTTCATTGTGTGGAGCTGGGCAAGCTCAAAGCTACCTGTGAAAACCAAACTCTTGGAAGGGGCACTGGGTATGGGAATGTGTGACCTCACCTGGCAGGGATTTTAGGGACTTTTGCTCTGTGTGAGACTGAGTTGTGCCTCTCTCTTTCAGCCCTGTGTGTGTGAGCACCTCTCCCAAAGGGCTCTTGCAGCCCTTTGCTCTGATTTGATGTGATTAATCTCCATTCATAAGAGGTTCACACTCCTCTACCAGGGCTTGCAGATCCCTCCTTTCTCCTTCTCCTTTTCTAGCAGCATCTGGAGGATCCTGGAAATTTGGGAGCTTCTGCACTTCCTGTTGTGTTGTAATGGCCTGGAGTGGAACTGACTCCAGCTTTCTAAAAGAGATCTCATGGAAAATATCTTTTATCCTTCTTTTCCAGTATGTCTTTCCCTTCTGTAAGGTGGAACGTGTTGGTTATGCCCCCTCCCACCCACCCAAACACAAAATGACCAGAGTTGCTTCAACCAAAGGCCAGAGGGAGTAAGAATCCACGTCATGGTTTGTGTGCAGTGCAAGGTGACCACCCTGTACAGAGAAAGATCTCATACAAAAACACGTTGGATTTGTAATAACTGTGCTTTCATTGCTCATCTGCTTTGTTTGGGGAGCTGTGAATAAGAATTTGGAGTAATTTAGGAGTTTTTCACCCACCCACCACCACTGATCCATCAAATGGGGGAGTTTTGCCCCTGGTCAAGGAAGGATGTACAGAAGGAGGTGAGGTCCCACTGAGACTCCTCCTGGCCTGTATTTGTGGCATGGTGAGAGTGAATTACACCCAGAATTCAATCTTCTCCCTGCCAGCTCTGCAGACTCCTCTGGCAGAGCCTGTTCTGGCATTGCCATGATTTCCTTTGCCTTGGGGAGGTGGTGCAGGGTGCTCCATGTCAGGATTTTCCCCTCAGAAACACCAACTGTGTCCCCATGGCTGCTCCATCTCAGGCTAACACAAGAGGTGTCAGCCCCCCCAAACTCCATCCACAATTTGCTCAGCAGCAGGAAAGAAACAGCATTTCTGCCTTCCTTTGAGAGTGGCTGGAGAGTCTCCATAGAAACATTTGTTGTTACACAACATCAGTACTTTAGGCTGTCTCCTTCCTTCCTTCTGATCCTCTGCGAGGGAATTTGTGGATGCTGTGTGATTTCCTGAGCTGAATGGATGGTTTACATGGCCAGGCTGTCCTGAGGGATAAATTTAGTCTCTCTGTCCCTCTGATGGGTATTTTTGTGCCTCAAGCTCTGCTGCAACAATCCAAGCTGTGGCCAAGAAGTTTTGGTGCAGAGTCTCATTTGTATGGGTAGAGTTCTGTCAAACAGATAAAATGATAATCCCCATTACCAGGAGCTAATTAATTTAATTCTCTCATTTTCTTTGAGGTATGAACTGGAAATAAAAGGACTGAGACTGATAGGAGAGAAAAAAATTAAGGGGTTTGGTTCTATCAGATCTTTGCCTGTGAGCCTGCTCTGCAGAACAGCTTCTTTGCTGTTATATTTTAGAATATATTAGACCCACCTCATGTTTAAACTGCTAAGGTGATGCCTGAGGAACAGTTAATGCCACTGGGAAAGTGAATTATGCAATAAAGGAGGAGGCAAGAAATCAGGGACAAACACAGACCATGGCTAGATATTTATCACTGTTACTTTCTCCAGTGCTTTTGCTTTGCACAAGTGCACGTGGGTTTGAGTGTGAGCAGGGATGTGTGTCCATGCCAGCATTGCTGCTGTGTGTTTAATCGCTCCCTGCCTCAGCCCTCGGGGTGGGCAGAGCTGCAGACAGGTGGCTGTGGTCAGCTTTTTAACCTGTGGAACTCTCAGATGTGCCCCTGTGTGCCTCACAGGCCGACCAGAGGCAATCACAGCACGCAGAGCATCTTCCCAGCAGGAGTAAGGGCAGCAAATCCTTCTTCTGCAGCTGCCCCAGGAGCCTCACGCAGGAAATCCTGTGCAATTTGGGATGGGGAGAAGCCCAGTTACCACACACTTTATTTTTCCCAAGATCTTACCATTTCTTCCTTGCCTCCAAAGTATATCCTGTAAAGGGTGAAAGGAAAAAGCTTTTTTGCTCCTAAATCCCTGGATCTGCTCCCATAAAAAGAGCTGCAGTGCTGAGCACATGCAGATCTGCAAAGGGAATACCCTGGGCTCCATTCACACAAACATCTCCCCTCCCTGTGGACCAGCAAAGAAAATTTGGGGGTGCAGAGCAGTGCTGGGGAGGTGTGGGCTGGCAGGGGTTGCATATAATATTATTTAATATTATTTAACATTCTGCATGGGGTGGAGGGGAGATGGCTGCTGAGGAGTGGAAATTTTTTTTCACTGGTTTCACAGTTTCAGGGGAGATTAGTCAGATTTGCCTCTGACTTGTTTTTTGGTTACCCTGAAGCAGAACAATGCATAACACGGTGACAGTGAGATTTGCTGTGGGGAAATTAGGGTTTTCTTTCAATGGGGTATCTGGAGGGGAAGGGAAAGAGAATTGTCAGTACAGCTGAGTAGCTTGAGCCAAAAAGCTCCTGAAAGAGTCACTCAAATATGACAGCACCAAGATTTAAATACTGAGAAAGACCAAAGTAATCAATGCCTGTGAACTAACATAGAATGTTCCCTTTTTCCAAGGCATAATTCAAGCTCACTGCCCTGATCCCAGCCGACATTCAGGGGAAAAAGTGCTCACCTGCACCCACAGGAGAGGTTGGGAATGACCCCAGTGCTCCCTCCCTCATCTCTCCATGCATTTCTCACCCGTGCCTGAAGAGTTGTTTTGGTTTTTTGGTGGTTTTTTTTTCCCCACCCGTGCCTGAAGAGTTATTTTGGTTTTTTGGTGGGTTTTTTTTTCCCGTGTGTGGCTTTGAAAATGAGACTGAACGCTCCCAGGGAGGGTTGGTTTGTGTTCTGAGGCTGCAGCTCCCCTGCTGTATTTCATGTTTACAGTTTATGATCACTGAATCCTCCGGTGCCTCGTTCCCAGCCCCGCAATAGAAATGTCACGAAATCCAGAGCAGTGTGTGCCGTCCTCTGAGCTTCCCAGCCCCTTGCTAATGCATTCAATAAGGGTGAAATCACAGCTCCCCTGCAGAGGGCTTTCTCTCAGAGCCCTGAAAATGGGTTTTTCTCCCTCACACCCTCGTGTCAGCCTTTGCCTTGGGTCCCACCAAAGCTGGCACCCCCACCAAGCATTAGAAGGGCAAAAACGTGGGGGTTTTGGTAGATTTGTTTCCTGTTCATCTTCTCCAGACCCCTTTCATCTCCCCTCAGTGGGATTTTTCTTTCTTTGGCCTGACCCTTTCAGTTTTTCCTAGACCCTTAAAGAGAAATAAGGAGTGTGTGGTCTTTTTGCCACGAGCACCTCTCTGTTCCTCCAGCTTTACAAATTGCTGCTGCAGTGAGAGGCTCAGATGAGCCATGGATTTATTCCATCATGTGAGTAAACCATGTGCAATATTGACTATCCCTCTCCAGGCAGCATCAAAATTGCAGAGATTTCTAGGTCTAAAATACAACAGGAGGACTGGAAGCCACCAGTTCTCTCCAGAAAATAACCTGTTCAAGGAAGCAGAAATCCTAATTCAGGCTTTCCCTGCTGCACTCTGGCCATGTTCTATTTTCTCCACTCTCTGCTGTTCCAAGGGTCACTTGGTCATATTTCTCCCTAAAACAAACTCATTAAAAATTCAGGGGAAAGGTGCCAGATGTGATTTAATTGAAAAGAGAAATACAGAAAGCTACCTGGGAAAGGGAGAAGAGGGAAATCTTGAGCCATCTCCTGCATTTTTGCTGGTTTATTGCTGTGCCTGGGAGTTTCTCCTGCAGCAGTATGTCACTGGAATAATAAGGCAGCAGGTTGGTTGCTTAACTGCAGTGGCCAGATCAGTGGGGATTTCAAGAGATAAGTAATTCTGTTTGATTTTGTACCCAGGAATTATAATTTACATTCCCTTCACCTTAGAGAGAGAGGCAGTCTGGGCTATAATTAAGCTTTTTTTCCCCCTGTCTGCTTTGGTCCTCTGTTCCTCCTATTGTCAGGCAACGTGGCAGCACAAGCCTTAAAAGCAGGGAGTCATGACAACTGACTCTTCCCAGAGCAACTGGAGTTGTTAGAAGGAAAAAAAAAAAGAAATATCCCTAAAACACAAATGCCTGAAAAAGCAATTAAATCACAAAACTGTACCAAGGAGGAAAATGACAGCCAAGGGTTGGGAACCACCCACGGGTTGGGAGTTTGTTATCTGCAGCTTGGAGTTCTGGGCTGGGTAAAATGGGAGTTGGATTCACTGAATTTATCTGGGGGTCTGGCCGTGGCTTCATGTCTGTAGATAAATAAATGCCCACACAAAGAGCTAATTAAGGGCAGGAGGAGTGTCTTGCACAAGAACTTGTTAATGGCTTTGGAGCAAAAGTCCTGTTGAATTTCCCAGGGTGAGAAATCCAATCAGCATCCATGAGTCCATCCATGTAGTGTCCAAAGCTTACTTTTATTAGGTTTGATTGGCTCCAAATTAGAAAGTTACCCTGGCAGTGAAAGGTTTGACCAAAATCTTAGACTTAAATTAAAAAAAACAAACAGTGACTTTGATTGTGATGAGGAGTTGCTGTACCTGGATTTCTTCTTAGCATGGCAGGAGAGGGTTTGTTCATCTCCACCCTAATTCTGGTTATCTCTCCCATCAGTAGCAGAACTCTGGGTTCTCCCCTCACTTTCCATTGTTTGCACACCTTGAATCTTGCTTTGAGTCCCTCAAGGTGTGATAACCACCAGGTTTTGTCAGCTCACAGACATGTCCTGCTGTTGAGGAGAGAAAACCTGGATCCTTCTGTGATTTCAGCCAACATCCTTCCAGAAAGGCACCAGGATTTTCATCTCAGCAGTGCAGGAGCATCTGTGGGATTGGCTATGGTTACAAGCACCTGGATTTGGGAAGTCAGGGCTTCCCACTTGTGTTCCCCTCCTAAGCACAGGATGTCTCTGTGCAAATCTCAGCAAAGCCAGGTATCTTTGAGCCTAAGTTAGTCTCCTGTGCCCTTTTGCTCCTCATCCTGTTGCTGTTTGTGCATTTATCTGTTCTCTGGGAAGGGGAGATCCCACCACAGAGGATCTGTGGTTTCCCTGCACATCCGATTTATACTCGGCTAAAACCAACCAAAGAAAGTATTTAGAGGGTGGCTTTGTTTCCAAACAGCTCCAGATGCAAAATGCTCCGTGGCTTTATGTCAGGATTGTAACAAATGAATAGAGCACAGTGAATTAATTTTGCTAATGAGCTTTGCAACCACATGATGCATCTTCATACAATTAAGGCACAGAAGGAGGCAAGAAGATCCCAAGTGACACCCTTTGTCACAGCACTTTAGGACCCTCCAAAGTGCTGTCTCCCCCTCCCTGTAATTTCTTTCCCTCACAAAGACAAGAAATACACAGACCAGTTGTTTCAACAATTGAAAAATGATGTGTGTGGTGCTGGTTGCAACAGTGTTTTTGTAGCTCTCATTTATTTTGCTCTCCAGACAAGAAAGGCAAAGCAGTAGCATTTTATAGAGCAGAGAACATTTTTACACAGTTCTCTTAAATCTTTTTAGCAGTGCCTGAACAAAATGTTTACACTGTAAAGAGAATTTAGTAAACTATCCACAAGACTTATCACGACAACCTGCCCATCCCTCCTGAGGCATTGTTTCCCATCCCATTCATTCCCAACATCTGCTGCTGCTGACCCTCCAGCCCCATTTACCCATCTACACTGCTCTCTCTGCAGCCCTAAAATATTTCCTGTTGATTTACATCCCTTTCTCTTCCATTGTCTGGTTTGGGCTGCTGTTTTTTTCTGGTTTTCTTCTGGTAAAAAAGCAAAAAAAAAAAAAAAATCAAAGGTAATTGATTTTCATTGCTCATGGCTAAGAACTGGGTAAGAACAGGGATAAAACCTGTAGGAAGGGTTGTGATCAGATAAAACTATGAGTAAGGGATGTTCAGATGCCACAATCTCTTCAGCCAGCAGTCCTATTGAGCTTTTGGGGTGTCAGAGGCTTCTCCAGATCTTTGGTACTCCAACTCCTGCTTCCCTACTTGATAAATCTGAGCTCAGTGGAATTAAACCTCCACCAAGAGGCACCTCTAATGCTAATCTTCTACCAGGGCTTGCCTCTGTTCTTGCTTTCATTGTGGTTTTCTTTAATGCAGGTCAGCGACAGAGAAGGTTTTGTAGACGGAAAATGGAGTGATTGTCTTGGGGGTGAAACAGCCAGGGAAGTTTGGCTGATTGCAAACAAACTTCCCCCTCCATCAGCAGCTCTTAAATACGGGGCTGGCACTGGGTTCTGGGCTCAGCCAGAGCCTTTCAGGGGGAGTTTAGGCAGGGCAATAATGAGGACCCACTGCCCCACACCCCCTTTCCAGCTCCAGAGCAAGGCAGAGCCCCAGCAAGGTGTCACAGCCATGTCCCAGGACAGCAGCTTTGGAGGCAATTCCTTCAGGACTGCAGTCCCCAGCAGTCCCTGGGAAAAGCCACTTCAGACAAATTGTTCAGCAAAATTCTGTTTCCTCTAATGCTTCTTTTTCTGTTGTACTGCCTGTGGGACTGACAGATTTACACCCTCCTGAAAACCAAACAGATGAGACAAACCTGCCATCCTGTCCTGTCCTTCTCCTGCCTCTTCTTTAGCTGCTTAAACAGTCAGCTTATTTATTTTGTGTTGCTTTCCATTAGGAGTGGAGGGCTGATGACTGGAAATATTTTAATGGCATTGTTGACCTTGATAATAAAACTGTTCAATGTGCTTTGTGTTGGTAATGGCATCCAAACCCCTGGAGTCACAGGGGAGCAGCAGGAATAACACCAGCAGTGAGAGATCCTGTGGAGAGGTATCAGTGCAGAGGCCCTTTTTCAGTGCTTCTCCCTTCCTAGATCAGCCCCTCAGCTCTGTGTGTCATTTGCCCATCCATGAGCAGATATTTGGAGCTGTGGTGATGCTCAGAACCCTTTCCTGGTGCTCAGAACAATCTCCTGGTACCAGAACCATCTCCTGGTGCTCAGAACCATTTCCTGATGCTCAGAACCATCTCCTGAGGCTGAGAACCACTTCCTGAGGCTCAGAACCATTTCCTGATGCTCAGAACCATTTCCTGATGCTTAGAACCATCTCCTGAGGCTGAGAACCATTTCCTGGTGCTCAGAACCACTTCCTGGTGCTCAGAACCATTTCCTGATGCTTAGAACCATCTCCTGAGGCTGAGAACCCCTTCCTGAGGCTGAGAACCCCTTCCTGAGGCTCAGAACCACTTTCTGGGGCTCAGAACCATTTCCTGATGCTTAGAACCATCTCCTGAGGCTCAGAACCATTTCCTGGTGCTCAGAACCACTTCCTGGGCCTCAGAACCATTTCCTGACACTCAGAACCCTTTCCTGATGCTCAGAACCATCTCCTGGTGCTCAGAACCCTTTCTGTGCTCACTCCCACGACTCGCTGGGCGCTCACTGCCATATGACACTGACAGCTGCAACTGCCACTAGCTGCTATCACAGGGCTGTGTGTAATTTAGGAGAACAATTTGCATAATTCCAAAGCCTATAAATATCCCTGCACAAACAAAAAGCATTCTCAGGCTCTGCTCTGACAGACGTGGAAATGGCCGCTTCTTTCCCGGCGCGTTTTTGTTCCGGGGATCCTCAGCACCTTCTCCTTCATCTGATGGCATTTGTGAGGGACATTTTAGGACAGGGAGCAAGGGATAATTACCCTCAACATGCATCACGGGCTTTATGTCAGGTGATCAGGAAGGTGCCCTCCAGAATAATTAGCTTTCTGGGGCTGCTGAACCCCTGCCTGGAAGGGAGGTGAGGCCAGAGGATGAAGTGAGACTTTGGCAGGTCCCCACACCAGGGCTCCCCTGTCCACCCCTTCCCCTCCCCAGCCCTGTTGGTTGTCAAGTGTGCAGATCTGCCCACCCAGTTAAAGACAGCTCTCCACGTCTCCTTGGTGATGGCAGGGGAGGATTTGTGACCTTTTTGTTCCCATGTGTCTCGGTTTGAGCAGACAGGTGTCTGCTAAGGAAGGCAGGAGCCTCCCCTGAAATGGAAAATGTAGGATGATGGAATTTTATCAGCAATGCAGGAACACTCACTGGCCATTAACAGAAGATAATTAATATTTAATGGCCCATGAACAGAAGGTTCATGAACTGGAAGGAGTGTAGAAGAGATAAAGAAAACTGCCCAATTAACAGCAGAGAACTGCCCCACCTCTGACAGATGGCAAATAGAATACACACATTTATCTCACAACCCAGGACATCAAAGTCCTCATGGGTCACAACAAACCAGGCTGGGACAGAGTAACCAAATCAGCACCAGGAGGAGTTTGGAGCACTGCTAAAATATGTCAGCTAATTACCCAGAGCACCAACACGCCCATGAATCCCAGAGGGATCTGCCTGAGGTCACAGGGACTGGGAATTATCCACTGCCATGGTCACAGCACTGGCAGGGAAATGGGGATTTGTGTCCAGCAGGGATTTTTTTTTTTTTTTTTTTTTTTCTCACTGGTGATTCTTCCTGAGAGGAAGCTGCACTGATCTCTCCGTGGTTTTAGCCTCCTGAGCTTCCTACTGTGAACTCTGCAGGATTGTGAAAGGGATGGCCAAGGAGCAGCAGCAAATCACAGCAACTCTTGCTCTCTTTAAAAAAATCATCAAAATAGATGTACAAAATAGATGTAACTCTCCACAAAGTCTGTAGGCCTTGGGTGTCTTGTACCTCCCAGTTCTTGAGGTTCTTGAGGGCCAGAAGAAATGAGGAAAGCCTCTGTGCTGTATTAGCTCACTGTCCTGAGCTGTAAATTATGAACAGGGACAAAACACCACCCAAACCTCTCTTTTTGATGGATTTGGGCTAGAGCTTGTCTCTGCTTGTTCAGCTAGGCAGAGCCCAGCAGAACGTGCACTCAGCCCAATGGGGTCCCACACAATGAATTTTAAAAAAGCATTTTTCTCAGTGTCCCAGTGTCTACTGGAGCTTCACCCAAGCAAATTGTGGCAGACTAATATTTTATTGAGAATAGCAAATATTTGGCTATAGACAAAGGCATATTGATCTTTTATTTCCCCACGTTTAACACTTCCTAGGTGTCTTTGCCCTCAGTCTCTTCAGAAACCACTCATTTGCTAAAATCAGACCTAATTCACCCCAGGAAGTCTGGTGGTGTAGAAGGGAGACACACCAGTGCCTTATTCAGCTCCTCTAGGACAGACAAGGAGTTTGACTTCTTTTAGGTTCAGCTATTTTACTCTTCCTTCCCTAATCATTTCCATTTACTGGTTTCCAAAGCACAAAAATGTTCTCTTCTCTCACCCTCAGTTGCCTTAGGTAAATCTATTGAAGTCAATAGATTTCCAAGGATGTCAAAAAGTCCTGCAAAGGCAATCAGGCATTTTAGTGATCACCCTTCATACCCTTGATTTGTTTTCTCCCCACTCCTGCCTGTGCTGGAGAAGTTCCATTCATTTTGTACCATCACTGAAAGCCACATCAGTCCAAGCTGCAATTTATTACAAACATTTGTTTTGTGCTGGCACAGCCAGGCTGACTCTCATCCCACTTACACTGTTTTTTCAGCACGTAATGACAGGGATCACAATAACTGCTCCTCATTTACTGGCTTGACATAACACTCAGACCAGTAAAACACCACTGACACCCTACACTGGTGGCCTGGAAAGTGTCTGACACTGAGCATTTAATATAAAGTTTAATGTGTTCTCCTCCTTCCTCTCCCCCTTTATAAAGACAGAACTGCCTGGGATGAAACAGCCCAAATCAGCTCTTTTGTTTCACTTCTGTCCAATTATACAGGGACAAACCAAGCTGGCACATCCTAAAAAA
Source organism: Pyrgilauda ruficollis (assembly GCF_017590135.1). Lineage (NCBI taxonomy): Eukaryota > Metazoa > Chordata > Aves > Passeriformes > Passeridae > Pyrgilauda > Pyrgilauda ruficollis. Next base: position 8,277,937 of record NW_024527377.1, read on the forward strand.
GAGTAAGACCAACAGGTTTTGAGCAGACACAATTGGTGTGAGCCTTTGCAGCACATCTGGTGCAGAAAAGATGGGCTGAACCCTGTGTGGATGTGCAGGTGATTTCTAAAAGCAGCAGTGGACCATCTAAAGCAGCCAGGCTGGGATTTCTGCACCTACCCCTGCAAGAAATGTGGTTGCATTTTTGCTGTTTGCATTTTTGCTGTTTGGTTTCAGATCAGGTGTCCTGGCTGCCACTTTCCCAGCTTTGACAGCCCTGAATGCATCTCTTGCACAAAGGAAGGCTTTTGTTGGGGCAGACAGTGAGACACTGATTGCAATTCTCACCAAGAAAAAAAAATAAATCAGTCCAGAAAGGTGTGGTGTTATTTTAAACTCCAGAGAAATCAGCTGTGGGGATGTGGACATTGTGTCTGATCTGTGTGCTCTGAACCCACCTGGAAGAGAACTGGCCCAAGGTGATTTTGGTGTGTCTGGTGTTCTCCCCAAATGTGAATTCACTGAAAGAATAAACAGCTGTCAGTCCAAGCTTGCCAAAATTTCCTATGCAGAGTAATACTCTGCAGTTTTTCCAGGGTGCTTTTCTATGAGTAAACATCACAGCTGAAATCATGAGTAAATACAGTGGAGAGAAAGAACGTCAGAATCTGATTTTGCCTTGGCAGGGAATGATTTCACAGCTTTCTCATGCATTGTCTGAATGTACAACTTTTCTCTCCCATTTCCTCTCTAAAAATGAGTGAGTAGGCCAGGAGGGATTCAGTCAAATGGAAATGAGTTTTCTCTAAGCACATTCCCTGTGAAAAACACCCTCAGGTTGTAGAGTGGATGGGTGAGGACCACAATAGACTGATGACTAGTCAAGGTTAACACGCTCAGAATTTCTTGGAAACTGTACTACTCCTTAATCCCCCTTGTTACAATTCCTCCTTGCCTCAAAAACCATTTATGAATCCAGAAAACAAAGCCCCATTTGGCTGGATCCTGCAGACTCCTGCCATTCCCAGCTCTGTCCAAGAAAACGGGAGCAGGACCTTGCCCAGCCTCAGGTGATTCCAGGGCTTGGGGCTTGAGGTGCCAGACTTGGACACGTGAATCCAGAGTTTCCTTCATCCCAATTCAGCCCTGAGCAGCTTTGCTCAGTGAGGGAGTCCCTGAGTTCTGAGTTCTGGGTGTGACTGAAGGGGAATTTCTGCTCAGGGAATAACAGGAGGTCACAGATCCCCCGGGAAGGGGACTGGGTTCCTCTGGCTGAAGTCAGAAAATGCAACAGGCTCCTTTGTGGACATTGTTTTGCAAAGAGCTGTGGAGATGGTGGAGTCTGATAGGGGCCCTCAGACAAAGCACTCCGAAAGAATGAGGATAAATGCACATTTTTAATGAGCTCTAACAAAAGTCTATTGAATGGTTGCTTCAATTCAGTTGTGTTTTGATTATTTCCATTGTTCTTTGTTTCCCCATATGCGGTTGTGATGCATCCAGGAAAAAATCATGAACATTTGCATTGACAGCCATCCAGAATTTCCATTTAAAATGATCCACTTTGTTACAGTAATTAGCCTTGTAAGTGGAACAAAGCACACAACACTGACAATAGTTGCTAGTGATCACTTCACTTCCTAATCAGGCTGCTCCTTCAAGCATTCTAATTTATTTTACTAATGATTACAGGGCAGATGCTGCACAGATTTGCACCTCTAGGAACTCCAGTGAAATAGAGAAGCAGAAAATCTTGCCTAGTTTGCCTAATCCTGAAGTATCCTGAGTAATTCGAGGGCCAAGCAATTATAAATAACAGACTTTGCTCTCAGAGGTTTATTGATTTCAGATTTGAATTCTCTGACATATCAATTGCTGTGAAGGAGGGGGATCTGGAACTGAAGGGTTTCTGGAGGAGGGGTGCTGGGTGCTGAGCCCTCTCAGATGGCACTGACAATCTTTGAAGGGGAGATGGAAGCTGGAGCACCTCCTTGCTTTGAGTTCTCCAGAAAAAAAGAAAAAAACTCTCCCTGTTGGTTCTGCATCTTTAAAAAAAAAGCACTCAGAAAGAACTAAAATATATATATATATATATATATATATATATATATATTATATATATATATATATATATATATGTATATATATAAAGGCAGCTTCCTTGAGAGGAATGATAACAAGGAGAGGCTGGTGAGGGGCTTAAACTGTTAATCCCTTGTCAGAAATAAGTATATTTTTTATTAAAATACACGTTTGCTTCTCTCAGTGTAATCCTCTAGAGTTCAAACCCCAAGGGAGCATTAATGTCCTTCACCTTTTGTGATTCAAAGCCAGTTCATGCAGTGCCTTCAGCGTGGCCTTTTCCATCCTTATAGCAGGGATCCATCAGGCAGACTTTGGCTGCAGTTTGCCTTTTGCAAAAGGGCAGAGTCATCTATTTAGGTGCAACAAATGGGTGTGAGCAGAGCCAGGCACACACAGAGAGCAGCATTTCCTTGGCATGACCCTCACCACCCTTGGTTCCCTCCAGAGCTCATTAATTTGTTGAGATTCCTGCAGAAAACTTGTGTTTGGGTGGACTTGGGGTGAGAGTAGGTTTTGTCTGGGTTTTATTCTGCTTGAAATGCATGAGTTAATCAGAGTAGTGGGTAAACTGTGCTCTTCCCTTCTTGACACCAAACCCTGCTTTTCCCTTCTCTGTGACCAAATCCTACTTTTCCCTTGTGACCAAACCCTGCTCTTCCCTTCTCTGAGAGCAAATGCTGCTCTTCCCTTCTTTGGGACCCAAACCCTGCTCTTCCCTTCCCTGAGACCAAACCCTGCTCTTCCCTTCTTAACACCAAACCCTGCTCTTCCCTTCTCTGAGAGCAAACCCTGCTTTTCCCTTCTTTGAGACTCAAACCCTGCTCTTCCCTCGTCTGAGACCAAACCCTGCTCTTCCCTTCCCTGAGACCAAACCCTGCTCTTCCCTTCTCTGAGACAATCCCTGCTCTTCCCTTCTTTGGGACCCAAATCCTGCTCTTCCTTTCTCTGAAAGCAAACCCTGCTTTTCACTTCTCCGTGACCAAACCCTGCTCTTCCCTTCTCTGAGACAATCCCTGCTCTTCCCTTCTTGAGAACACACCCTGCTCTTCCCTTCTCCCTGACCATGTGTTGTTCAGTTACCTGGTGTGTTGTGTTTTAAAGGGGCCTGGAAGGAATCCAAAAAAGTTACATTCCAATCAATAAAATAAATAAATTTGAGATCATCAGCCTGGAAATGGAGAACTTTTTGAAGCGCTGGTTTCTCTTATGCTGCATGATGTGAGTAGTGGAAGAGCCTTCATCCTCCAAAGGCTCGACTCTTTGAGTTGGCCAAGCAAGCCAGTGTTGAGCTGTAGGGGTTCAGGATTTCTCACTCTCTGCTGAGCAGTTCTGGTCACAGATTTGTGCTGTTTGCTTCATTCATGTCTGGGAGGCAATAAAAAGGTGGCTTGAGGCTCAGGGTGTCCCCTGGGCTTTGTGGCCAAGAACCAGAAGTCACCTAAGCTTCAGCACCAGAAATTCATGGCCAGGAGATTTCCTTTTCTCCAACCCTTTAGGGCTTTGCTACTGCTGCCCATTTCCCCTTCTGCAGTTCCAACCCTTTTTATGGTGTCACAAACATTTGTGGTTTTTGAAAGAGCTGTGTGGAAGCCAACATGAGTGACATTGGAAGGGGAACCACACACAGACACAATTTTCATGTCTTGTGATTCTTATGATCAGCAAAAGGCAAAGCTCAAGGAGGACAAATGCAGGCAGGAATAACCTGCCCTCAGATTGAAGGAATGATCTTAAATTTCTCCCCCTCTTGTGCTCTGTGGGATGGAGCTGGGGTTGCCATGGGCACAGCACCTCAATCTGCCCTTCCCAGGAGGATCAATGCTAATTTATCCAATAAATATTGGCGATCCTTATTCATCCCATTAATGCATCCACCAGGAGCTGCAAAACCCACTTTCCTGAGAACACAAAACCCACACAAAACAAGGGGGTGAAGACTCTTTGTCCACTGAGATGCCTCCAGGTGGCAGAATCAGCTCCCTGCCAGTCTCATCCTGGAGAATTTGGGGAGCAGAGCAGGCCAGGTTTCCTGCAGCCACCTTCAGCTGCTCCTGCCACACTGGCAGCAAAGGGACTTGGTGTGCATCAAGCAGAGCTGCCCTTGGTGTGATGCCCGAGGGGACTGAGGGGTTCAGCCCAGGGCAGGGTTTAGCATTTCCTTCTCTCCCAGCTTCTGCAGAGAGGCAAAAGCTGCAAGATCTCGATGAGACCGAAATATTAATTCTGTGTTATTGCATCAAGTTTGACTAACAAGCCGCATGAATAAATCTGCAGTCTTAGCTTCTGCCAGGGCCAAGTTTCTATGGCAACAACAGCCCATCTTATCTTTAGGAATTTCATTAGCAAGGGAGGGAAATGAAACAAAAAAAGAAAAAAAAATCCCACCCCAAAATCAGGAAAGATTTGTCAAATTAAGAGCAGTATCTCCCTCCCCCGCATCATTTTTTGGGGAAAGTCTGCTTGGATTTTTTTTCTCATTTGTAAAGGTGTTTTTCTAAAAACTCACATCACTGCCCAAGACAAAAAAAAAAAAAAAAAAAAATACAGCAAACGCTTTTGTACCTTGGAGTTGGAGAGGGAGGGATGATAAACATGCAGAGTGGGGATGCACTGGAGGAGGGAACATGGCTGTTGCAGAGCACCCAGATTCAGATGAGCCCCAGTGCTGCCTCCGCTCCCAAAATCCAGAATTAGGGAAGAGAGCTGGGAATGGGAGACCCTCTGGTGTGTTCACAGTGGAGGTGCCTGGTGATGTGACCCCTGTGTGGGGAGCAGGTGACATCTGGGGAGTTGTGGTGGAGCTTTGTTTGTGTTGTGTGTGTCTGTTCCTGCTCTCAGAGCCTGGGTGCTCGATTTTCCCAACACAGGAATTGAGTTTGTTGGATTTGGAGAGCAGGGCTGGCTGTGTTTTATCATCCTCTCACCTTGGGCTGCCCTAGACCCTAGTGACAAATAAAATAAACACTGTTTAAAAAGTCGATTGAATCAAATTGTTTCAGGAAAAACAAAACAAAAAAAAAACCACTCCCAAAGGAGGAGGAAGGGATGCAAGGGCTCTGCTGTGGGAATAGCTTGGAGATTCCATGTTCCCACCAGCCTCTGCTCAGAGTGGGTCTGTTGGAGCAGCAGGAGGAGGGGGGCAGAGCTGCCCCCCAGTTGCATTCCCAATTTGGGGAATTTGGCTTCGATCCCAGTGAAGAGGTTAAAAATTGTTGTCCTTAAAACAGGGTCCAGCTTTTCCCTGGATCCCCTGGAGCCCTGTGCAGGGCAGGGAAGATGCTGATCCCTGGCAGTTCTGCTCCCTGTCCCCAGGCACAGCCACAGCTCTGGAGAGGATGAGGATGGGGAATGACAGGCTGGGGGACAGGCAGAAAACAGCAGAGGGGAGGGGGCACAAAGAAGCCCAGCTGTGGATTTGAGGAGGGATTTTAGGGCAGGGAATGGTTTGATCCAGCGTCTGTTCTCCCTGTTCACCTGGAGATAACTCTGCAATTGGAACAGAACACTCACTGCTGTAGCACTGCAAACAAACAGCAGCAGCCCTCTCTGTTGACTCACAAGTGCAGCAGTTTCATCGGGAAAAATCCCGTATCAATGATGGGAAACTATGGTGTTCTCCTCCTGTCATTTTTCCCTGCAGCCAGCTGCCAGCTGGGAAGCCCCCCCGGGACTATTATTGCAGGAACACTGCCTGTGATGCCTCTTTTACCTGTTTTACAGTCAGCCTTTCTGCTGATATCACAGAAGCAATCTCCCAATTATGTCAGGGTAAGTGGATGGAGAAACAGCTCTGCCACTAACAAACATCCACACTTAGATTATTTCCCCTACTTTGCCTGGGAATGGCCAATCAAGATTTTTACAATCACAATACCTGCCAGGCTCCCTGGTGAGCCATATAATTCATCCAGTCAGAGACAGTATCACAAAACATAGCTAACACATCAAATCACAACATGGGATTTGTACAGGGAATTACAGCTGCTCACACAAGGCTGTTACTGAATAATCTCCGGCCCAATTTCATTATTCATGGAAGAAATTTATCAGCAATTCCGAATAACAAATAAATCTAAGAATTTTGTGAACTCCAGAACCGAATCAGGAGCTGGGAAGGGAAGCAATGTTTGTGGAATAAATTATTTGCTGTGAAATTGGTTGGTTGGTTCTTTCTAGTACACCCTTGGGGGCTGCTGGGCTGGTACTTAAAAATCAACTGATGCATGTTCCAAAAAGGGAACAGCATTTATTCCTCTGGATTAGATGGGTGTGAAATGATGGAGGTGAAACAATTCCTGCCTCAGAGTTTGCCCACCAGTGCAGAGATGAGTTCTGGGGAAGGACATCAGCATCCCCTTTTCGATTTGTCTCCTGGCTGTTTTTCTGGCTGAGTTATGTTTCCCGTGGCCACAGAAAAACCCAGGTGGCTTTGGGCAGGATGTCTGCCTTTGGTTTTTGCCATAATTTTAAATTCTGTGCCCTTTTCCTCATCTTCCTGCAGGAAGGTGCTCAGCAGTGGCAGCTCCTGCCCTGATCATCTGCCAGGTGATCCAAGTGCTGGATTTCATGCTAAAATATTATTTCACTGGGCATGGTTTGGCTGTGGAGCTCCAAGATTTGAGCTGTACAGGCATCTTAGCATAGGCAGGGTGGTTTATAATCCCCACTGGAGTCTGCTCTGCAAAAGGGACTTGGATCCACACTTTTCTGATGGTGTAAAGCTGCAAACAGGCTTTGGGTTCCCAGACAAATCTGCCAGGAGGGAATATTCACTGACAGTGCCTTGCCTGTCCAGTCAAACTCCAACATGCCAAACGGGGGACATCTCCTTGCTTGGTGACAAGGACACATTTGCCTTGAACAGGAGTTGCTGGTGAGAGCTTGGTGTTGCACCATATGGATGCTCGGCCTGTGATGTGTGTGAGGAGCTTTTCAATGATGATTATTATATGATTATTATTAAAAATAAGAAATCCTTTCATAGCCACAGTGCAGAGTTGGACCAAGGAACAGAAATTCACTATATTGCAGTGAATTATGGGTGGATGCCCCAGCCCTGAGCAAGCTGAGCTGGTGGAAGGTGTTTCTCCCCATGGCAGGGAGGTGCAGTGAGATCATCTTTAAGGTCCCTTCCACCCCAACCCATTCTGTTGTTCTGTGGTAAAACCATCCCAGCTCTGAGAGTGGTGCAGGGGATGGTTTGAATTTTAGATTTTTATTGAGAAACCCGATCCCCTTCATACCCTCAATTCCTCCTTGCTCCTTGATTCACCCTAATTAGGACTTGGCAGATCCTGTGCCAAATGCCCCAGAGCCCAGTGCCTGGCACCCCAGAGCTGCCTTCCTCAGTGCCCTCAGCACCCTCCTGGTGCCATCTCCACCAGTTTCCTGTGCCCACCGAGGAGGAAAACATTAACAGCAATTAGAGAACTTGGATCGGGGGCTTGGATCCTCCCTGCATTTCAGCACCCCAGCACTACTGAGCGCAGGGCATGGAGGAACGGGAGGATGTTTCCCATTAGGGAAAGTGCTTTCCATTGTCAGTGCAGACACTCCCTCATTGTCTGCATGCCCACCGGGCATTTTTGCAAAATTCTCTTCTCCAGATGAGTCCTGACTTCTTGTGATTACCATAAACCACCCACTCTTGCACCAGCTTCCTGGGGGGAAGCCCAGGCTGGAGGAAATCCAGGCATTTTCCAAGGGTCTGCTGTTCATATTCGGATTTGAACAAATCTTGTTAGAAATAGGCTCAGACCCCGAAGCAGGAATTTCACAGGTTTGGTGTTTTCTTTGTATAGAATCCCAGAATAGTTTGGGTTGGAAAGGACCTTAAAGATCATCTTGTTTCACCCTGCCATGGCAGGAACACCCTCCACTATCCCAGGCTGCTCCAAACCCTGTCAGCCTGGCCTTGGGCACTGCCAGGGATGGAGCAGCCACAGCTTCTCTGTGCCAGGGCCCTCACCACCTTCACAGGGAGGAATTTTTTCTCTTTTTTCTGCTTTTAATATCAGTAGAGAACATTTCATAGGCTTTTTCCATTAAAGCTGACACTGCCACTATCTCACCATGGAGCTCTCAGCCAAAGCATCTCCTTTTCCTTGTTCATGGACATCTTCTTCTGCCCTTTCTCCATTCCCTGTGCTCACTTCCCTTGGCTATTTATGTTTGCAGGGTTCAACTCCCTAATCAGCATCTCTGTTGCCTCTTTCTTGTTGTAATTATTATTATATTTGAGACTCAAGAGCAATCTCCACATTCTGTGTGAGGTATAATGGTGAAAAAAACCATCTGTGCCTCAAAGACTCTGTAGGCACTGAATGAAAAGATGACATGATCAGGGAGAAGATTTAGCTGAGCTCTGCACAGTGTTAAACTAAGAACCATTTTATGGCTCTCTTTAAAATATTGTAAGGCAACTAGGAAAAAAATTAAAGAAAGAAATCGTGCCCTTGCTTGCTTCATTCTCTCCCCTCCTCCCTGGGTTTCACACATCACTCAAGAAAAGCTTCTATTATTAGGCAAAACTCCCTGTGATCCTTCAGGAGGCATTTCCCCCTTTTCTGTAAGAAAATAGGGAAAATGATGGCAGGAACATAATTATGAGCACTCTCAACCAAACCTGGCCTGGCTGATTTGCACTCAGCCCCTCTGATGGGAAGAAGTGAACAGTGCTCTTGAGCTGTAATTATTATTATCAGTCACTCTTCACGGTGACAACAAATAATTATTTTTAAAAGGTATGAAAACAGCATTAACCCTTTCCTCAGTCATCCCCTCTCTGGCATGGCTGGTGTTGCAGTTCCGGGCTGTAGAGCTGCTGTTTCAGTTGGTTTTCTCCCATTAAAATACCCTGGGCTGCTCTCAGAGGCAATTTTCAGCAGGGAGTGGTGATTTGGAGGCCTGCAGCTTGCCAGGGGTGGTTGGGCAGAGCCCAGCTTTCAGGAGTTTGTTCAAATTGATTTTTTTTTTTTTTTTGGTAGCAATCAGACCTTTTCAGGTGCTTAGAAATGGGTCTCAGTTTCTGGTGATGCCCTTGGCTTCAGAGTGAATTGATTTATTGAAATTTCGACACAGGCTTCAGAGAGAAAAGGTTTACTGAATTTTCAACAAAAATTTAGCTTCAGGAACCAACCATGCCCTGTCTTAGACTCACCAGTCTCACGTGGAACAGGAGCTGTGCCAGTGGCAGCAGGAGCAGGGGCAGAGATCCAGTATTTATATATTATTATACATTAATCCAGCATTGCTGCAGGGGCTGCAGCCCCCTCCTCTGCACCCCAAAACCCTCAGTCCCCTCCTGCCTTGCCATGTCCAGCCCTGAAATGTCCCCACGTGGAGGAGCCTGGGCAGGTCCTTCTGCTCTGCTGGGACACTGTCCCACCTGGAGGACAGTGGGGACACAAAAGGCAGGTGTGGGTCCCCTGATGCCCCGGCAGAGTTGAACCTTGCCCAGGAGCTGTGGGTTCATTTGCAGCTCGGTTTGTGCATCTGGCGAGCTCCGAGCCAGGCACAGATTGAGCTGGATGGTAGGGGGGGCTGTAGCCCCTCTTTTGGGATTTCTCAGTGCTGCTGCAGCTCTCACGCATCCCCCGAGGTGAGGCTGGGGCTGCTGCTCCCCTCTCGGCCCTGGCACCCCAGAGTTTTCCAGGTCAGTGTTGGTTTGGGAGCAGGGTCAGGGATGCAGGATCACAGGCACACAGATGTTACAGCCTGAAAGATCTCACAGCCTTTAACACCAGGCACAAATCGATCAGGGCTGTCTCAACAGACCAGGCAACAGGACAGGGAGGAACTTCCAGCCTCATCTGCATCCCTGCAGGAGCCTTCATCATCCCTGGTCATCCTCAGCCCCTCCTGGCCATGCAGTGCAGCCTGGCAGTTCCTTTTGGGCTCTGTCTGAGCCTGGCATGGGGCATCACCCCCAGGAACCCCCTGAGAGCTCAGGGGTGCCATGGCCAAACCTCCCAGGAGGGGACAGAGTGGCAGCCAAGGGGGAAGAACGCAGCAAGCAACAAGAACGGGATTTTTAACGAGTGCAGTATGTGGCCAGGGTCTGTAGCAAATCTGTTTGCAATCATCCTGTTCTAAAGACAAACGACAAGCTGTTTCCCAGGCACAAACCCCTGCCTTCCTTCTCCACAATGCCAAGACAATTATTTGTGGCATTATTATTTTTTCCCCCTCGCTTGCTTCCCTCCTCTCCAAGGGTCTCCCACACGCGTGGAAAGCCAAGGCACTGACAGTGGCAGGAGTTAATAAAGCCAGCATTGCACTAGGAAACATCAACAAGCTGCAAGGCAGGGAGGAGAGCAGGGCCTCCCCAGAGCTCAGCAATGCTTTGATTCGGGCTGAGGCTGAAGAAGGCAGGGCAGGGAGGTTTGCAGTGCCCAGGCAGCCCCTGAGCTGCTACCTTGGCCTGGTTTGTTGGACGTCCCCAGGGCTCCCCAGGCCCCACACGCGCTGCGAGGTGCTGACAAGGGGCTATTAGAGCTGACATGTTGAGGAGAAAAAGATGAGCGAGAGAGAGCAAAACAGGCATTTAATTTTCTGAGTGACTGCTCTTCATCTGGCCGTACACAGCTCTGAGAGGCAGCAGCCTTGCTCCCCATCAGGGCCCAGGTCAGGGCTGTGTCCTCCCAGCACCCTGAACGTTCAGATCTGGAATTCAGCTGCCTGAAACTTGCTGCTCCTGGAGAAACCCCTCCTGTGAGGGGTGAAAACCTGGGGGCTGCAGAGGCAGGAGTGGATGAATTCACCTTCCAGCTGTCCCTGAGTGCCCCACACCAAGGGAAGCTGGGCACACAACCCTCTGTGGGCCTCTCTGAGCACCAGCAGCAGCCTTCTCTTGCCTGTGCAGTCTCCTTTTCCCTCCTGATAATCCAGAGCCACCCACCCACTCAGGAAGGGATGGTAAATCAGGGCTGTGGAGTGATGCAGGGTTAGCTCTCCTCCTTTGGACAGTGCTGTGGACAAGGGCTGAGATCCTGCAGTCACTGCAGCATTCCCTGCCTGCCTCCTTTCCACCTCTAAATGTTCATTTAAGCAGAGAGATTGTGCACACAGGAAGACAAAAGCTTTTAACCTGAAATATCCTGAGAGTGAGAGCTGTCAACACTGCTCAGGAAAAAAAAAAAAAAAAAAATATATACATATATATATATATATATATATATATATGGAGTTGCTGCACCTGAGACACAGCTCTGAAAGCAAGGCCCAAATGATGGGATTGGAGTAATGGGGTGGGATAAAGCAGGTGGATGGCAGGAGAGACCCCCAGATGAATGGATAAACCAGGCTCTGTGCCTCCAGCTGCAGCCAGGCAATTAACTCTCAGAGAAACAAAAAGCAGCAATTCCAATTGCCTTGGAGAATTGAAGTTTCTGTCAATAGAAGGAGCTGGTTGTGGGATTCTGTGAAGCACAGGGAGCTCTGGCAGGAATTCCTCACCTCCTTCAGGACAGCTCCCTGTTGTGAGGTGCTCAGCTGGGCACTGGCTGGGCATCACCAGCTCTTCCCAAATTGATGGGCATGGCCCAGCTGGACCAGGATTTCAAAGGAATGCTGCCTCCTTGGAGACAGGGAGCAGACTGCTTGTCACAGCGCTCCTGGAGGGGATGGGATGCTTTAAAACCTGACCACAAGTGACACCAGAGAAGCAGCTGGTGGCTGGCCACTTAAAATGGGATTCTAAGCCTTGCAAAAAAAAACTGGATTAGGCATTTGAGGGGGTCTGCAGTCAACATCGTCTGCTGATGTGGGATTTTACGGGTTTTTTTGCACGTCACCACAAAGAAATATCTTCTCTGCATTTAGTTTTTGACAGCAGAGCCTCCCTGCCCACCTCACAGACTGCACTGAGGGTCTGTTCTCACCCTCATCCCAGCGAAAATAACAGGACTGCTTGCAAGAAAAGCCTTGGAGCTCTGTGATTTCACCCATTGGCAATGCAAGGAACCCGTGGGTATCTCAGATGAAGCTTTTACCCCAAATAAATCTGATTGTTTCTTTCCCCAAATTACTGGTTTACACAGAGGAAGGAAAATTTACATGGAGAGGAAAAAATAGGAACAGGTTATTGGGGTGGGAGGGAGAAGGGAAGGCAAGCTAGGCACGGAACAGGCCAGCTATTTTTCCTCCTTTCTTCCACAAATCCCTGCCAATATGCTCGCTGTGCCATCTGGCACCCGTGATAAATTTGCCTGTGTGTAATTGCAAGCTGCAGAGAATTTCAGAGGGGTTGGAAATTTCTCTGTCTAGGTCCTTGTGTAGCCATTATCATTTTAATCGTTGAATACAGGAAAGGGAAATTTTCTCCTGCTCTCCTGAAATGTAAAAAGCTCCTCAGTCACTCCCTGTCCTCCTCATTTCAGTTTGTTTCATTTCAGCAGCAAAGCCAAGGTGATGTTAGTTCCCTCCCCATCCTCCATGAATATTTCATGTAATTTCAAAACTATAATTTTAGTGAGACAGAGAATATAACATTAATCTATTTCTAAACAAATTCCCCCACCATTACAATTCCCCATTTGTAAATGAGGCAAGAATTTTAAACTTTGAATTTACATTTCAACTTTCCTCCCTTTCTTTTGCTTCGCGTTTTCTTTACCCGTTTCATTTTGGGTGATGAACCTTCATCAAGCAGCTTCACTCTTATTTCTAACTATTTAAGCTACTTTCTGCTATTCATGTATTCTTTTTGCATTTCTGGCACACGAGACTTTCTTTCCTCAGTGAAGTAAAGCAGAGGCAGAGAGCAGGGATTCAAAGGAAGCCTCACCAAATCCTTTTCCATATGGATGCTTGCTGAGACGTTTTTTCTTCCTAAAATTTACCCAGATGAAAGATAAAGATTTTATTAATCATTAGGTGAGGGAGGCAGATGGGATGCAGTTTAGGGGTTTTTGTGCCCTGGAGAAGAGCTGGACCTCACAAAGCTCTTCTGGGGATGCTCCATTTCCCAGTGCTCGGCCTCGATCCCCCTGAGCTCATCCCCCTCTCCCATGCCAGCACACCTCCAGTGGATGCTGGTGAGCAGATCAGTTCTGCAGCACCTGCAGTCTGTGCCATGCCAGAAAAATCCTCCCTGAGCCAGCTCTGGATGCCTCCCAGGGCTGGGGGGCAAAAGGGCAGGACAGCAGGGGGACAGTGGCACCCCAGGACAGAGGCACAGCCAAACCTGGTCCTGCTGCTCCCCCAGCACGGAGAGATCAGTGCTGTGCCACTGCCCCCCTTCCCTGGGCAGCTCCCTGCCCAAACCCACAGCCAGGGGGGCTGCCCTGCCACGGGGGGTGTGGAACTAAGCCAGGGCTGCTCTCAGGGTGTGAGAGCACCGTGGGGACACGTGTGCTGCTCCTGGGGCAGGGACAGGGACCAGAGCAGAGGAACAGGGAACATCCAGCCTGAACAGACAGAGAGACCCAAGAGTCCACTGTGCGTGACCAACACTGGAACAGAGACCACAGAGGGGATGGAGTCTCCTCCTGGGGACATTCCAGAGCAGGCTGGACACACTGCTGTGCCCTGAGCTCGGGGATGGCCCTGCTGGAGCAGGGAGGTGACACCAGGGACCCTCTGTGACCCTTCCAGCCTGGCCCATCCTGGGATTCTGAGTGAGCTGCAGAGTGTGAGGGGCAGAGGCTGTGTGTAGACTGTCTAAAAGGAATAATGGCATGTATTTAGTGCAAATAACAGGATATCCTGGGAGGAGGATGTGTGAGTGACAGGTCTGTAACCACTGGGCTGCTGCTGGGCTGATGCCTTGTGCAGGCTGAGCTAGAACAGAGGCTAAACCCTGTGCCACCAGCAGGTCATAGCCAGCCTCCCACCTCTGCCTGCCTGGGCTCACCTGGCTGCTCTTTGGGCTACTCCAGCGAAGATGAGCTCATTTAAATAGTAGATCCCAGCTAAATTAATGTGCTTTAATTGAAGGTCATTAAGCAGTGACCACACCAGCAGCTCAGCCACAGCCAAGAGGCAGTGGGGACCAGGTGGCAGATGGTGGGGACACTTTCCAGCCTTCACAGGAGGTGCCAGAAGAAGACCTGTGTCCAACAGCACCAGTCCCAGCTGCTCAGGGAGGTGCTTCAGATCCAGGGCTGCTTTTCCTCAAATCCTGCCCTCAACATCTGACTGCATCAACCCTTTCCTGCTTTCTCAGTGTTCACGTGCAGAGAAACAAACACTAAACAAAAGTGTTCTTTTGAAAGCCTTCCCACAAAATGGTTTTGGTGCTGAGGAGGAAAAACCCTGGGAAGGAGGGAGGGTTGAATTCTGCAGGGAAGCCAAGGCTGTGTTGCGAGGCCTGGAGAAGGTGAGGAGGAAAAGAGAGAGAAAAAGGTGTGAGAATTGTGTGAGGTGCACAGGGTTTGGCCCTGGGCAGTGCAGGGAGCTCCCATTCCTGGGCTGCCTCAGTGGAACCTGTTTGAAGTGGAAGCATCTCCCCTGCTCCTGATCTCTCCCAGCAAAGCCTGAGCCTCGGGGAACACGCTCAGAAATCATCACACAAGCTCTGTGGGGGAAAAGTCAGTATCTAGTTCAAACAATGTCACTGTCTCCCTGCTGATAAAACAGCCACAGAAGTCAGGAATGGTGTAACAGCCTCCCTCCTCACAAGTTCCCAACCATCAAATTTCAAGGGTTGCTCCTTTGATCTCAGAAGCACCAGAAAGATGTTTTCTGGTTTTTCTTTTATTTTTTTCCCCCTTGCCTTCCTTTCCCCATTTTTATTTAAATTTCACCAGCATGCTGTGGCTCAGTACCTGATCCTACATAGCCCAGAAGACTTCTGCTACTCTGGTTAGGTTTTGTGTCCTGTCCCTAATTATTTGGGTCTTGCAGAAGAGGGAAGGGAAAGGAAAGATGGGAAGGAAGTTTGAGCAGTAAGTGAAAATGAGAAAGCTCAGAGGGGAAAAAAAGAAAATGGTACAGTTTGTAATTGTTTTTGCTCTTCAATCACTCAGGAAATAAATTGCCGTAGGGGGAAAAAAAAGGAAAAAAAGTGTCTTTGAACCTCCAAAGCAGAAGAGAGCCAATAAAGGCGCTGCATTGCTTTGAAAAGCAGCCCCCTCTCCTCAGCCTATTTCCACTCCTTCTCATTAGTTCAGATAACTCTCAGAACACTAATTCATTAGGTTCTTCCAGGATTATTTCCCTTCAAACAGCTGCTGAGAAAATATAAATAATCTCCCTTTGGCTGGTGGAGCCCAGGATTGCAGCTGCCAACCAAACACCTCCCGTGGGCAGTGCCAGGGCCCAGCCCTGGGGGTGCTTGATGTGCAGGAGAACAGAGGGAATGAGGGCAGGAAACCTGGTTTGGGCTCAGTTCTGTGCCTGGGATGGATTTCATTCCTAATTGGTGATTTCAGGGAGAATCCCTCCCTGGCTGAGAGCGAGGAACGGTCTGGGAAGGGTTCCTGGATGGGGAGGTTTAAATGGATCCTAAGTAATGAGGGGGTTCCCCTTTTTGTTTCCCCCACCTTTGAATAGCATCTCAGTGGCTGTGAGTGGCATTTTGCTCCCTGGGAATGGCCATTTCCCAGGAGCTCCTTCTGGATCCCTTGAGGACCAGGGGAGGTCACTTGAGTTGTATCCACCTCCCACCTGAGGACCTCACTTAATGCAGAACAGGGGAAAATGGGGATTTAAACCACACATTTTTAAGCCTTTTTCTTTCTCTTCTGGACCTGAAAACTGAGTTAAAAAGGCTTTTTGGTAACCCAGCACAGAGCAATGAGAGTGATGGGAACTGCAGTGGGTTTCTCACCTCATATGACTGCAGCACGTTTTATGGGAAGAAAAGGGACAGAGAAAACCATCAAGCAACTCCATTCTCTTGCAGTTTATTGCTGATCTGTATAGAAACCCTCAATCCTGGCAGCACCACAGAAGAAATGAGGTGATTTATGTATTTATATAAGCAATGAGGTGATTTGCTCAATGGGTCTTTCGAAGTCAAGGGGACCTGGCCCGTGGTGGGATCCAGCCGTGGTTTTCCTCAGCCAGGCTCTGCCTGCCTCAGCTCCACCACCTGTGGAAGAAAATCAGAGGGGAAAGCACGATGTTGTGAGTTAGCAGAGGTGTGGGCAAGGACCTTGGGACAGGAAAAGTGCAGCTCATGGATTTCCTCTTGCACCTGCTGGGTTCCCCATGTGCAGGAACCCCCTGGTGACACAGGTGGCTCAGGACAAGGGACTGAAATCTTGTGTTCCATGGGGAGATGGCAATCATTCCTCTGCAGCTCTTTTTCACTTTTCCACCCCATTTTCTTGCCTTCTCCCTGGTGAGATTGTCCAAACTCAGGCCACATGGAAAGATCTCATGGCTGTGCAAATGCCAGGAGCTTTTTATCCCACACTTGCCAGCCCTTCACAGGGTTGCTGGTGCTCCTGTGCATTCTGTGAAGCTGTTTCCAGCTCTCTTCTGGCTGGAAAGACAAATTATCACCCCAGACAAATTATCAAGGATCCAAAATAGCACAAAAGGTGACACTTGATATTCATTAGCCAGCCAGATATTTCATCATGATCCCACATATCTTCTACCTATTTAAGGCAGCAGAAACACACATGCTCATATTTCCAGGCTTTTCTGGTCATAACCCAATGACCAGAACATCTAAGAACTGGAATATCTTCCTTCTTCCTCCCTTCCACTGTCCATTGATCCCCCCTCTTCCCAAAAAGATAAAAATAGCCCACCATGTGAGCTGCAATTTGCTGTGAGGTTTCCAGCAGCTCTGGGATGTGTGGAAGGCAGCCAGGTAGCCTAGCAACGGGGTGCAGCTATTTGAGGCTGGTCCAGACAAAAAGGAGAGAAGGATTGATTTTCCTGGGGGTGTAGGCAGAGCTCTCCATCCATGCCCAAAAATCAGGATTTACCCACGGTTGCTGTTGCATTTCTGTCTCCATCCTGCTGCCAGTTTTCTGTGGAGCAGAGGGATTTTCAGCTTGTTCTCGTGAATTTTGGGGAGCTGATGTGCCACTGGCACTGGAAGGGTGGGGAAGCAAGACCTGAAAGGTGTCAGGACTGGGGAGGAGAGGGTTACACTGACAGAAAAGTGCCTGTGCTGTCACAGCACCTTGTCAAGGTTCTTGTGTGCTCTGTGTCACTTTGTCTCCCATCCCATCCCTCACACACACAAAAATTCAGTGCTGACCAGCAGGAACCTCCTGCACTGTGTGGTCCTTGCAGGATGGAAAAAAATCCATGGAAGCCTCAGTGGTGCTTCATCCTCGTGTGGCTCCCTGATGGGGCTGCTCCTGCAGCTCCTCCCTGCCCCTCCTGGCACTCCCAAAAGCTCTGCTCCTCCAGCCTGCCCTCCCTCAGCCTGGGCTGACCCTCTGTTCCCTGACCCTCACCTGGAGGCAACTGCTTGATCTCTTCAGGTGTCCTCTTCTGCCATTTTTTAGGAGGAGCAATGAGATCTCCCTCAGTTCCTGAGACATTCTGTGAGCCAGACATGAGAAACACCTCTCAAAATGCAAAGCATGGCTATGATTTATTTAACAGCTTCTCCACCCCGGTCCTCAGCCTCTTCATTACCCAGACTGACAACTGTGCTGGATGCAATTCCTGAAACAGCCTGAGCTGCCCTGGCTGGGAGAGCAAAGCCTGGCCCCAGGGCAGGAGTTTTGGCACATTAGGACAGGGTTGGCCCTGCTCAAAGGAGGCACCTTTGTCCAGGGTGTCATCTGCACCGAGGAGAGCAGGGGCTGGTGCTGACACAGCCCTTCCCTTGCACTGCACACACCACAGCCCTAATCTGCTCCAGGAGGGGCAGAGGGACAGGGACAAAGCAGCACAAACCATGGCATTGCCCAGGATTCCCAGAGTTTGATCCCTTTTCTAGACAGATTGGGCCATTTATTGTGTTTGCTGTCAATTAAAACAGCCTGGCTGAGGGGAAGGCTTCACTAAAGGAGCCTCTTCCCTCCTGTCCTTACTGTGACCAGCTTTATTCTCATCTAAATGCACATCTATTACCAGCCTGTGAATGAGTCTAAAATGAAAATGCCAAGAGGAGTCCATGGATGAGGTACAGGTGGCTGATTCCCTAATGCCAGTGAAATTAATAACCCTCCCCATCAGCCAGGGCACTTTGGAGCTGGATCCCAGTGAACAGGATGAGAAGTCTTTTAAATGATCTATACACTCCCCACAGGGACTCCCTTGGCATTGATCTGGAAAGACGGGCATTTCATTTCCATAATTTGTCTTGGGTTTCCCTCCAAGTTCTCTAGATGTGTTTGCAGGCAGCTCTCATCCGTATTCTGAGATGCTCCTCAGCCCAGAGAGGAGAATTTGAAGCAGGTTTATTTTTGTGTGTGCATGTGTTGTGTGAGTGGCTTCAGCCCAAATCTCTCAGTGCAGGCTGCTGGTTCAGAGATAAGTACAAACGGCAGCCGGATAAATTTCTTTTCTCCCCATTACTGTTACTACAGCAGAGCAGGTCCCTGTGGACAGGTGACATCCCCTGGGATAAGTGAGTGACACAGAGACTCAGCACTCACCTTCCTTTGTCTCCTTGCTCCTCAACTCCTTTCTCTGCCACTGCTGAATAAAAAATATTCTGCAGTTCTCCACAAAAATGTCCAGTGCTGTGCCCTCCTCTTGTGAGCAACCCTCTGAACAAGCAAACTCACCTCTCCTGACCTGTGGGATGGCTTCACATATTTGAGAAGAGTCCAAAAAAAGCACTGAAGCAAACAACCCTTCAATCTGTTTCACCCTGATTTCACATCAGATTTTTAGGTCTGAAATGTCATCAAGTTAAGCTTATAATGGTAAAACCAGGTCCCAAGGCAGCAAAGCATTTAAGCATGAGCTCTCATTTAAGCATCTGAGGAATCTCACTGGTGTGTGCAGAAATAGAGTTTTGGTGAGGAAAAATTACATTGTTCTTGCCAGGCTGGGGAGCTGGTAGCCCAAAATGTTCCTGTGCAAACCAGTCAGGGTAATTCAGACATAAATCATCACCTTTAAATCTTTATAGGGGAAATTATTCAAGTTTATGACTGTATTAGCACTTTACTCCTGCCAATAGTTCTGAAAGTGCCCAAAATCCAGGAGTTTTATCTTTTTACTCTTTGTGCCAACATCAACACCCAGCATTGTCCTCTCCACATCCCTCTGTACCTGCTGGCTGTTCCATTTTGCTGCTGCAGATCTCTGAGTAAATTTGCACCTTGATTCCCAGAGGATGGAGACTGAGATGCATTTCGTGCTTTGCCTTTTCCATATTTCTTGCTCTGTCTGCAGAGTCCCTGCAAGGCTGGCCTGGCATTGGGTTCACTCAATGAAGGTTTTGAGGATCAAATGAAATTAATTTTTCCTGCCTCAGCCCTCCCAAAAAGGAGGACAGAGCTGCCTGGGTTGCCCAGGGGGGTTGGCCCTGAGCATTTCTACATCAGCAATATCACCTGGAGCTGGGAGAAACCCCAGTGGTTCCTCCATCCCAGCCCCTGTGAGGACTCTGGGCTTTGACACAGCCTCAGCAGCCCGGAGCTCCTGTCCTCATCTCACCCCAGCAGGAAGGGATTTCCCCTGGGGGGCTTTGACATTCCCCCTGCAACCTCCACCAGGCCAGATTTGTGTTTGCTGAGCCCTTTGGAGCAGTGCTGCTTCCCCCTGCTCCTGTCTGAGCCCTTCTGTCACTCAGAGCCCCGTGGCCACCTCAGGTCCCTGTCACACACTGGCCACCAGCTACAAATAAAGGCACCAGCTTTGCTTCTCTGGAAGGGATTAATGTGCTTCCAGAAAAATGTCAAATCCACGAGCTGCTCCCTTTGTTCTGCTCCACTTCATGCACATGTGTTTTTGCAGGGCTTTATATAAAAAAAAAAAAAAAAAAAAAAAACCCCCAAACAAAAACCAAACCTAACAAACCAGCAGGGGAGGGGGAGGAGAAGAGGCAAATTGCTCTGCTGTTGCCTGGAATTATCTCTCCTCGACTTTCTGGAGGGTGGAGTGGAGGCAGCAGTGTCAGAGCAGCAGTGGATTCTGTGGCTGGTGCAGCCCTCACCCCGCCTGAGTCAGATGTTAATAATTATTTAGCAGTTGAGTGTGCAGAGAAAGGAGTTGGGGGGTGGAGATTGAATTTACATGCATCACTACAGTGGCCTTTAAAAGTCTTAGCATGAAAAATGCATGGCTGCCCATGCATTATTTATTCAGCAATGAATAGAATTTCCCCCAGATCAGACTCGCAGGTCAAGACTGACAAATTTGGCAGGATGGAGCCCGGTGTGTGTCAGCCCAGCAGCAGACAAGGAGGGAATGAGGGCTCCAGGAAGGCACTGCTGCATAAATCTGGTTGGGGAAGGACAGGCTGGGTTTATCCCAGCCTGCACTCCCTCACCAGCCTGTGTTTAGCAGGAGGGAGTTTTGTTTATCGTTTCATTTCCCATTGGAATGGCTCCCTTTTTCCACAAGGAAAAGCCTTTTACTGCTGAGGATCTGTGGCAGAATCTCGTTGCTTTGATCCACGGAGCACCATTTGTTTCAGCTTTTCTTGTGTTCACTCTGTCATCAGCTTGAACACAACCTCGAAGCTCTCAGCTGACAAATGCCCCCAAAATTCTCTCCATCTCTCTCATTTTGCCTTGCCAATTGTAATTCCTGTTTGAAAATAATTTTGTGCAGTCCCTAGACCAGCTGCCTCCAGAATACCAATGAAGCACATCTGAGGCAGCAGCTCCTGGTTTTGCTGCCTGCCTTGATCCCGATTTGGAGACGCTTCCAAAGATTTGTTCCCCTCCCATCCTCTCAGGAATGCTCTCATCCCTCCTGGAATCCAGTGCCACTCCAGACCAAGCTTGCAAGCAGGGGGGAAGAGCTGGGCCTTGGAATGAGGGGATGGTTTTGGAGCTGGATGCTCCAGCCCAATGCCAAACCCCTCAGCTAATAACTGGCAGAACTCTGTGCCTGGAACACCACCCTGGAAAGACACATCAGAAATGCTGGGAATTCTCACCCAGCTCAGTTTTTCACCCATCTAGCAGCTGATTATGAACAAGCAGGTTTAACTTGTGTGAGGGTCTCATTACAGAGTCATTTTTAGCCCTTTTTCCTTTGAGCTCTGCTGGGGAGATGCATCCTCCTGATGTAGGAGAGCTCAGCTGCAGCTTTGGAAGTTTAATAAACAGCTAGCCATTGCTGGAGGGAGGAACTGATCTGCAGGCATGGTGTTTCCCTGCCTGCCCAGGGTTTTGAGAGAGAATTGCCCCTCCTGGAGCTGCTCCAGGGAGTCTGTCCCAGCAGGACCCCACAGGACAGGACAGACAGACCCTGCCTCTCCAGCAGGACCCAGTGCAGGAAAATGTTCTGGGGATGTGAGATGGGAAAAGGGTGTGGAAGGGCATGACTTGGATGGAAATCATCACAATTTCCAGGGCATGAACCCAGCAGGGCAGAGAAGCTGAAAAGGCAGGTGGGGACTGAAAGGGAGGGAAGGAAATCTGGGGGGAGAAGGGCTGAGAAATGCTGCTCAGAGCAGGGAGATGCTGCTGCTCCTCAGGCTGTCCCACGGGGACACAGGGCTCAGGGGACAGCTGTGTGACAGGAAGGGACAGCAAACATCCTGTGTCCTGCCACTGTGCAGAGGGATCTGTGCACGAGCCCTAACTCTGCACTCTGGAAGGAAATGAAAAATGAGGTTGTGTAGAGCACACGCAGTCCCTGCACACTCTGAGGAAGTGCAGAGTTTATTAGCTTGGCACTCTGTTATTCCGGGGTAAGGCCAGTGAAATTTCCCCCACCATCACCCCTCTCACAAGTGCCATAAGTGCATAATAGACATCCTACAAGTACAGAAGTATCTCAGTAGCAATCTACTCTGGAGCTTGCTTGAAAATTGCTGTTTGCTGTAACGGGACCCAGGGGAGCACTGCTCTCTAATATTTGTTTAAAGCAGACTGGTAAAAGTAAAGTAATGCCCTGACTCACTTCTCAAGGCAGGCTGTTCCCCATAACATCGGGCAAAATTGAATTGCTGAGAGAATAGCAGCAAATGGCTCTGCTCTGGAGTGAGGGCTCCTAATCCAATCCAAACGTGCAGGTAGAGGAGCAGAGCCTTTGGAGGAGGCAAATAACAGCTGGCATTTGGCAGGATGCTGATAGCGAGGTTGCCTGCCTAAACATGAGCTCAATCTTAGCTGGTTTTGCTGCCTGGTTAGGATTTGGGGTGTAAAACACACTCGTGGGTTTATGAGAACCCCAGCAGAGGGAGGAAGGTGAGCAGGGGAGCCTCAGGTTGTAAATGCCAGTGGAAAGCCCAGGGGGAGGTCACTGGGCTTGCAGGGATTTCTGTGATGAAGCTGGCAGGAGAAGCAGGAATGGAATTTCCTGAGAAGAGCCAGAGGCACTGAGCTCCCCATACCCAGAGCAGTGTGTTCCCACACTTCACGGAGAGGATGAGGTGATGGAAGGGCTGCTCCACCACTCACAGCTCCCAGGGAAAGGTTGGGGAAACCTGGGCAGTCCCTGCTGCCCTTTACCAACCTCCCAGATGCATCCAGAAAAAAAAAACAAACCCAAAAACCAAAAAACGAACAAAAAAACCCCCAAAAAAACCCACAAAAAAAAAAACCAAAAACAAAACAAAACAAAAAAAACCAACAACCCCCCATGCCTAAAACACCCTGCATAGTGCTGAGGCTGCTGCTGCTTTCCCACTTGCCAGCCCATCTGATGGAGGTGACAGCTCCTGGCAGCAGTGGCTGCTCCTGGCCGTGAGTCTTCTGTCCAGCTGCACACACTGATGCCTTTTGGGGCTACCTAAAACAGAGGCCAGACAAAATTAAGAAATAAAAAGCGTTGCTATTTATTGAAGGGCCTTCAGGTACATTTGGGGCAGGCAAAGTCCCCCAGGGGCTGCACCCAAAATGGATGATGGGTCACAGGTTTTCATACTTTTATAAGTTTGGTCCATTTGCATATCAGGGGTTAATCTTCCAATTCCAGCTTCAGGTAATGAAGTCATTAACCTCAAGTTTGCTGCCCCCAGCTCACTTTTGTTTCCATCTCCTGGGCCTGAGGCAGTGAGGTGTCCTTGACTGCCAGGCCTGGAGAGGAATTGTTGTGTCTGCCCAAACTGGGAAAGCAGCAGCTCCCACTGTACATGGAGTTTAGAGTTCTACACTAAAGAATTACAGGATTACAAACAGATGAAAAATATAGAAGCTAAAATCCTGAGGCATCAACAGACCTCTCACTGAGGCCTGGTGAGATTTCCCCTCTCTGATACCACATCCCCTCTCTCTGATATCATGTCCCCTCTCTGATATCAGGTCCCCTCTCTGTTATCATGTCCCCTCTCTCTGATATCATGCCCACCCTCTCTCCTGCCATGTTCACCCTCTCTGATCCCAAGTGCTGACTCCTCACAAAGGCCCCTCAGCCCCTCTCTGCCTTTGGAACATCAGCAGAACTCCTCCCTGGCAATTCCCCGTAACTGTGTGTGCTTCTCAGCATTAATGTTTGCCAAGTGCTCGGAGATCCCAGCAGGGAAATCGCATTCCAGTGAAATATTAAACTACACAGATCCCTACAATCTTGCTGGTAATCACTCAGTGACCTGAGAGGTTTTTGTGCCTCCCCAGCCTCCTGGTTTTTCTGTACAAACCACGCTTCACTGGGCCCAGGATCATCTGCAGTTCAGTTGTAAGGAATATCTCCATGCCACTTCCAGGCAGGAGAGGGCAGATAATAGAATGTAATGCAAAATATTTTCATTGCTCTGGTTGTATTTATCATCAATTCAACTCCTGTTTACAAAGAGAGAACTAAAATTACTCTCTTTAAAAAAGAGATATTGGTGGAAACTATTCTGGGCATTGTTATTGCCATTGCTCTCTGCCGTGTTCCTTGTTCCCCAAATGTTTCTGTGCAACTGCTGTGGCTGTTCAGGGCCATTTCCATAATTCACTTTTGACACACTGCTGCTTTTGCAGTGGATTTGCCTCCTTTGGGTGGTGTATTGCTGTCTTGGTTTGAAGGGACAGGTGTCTGCTATGGAAGGCAGGAGCCTCCCTTGAAATGGAAAATGTAAACCCCCTTCCCTCCAAATTGTTATAATTTTGAAATTAAGGGGCTCTCAGGCAAAGATATGGGAGTAGGAATAACAGTTCTTTATTAGGTAAAAAATAAAAATAAAATAAAAAAGCAGTAATTGCTGCCAGAATCAGAGCAGGAGCTGAGCGCTGTGTGTCAGGGTGGTGGCACAGTCCCATCCCATGGCAGATAACTGCCCCACTCTGACAGATGGCAAACAGAACACACCCCCTGCCACATCCTGCATTTCCAACCCAAGACAATTGCTCTCTCATCATCCCAGAGCAGGTGCACATCCATCCCTCCTGAATGCAGAACCTCTGCACATTCCAGGCAGCTGTGGGCTCAGGAATTCTCAATTTATCCTTAAGGACTGTGACCATTTCTGTATTGCACCCTGGGTTCTTTCAGGGCTGGGTTTTATTAGGTTATGCTGCATCACAAAACCCTAAAACCCAGCATTTTGGGGGGAAAGATTTCTTACAACACTTTCTAATTAATAAGTTCTACATGAAGGTCTCCAAATGTACATCACTAAATGAGGTTTGTAGCACTCCTGGGAGGTGTATAAATATAATTATTACCACTTTACGGGTAAGGAATCCAAATTATGAGGGGGAGAGGTGACCTATCTAAGGTCATGCCAGAACTACCTTGAAGAGGACTTGATAACATGAAATCAAATATATCTCTGACCTCCTAAATCTCACTTCATTAATTTTAACACTGAATGATGCATCCTCCTTATCCAGAGGGCTGGCCATGGATGTACCACTGGGGCTTTTTCCTGTGGATCAAACATTCTGTGAGCCTGGCTGGAGTTCTGTGTCTTGGCTACTTAATGGTTCAAAGCACAGAAATCAGTTTTCTGTGTTTGAAAGTGTAATTTCTAATGTAAGGAGCACTGAATCATCCCAAAAAATGGTTCTTTCCTGCATTTAGTGAGATGTGAAGGTTGTGCCTGTGCTGCCCTGAGACCTCTGAGAGCTGGGGGTACCTGCTCAGGTAACCCCAGAGTTCTCCTGTGAACCCTGCAGAGCTGAGAGCTTGTTTGTGTCCCCACAGCCAGAGTGAATCAGTGCACTTTAATTCCAGAGCTGTTCCTTTTGTGTCCACCTCTTCCTAACCTTCAATTATGTCTTCACGCTCCCTCTGTAATTGCCCACAAATTCAGTTGTGTGGCCCAAATCAAAGGCAAAGGCACGAGCTGTGTTAAGGGCAATTATCTCCAGCAAAGTGAGCAGGTTCTGGTGAACTCTGCTATTAGACAGGAGCTTATTCCACACTAAGCTTGCCCTAACTGTGCTTTCTCCTCCAAGGAGCACTAACA
Source organism: Pyrgilauda ruficollis (assembly GCF_017590135.1). Classification (NCBI taxonomy): domain Eukaryota; kingdom Metazoa; phylum Chordata; class Aves; order Passeriformes; family Passeridae; genus Pyrgilauda; species Pyrgilauda ruficollis. The sequence continues at coordinate 8,303,387 of NW_024527377.1, forward strand.
GGTCATCAGGATGCCAGAGGATTTCAGCCTTGGAGGCATCAAGGCAGCCCAATCCATTGCTCAGGGTTGGGAGTTCATTAGAAAGGAATAGCTGATGGTTTTATCTGCTTCACAGCCCCTTCTTCTGGAGGGTCTCACATCTGAGCATATCAAAGGGCTGAAATATTAATTAAGCCATCTAATACCCTGCCAAATTAGTGAGCATTTCCCAAATGGAAATGGAGCTCTCAAAGTCCAGTTTGTCCAAAGCCACTCTGAACATCAGTGGGCAAAGATCACAAAAGCCAAGGGAGGGGAAAAGCCTGTGAGAACATCGAGTCACTCCCCTTTTAATGTAGGATTATCCTCCAAGAATAATGGGCTGTGCTGCAGGCAGCAGAGGTTTTTAAAACTCCTTTTAAAAAATTAAAAGCCTTTTTGAGATTTTTCTGTGCTGCCAAGTGAGAAATCAGTCTGGACCCTTACTTTTTATAAACAAAGAAAATGCCCTCATGAACGTGAGGGACTCTTGGGTGGTTAGGGAACTTCTAGATCTGTGAGAGAAAAGTTCTCCCTTCTAGACAGCAGCAGAGATTTCAGCAGGCAGCAGGGGATTTCTGCATTTCATTTCTGAATTGCACCAGGTTTCCGTGAGATTCTCAAGGGAGACCCAAACCGAGAGAGCCTCGTGTTGGACATAACACCCAACAGCCCCAAGCCCCCTGAGCTGGTGCTTTCCATCCCCAGCAAGCCTCAGGCATGAGGAAGTTTGTGTGCACAGTGGATTTTGGGGGAATGAGTGGTCAGGGAGGTGCTGGAACAGCCAAGTGATGGTTTGTGTCTGAGTTGGGATCAGTTTGCACCTATTACAGATATTCCTCATCTCTGCTGTGTTCCCAGCTTGGTATTTGGAGTTCCAGATGATTCTCCTGCATGTTAAAACCTCGTGCTGTGTGTGGCCAGGCAGTGGGGTGTATTTATCAGCTGGAAGCACCTGCAGGGAGCAGCTGCATTTCCCATTCTGCTGTGCTGGGAAGTGTCCCTCAGATTGATTCTTTTTAATAAACATCACACAGATGAGGGAAAATCCACATGGAAAATGCTGCTGTTTTCATTTTCACAGCCCAGTGCAGCATCTTCTAAGAGACAGATAAGAAAATTGTACCACTGTGTCAAAATCTACTTGGAAACTGAATCAGAAAATAATCACAGTTTAAGAGAAAACTGCATCAAATTCCAGGAATAAAGGGCACCTTTTTATGAGCTGAAGGTCTCTGAATAATCCATTATCTGGAATCTGCAGAGGATTCAATAGGAGAGCCATTGCTGTATTTCCTTTATACTTACTGGAATTCAATTTCGTTTTGTATTCTTCTTTGACATTAAAATATTGATGTTTACATCACTGCTCCACCTCAGTGCCAAAGCTGGGAATGGGAAGACAGTGGACTGCAGATAACATGTAAATTAGGGGGAAAATAAATTCCCTTCTGGGAGATTTATGGCTCCCAGTGGTTTGTACTGCTTAGAAACGGAATCTTCTGTTTTTACAGCTCAGGATGGGAATCTGTTTAGGATTTCAGACCTGGGTTGAAAGAGCCTTGCACTTTCTTTTTAATTTCCTTGCAGTCAATGTTTCTGGTCAGGATAATCCTTGCATTGACAGGGCTGGAGAGTGTCATCTCTCTGACAGAACAATTCCAGTTCTGTGTGATCCACATCAAACCTCCCTGCCAGCCGCTGCCAGCTCCCCCAGGTTCCTCAGAGCAAGCCTGGATTCAGGTTCCATCTTTCCAAGGGACAGTGGAAGGTGTCCCTGCCCAAGGGGGCATTGTTGGGGTCTCTCCCAACCCAAACCATTCTGGGATTCCATGACCTACAGTCAGCACATCCCAACTCTAAACCTCAGCAACTCCGGGAATACAGCACACCAGTTCACCTCATCCTGATCTAAATCAGGATTTCCTGACTGTCACTTGTTACAATGGTAAAATGCCCTGGTTAAAAAAAAAAGAAAATTAATTTTATTTCTAATTTAATTTTGCTAAATTCAGCTGGTAACTCAATACCTTTGCTTGTTAAAGGATGCTCTTGTAACAAATGTTCTCCCTATGTAGGTACTGACAAACTGGGATTAAATTGTCTCTTAATCTTCTTTTAATGAGCTTAATTGAACATTGTAATATCAGTTGAATCTCCCACAAAAAAAAACCACCTCTCAATAACTGATTTTCCAAAGAACCTTAAAGCCACAAGAGCAAGGAAAGTGTCCCAACTCCTCCGTCTTCTTTTGTATTTCTGGCCTCTACTAAATAAAAACAAAATATTTGGCAAGGAATTTCTCTCATTTCCAAGGCAGGTTGATGATGTGAGGAGTCAAAACATTGGAATTCCCCCATGGAGCCAAGGCTGGCACTGAATTCAGGAATAATGAAAGAAATGGAATAAATTCTGAGAAATGTGGATAGGAGATATCCTCAAAGATCTCTGGGAAGAGCCATTAAATGCTGACTGGTTCTCTATTAGCACTTTCACACATGGTAATTGCTTTTCTCTCTTTGGGGCTGTTTTAAGGGATCTCTGGCTCCCTTTCCTGATGGCAGAGAAGCTCCTGCCAGGCTCCCTCTCCTCTCTGAGTGGGAAAATCCTCCCTGAGTGCCTCTGAGTCCCTCCCCGGGGATTTCCTGGGGCAGGAATCGCTGCCCTGGCTGTGCCAGAGCAGGGCTGAGGCTGGAATCACAGTTTAATCCCAGAGTTTAATCCTGAGTTCTGTGGTGTGACAGGAGCCACGCCTGGTCTTTCATGTTCCATTTCCTTAAGGATTCACAGGTGCTTTTTCTTCTTCTTCTTTTTTTCCCCCCTCTTTTCCCCTCTGAGGTCTTTTCAAAGTCTTTCTTTTTCTGTTTGCACTTGTAAGAGACTCCGCTACATCAAATGCTGGGTGTTGCTGCCTCTGTAATTCCAGGTTAAACACACGTGAATCCATGACCCTTGTCTTGTCACTCCATCCCTTGTAAAGTCTCTCTCCATCTTCCTTGTAGCCCCTTCAGGCACTGTGAGGCCACAGCTGAACATCAAATGCTGGGTGTTGCTGCCTCTGTAATTCCAGGTTAAACACACGAAGGGATGGGATGTAAACATCAGGAGAGGTTTCATTCCCCAGAGAGCCACCAAAGCTGAGCAGAACACGGCTCCCAGGCAGCTTTGTCAGGTGTTTTATTGACTCCTGACAAAGAGGAGAGCCTGCTGACCTCTTCACTGCTAATCAATCCCACATCCACCGCTCAGAGCACGGAATCCCAGCGTTAGTGAGGCTGGAAAAGAGCTCCAAGGCCATCCAGTCCAAGCTGGGTCCATCCCCACCTTGTCCCCAGCCCAGAGCACTGAGTGCCACCTCCAGGAATTCCTTGGGCACTCCAAACCTCCCTGGGCAGCCCCTGACAACCCTTTCCATGAAGAAATTCTTCCTGAGGAAGAATGAACCCTTCAGGGAAGTCCCTGCATGAACACAGCTGCTGCACGCATCTTCCTGCCCTCTTAAAAGACCTTTTCTAGTTTCAGATTTTAATTTTTAGCATTTTTCTGTTTCAAATCTCACAGCAACGCTGTGGAACACTACCAGTGCCAAACAAATCAGGAACTTGGGAGCAATGCTGAGCTGAACCTTGACTGTCAGCTTTGCTTTGCTGCCTCTCCCTCTTTCTTCAGTCGTTTTGCTGAGGTGCCAAAAGTGACAGAGCCAGTGGATGTGTGAAGTCACAGCCCCTCACATGGGTGTGTCTGGCTGGGATTTGACAGTTCCCTGGGAATTGACAGCTCCCTGGGAATCTGGTTCCCTGTGAAGCCCTGCCCTGCCATGGGGAGGGCTGGAAATGGGATCACAAGCAGTGTCTGATGGAGAACACTCCTGTCCCTGCCCCTGGTATTGATCCTCTCTGTGTTCCAGCTGTCATGAGGATATTTTCCTTCAGGTGTTTCTGGGTTTGGAGTTCTCACTTCCACAGAGCATTTCCCAGAGCTGCCAATCCATGGAGTTATTGGTGTTTTCCCATCTTCATTCCTCCCCAAACCTCTCACACCAAATCTATCCCCAAAAACAGCCTCCTGCTCTTCCACTCCCACTTCCACGTACTGCCAGAAACCAGCAGCAAAATAAAACAAAATAAAACTTCCATTCCATTTCATTGGAATGTTCTGAATGCAAAAAGCCTTGGTGGAAAAGAAGGTGGGAGCCTGTGGAATTGCAGGTCTTACATCTGTGCAGCCCCAGGTGGCTTTGAGGGCAGACTGGACCTTACAGCTGGAAAAAAAAAAAAA
>NW_024527378.1:0-30197 GCF_017590135.1 Pyrgilauda ruficollis
AGGGCCATTTGAAAAACTTCAGATGGCTGCAACAGTCACTGTAAATAGACAGTAGTAATAGGCAAACAGATCAAACAAAAATCCACACCTGCAAGTGTGCTAAGTCTCTGTCTAGCTTTTACAATGAGCAAAGCAACCATCTCATGTTGTGTGCTTACAGTTTTTGACATCTGGTGTGGTAAAAAAATCCACTCTATGATCAGCAAGGGGTCAGGTGCTTTAGGATCCCACTGAAATATCAAAGCATGGGGTTGCCTAGCCAGATTCAGAATTATTAAGGAAAAGGGCAACTCAGGGGCCCATCAGGCTGCTTGCTGATTCAAAATGGTATCAGCTACCAGTTGCAGTGCCTGGCAGGCCTCTGGTGTGAGCTGCCAAGGAGACAGGAGATCTGGTTCCCCTTTCAGCAGATCAAACAAAGGGTTCAGGTCAGCATTTGATATTCCTAGCAAGGAACGAACCAAATTAATTGAACCCAGAAGCTTTTGAGCATCATACAAGGTACAAATGTTTGTTTGAATCTGTAAAGGCTGAGGAGAAATACTCTGGGTCCTAATGCACCAGCCCAGGTATTTCCAAGGGGGTTGACGCTGGATTTTTTCAAAAGAAACACAAAACCTTGCTTGGGTTACAGCAGCAACGACAAGGGCTAAGGCCTCCTCCATGACTTCCTGTTTTTCTGCTGCAATATGAATGGCATCCATGTAATGATATAATAAGGCAGCAGGCATCTTTTGGCAAATGGGGCTAAGGACCCTCGCAGTAAACCACTGGTAAATAGTGGTGCTGCATTTCATTCCTTGAGGAAGGACAACCCAGTGATATCTTTGCAGGGGTGCTTGCATGTTGGTGCTTGGAACAGAAAAAGCAAATTTAGGAGCACCATCAGGATGCAAAGGAATATCAAAAAAGCAGTCTTTTAAGTGAATGACTGTTAAGTGCCAATCTCGAGGGATCATGGTAGTGGATGGGAGACCAGGATGAAGGGCTCCTATGTCCTCCATGGCATCATTAATTTTGTGGAGGTCTTGGAGCAAGCACCACTTGCCAGTTTGTTTTTTAACTACAAACACAGGTGAATTCCAGGGACTGGTAGAGGGGACTATATGCCCCTTCTGAAGTTGTTCTTGGACAAGGTCAGTGAGTGTGCATAATTTAGGTAGTGGGAGGGGCCATTGATCCACCCGAGGGGTGTTTCTGTTTTCCAGGTTAATTTCAGGGTATCACGTGCCACAATGGCCCCTATTAAAAATCAGACTGAATTTTAAGACTCCATTGAGAAAGTACATCTTGTCCTCATAATACCATGGGCACAGGCAGAACAAATGGTTTTACAGAGGCTATGTGATCTTCAGGTCCCATCACTTGAATTAGATGGCGACTTTGGTAACTGCGACTGCTCCCCCCAATCCCAGTGAGAGCTTGGGGTACCTCTGTGAGGGGCCAAGTGGGGGGCCACTTGGCTTGAGAGATAATAGTGACATCTGCTCCGGTATCTAAAATACCAGTGAGTGTTATCTGTTCCCCCTGTGATGACAGGGTACATTTTCAAGTGGGACATTCATCAGAAATCGTCTGCGCCCATAATATTTGTGGGGTTTCTATACAGCCAAATCCTCCCACCCTAGTATTGCATTCTGTTAAAAGGGATGACAAACTGTCTGAAAAATGAATCGATTGTGCAATACATGTACCTTGAGGGACAGTACAGGGTGGAAAGGGAGTCCAAGCCATGATTTTAATTTCCCCAACAGAGTCTGAGTCTATAACCTCCAAGAGAACAAAAAGACCTAAAAGGGTAGTTGAAGACCTCCCCACCAGCAAAGCACTTTTCTGGGGTCCTGGTGGGCCAAAAATTCCTGTAGGGAGTAAATGAGCAGAAGAGTCAAACAACATTACTGTGATTGAGGTTGCCAGGTCCAGTCTAGCACTGTCTGCAGTTGCTGGGTGAAGACTTGAGGCAATCCTCCGTTGGGTAGTCTTGGTGGCTGCGCTTGCGGAAGTGGCATCTGTGGCGGCAGCTGAGGGGTTGATGTCGGCTGAGGCATTTGTGTTGGAGAGCAGAGCCAGCCTGCGCTGTGGTTCCAGTTTCCCTGGATCGGGTGACCTTCAGAATCATATTTAGAGCGACATTGGTTAGAAAAATGACGACCTTTATGACACCATGGACATACATCAGGGATTTTTTGCTTAGCTCCTTTCTGAGCAAAGCAGTCTTTTTTAAGGTGGCCAGGCTTGACACAGCTGTAACAAACTGCTGAAGTTCCAGAGGCACCTTTGACAGCTGCAAAAGCTGTGGCCATAGCTTCATATTGATGGTCTATTGTCCCAATGCGGTTGCACGCTTCAACCATTTCAATAAGAGTTTGTTCTTGGTTAGGCAGGGACTTAAGGAGCTTTTTACAGTCTATGTTTGCATTTTCAACAGCAAGCTTTAAAAGCAACATTTCACGAGTGTCTGCATGATCTATTTGATGTTTGAGTGCTTGCTTAAGGAGGTCAACAAACTCCATGTAGGGCTCCTGAGGCCCCTAGACAATGGTTGTGAATGCTTTCTGAGATGTTTTTGAATTGGGGACCTTAAGAAAGGCTTAGGTGAGCTGCATCCCAGGCTCCATCAAGGGCTTCCCTTGGGCAGTCTCATGCCTGAGCAGCAGGATCTGTGTACGGTCCTGTTCCCATAAGCTGCCTGATTGTGAGGCCTGCCAGGATCTGATTAGCATGACTCACATAAGTTATAAGAAGTCTTTGCAGACCCTTGTCCCACAAGCCATATTGAATGGGAGATAGCAGCAGCCAAGAGAGAGTTTTTAAATCATGCGGGGTCATTGTGTGAGCAGCAAACACAGAATCTAGCATGTTTGTAAAATACAGTGAGCTGATACTGTGCTCTGTAACTGCCTGTTGGAGCTCTTTAATTTCTGGGAAAGACAGCTGTTACCAATGAGCAGTCCGTTTTTGGGTTCCGGAATATATTACTGGTGCCACAGTTCTTTCAGCAATGTCAAAGTCTCCCTCCCTTAATGCTTGTTGTTTTAAGCATACCCAGTTGTCATGAGGGTCAGGGGGATATAAATCAGGTTCTTTGTCAGGATCAATGTATCCGGGGTCAAAGGGATCCTCCTCGTGACTCTCCTGTTCACTTTCCTCACTGTTTTCTGGACTGTAGCCAGCAGCGAAAGCCCCTACAGAGCACGAAGGGCCCTCCTCCCTTCCCCTTGTAAGAGATGGTATGGAGGCTGAGGGTCACATTCGCCGTGGTGTGGGAGATGGAGATGTGGTCTTTTCAGAATGTATGGAATTCTGAGACTCCGCTGTAAAGGGGGGGGCAAACAACTTTAGCAGCAGTCTCTTCAGATTTTAAAGAACATTGACCTTCTTCCGTAGAGGAAGAGCAGGCATTCCCTGCAGCCCGGGAGTTTTCTTGAGCCTTTAAGGTCTCAAAAATCACTCACCAGGAAGGCATAATTTCTGCAGCTGCTTTACTTCCCTTGGTAACAGAATCCCATAGCTTAATTCCCACTTTGTCCCACAGATTTCTTGTAAAGACTGTGGATTTGGTGATTCCTGAGATCTCAGCAGCTGCCCATTGTAATAGGACTTTTAAGTCATGTGAGGGTACAGTTTTGCCATGCTGTCACAACAGCTTAGACATAAGTCCAAAAATGTCTCTTTCCTGGGCAGATATTTCCTGACCCATTGTCCCCTGCAGTGGCTAACCTCCTACATCCTGGAGGGGGTATCTCACCTCCTTTATCCCGAAGGGGTTCATCACTGGTCAGCTTTCCTGCTTCCTGTGAGCAGCACTTAGTTCTGCAGGGCTCATCATCAGTCTCTCAGCTAGGTGATCTCTGCTTCCTCACAACGAGGGCACCATTTGACAGCGATTGACGAAAGAGATGTGGACTCCATGGTTTGCACACATGAAGCTGTTTATCGATTCGCAAAGCTGAGCTTATATACATTTTCAGCAGTTACTAAAAATAGCACAACTATAACATTTATGTAACTGAAGCATGGACAGAATGACTCTCCAGCTAGTTAAAGTTGAAAAGAAGGGTATTTATTACAGCGCCGGGTGCATGTGGACTCTTTTCTAAAGACATGTGTGAGGAGTTGGAGACTCCTGCTCTCTATTTATACAGAAAAGGTTTTACATATTCACACGGTTTCTAAGGACGCATAATACATAATCATTACCTGCCTACTTCGTATTATAAGCAGCTGAATATCCATTACGGCTGCACAATTGTCCTCTTTAATTGGATCGGTGGGCTTCTGGGGAGGAAGTAAGACGTCTTCCTCATTGTAGACTCTTCACTCGTGTCAAGTTGGCAGGGCTCCTTTGTGGCCGCATTTCTCTTCACAGAGAAAAGCAAGGCACAATTTTTCCCGAGGATTTTCTGGGAAAGGCAGAGAGAAGCCTCAGAGAAGCAAAAAACAATTCTTATCTCTATTCTCTGCTCCTGTTGTTTTGCACATGTGGAATCTGTTGGAAGATTATTTACCTGAAGGAATTGCTTGATTGGATTCTGGTGGAATTGTTTATGTTAATTAGCCTATCAGGTCCAAGATGTGTCCTGACTGTCAGGAGACAGTCACGAGTTTTCTGTAGTATTCTTTAGGATTCTTTGTAGTATAGATATAGTATAGTATAATGTAATATAATATAGTTTTAATAAAGCAAGTGTTCAGCATTCCAAAGCCTTGGAGTCAGATGCCAATCATTCCCGTGACGGGGACACCTTGCTAATCTGATTCTCCTTGACTTGCTGGTCACAGTCCAAACCTCCTCTCATTCTTAGAAGTCAATGGTATTTATGGCTCCTGTACTCTTACAATACTTCATATATCACCTATCATTCCCAGTCTTGTTTCAGTTATCCCCACCTGGCATTGATTGATTTTCTTGTTAGGCTCTAATCACAGTATACGATCTTTGCTAGCTACATTTCTAACTTAACCCCTTGACTCAATTTCCCCCTTTCTCTGCAAAGTTAGTAAATTCTTTTAGAAGAGGGTCATTCCTCAGGCCTCCCTGTGCTGGAGAAACCTTTTAAGGTGATGGTGAAGGAAGGAGTCGGTCCTGATGGAGGGTTTAATCCAGAGGTTTTATTCTGGGCCACATGGCCCTTGAATATAGCAACAGCTCCACCAGGACTCTCCCAGCGTGTGGTGTGCCCATCCTTTCACCCAGGAGAGAGGGGGAGGGGAGGGAACACAAGGGACCACCAATCCAGGTATGGGGGAGGGGGTCTCAGGTGAGAGGGACCTCTGGATGGGTCAGTGGCTTCCCAGGGGGTGGAGAGCATCCTTTGAACCTGACAATCACTCGATGCTCCCCTGGAATTTCTGGGTTGATAGTGCCCAGCAGGAGTCAGGGTAGGGGAAAGGAGAGGTGATTGACACCTGGGGAAGGACCGAGGTAACTGAGGCAAGCCATGACATCACACCGCAACAAATTCTGACAAAGTTACAAATGCAGAGATTAGATTGTGTTTCATTTATAGTGAGCTTGTCCACTATTATGGTGGAACATGCTGTCCTGAGGCACACACAGCCTTGTCCTATATACACAAGCAGGGTTGTTCAGTTAACTGGATTGTAGCCATGATATTTTATGAAAAATCCTTTTGCCAGGATTTTTCTCCTGAGAAGCTGAGGAGCCTCAGGAAAGAAATGTAAACAATAACTATCTGCTGCTATGGAATGCAACAGGTGCATCTGTGATTGGTGCATGTTGGTTGTTTCTAATTAATTGTCAATCACAGTCAGCTGGCTCGGACTCTATGGGAGTCACAAGCTTTTGTTATTATTCCTGTCCTGTCCTTTCTAGCCTTCTGATAGATCTTTTCTCTCTATTCTTTTAGTATAGTTTTAGTATATAATTTTAATATAATATATATCATAATATAATAAATCAGCCTTCTGAAACATGGAGTCAAGATTCTCGTCTCTTCCCTCGTCCTGGCACCCTCGAACACAACCATATTGGATGAATTTCAAAGTGACAAATGCTCTGTTCTGTATCCAGACAAGTATCTTGGTCACTATTTATATTTGAAATTGACCAAGACCCACCAAGATTGAAGTTCTCTTTCTAAGTCAAGCATTATCCTAAAACAACTTTATGAATCTCAGCAGGGAATGTGCCTTCCCCACCTTCTCTAATAACTGAGGCAGCCACTGATTGCATCCATAATTGTGGTTGTATGCACCCAAGAGCTAAGGAAATATTTTCAGTAGCTGTGCCCAAGGTGTCGATTATCAATTCATGGTCTCGTTCCTCTATATATTCCCATTCTGGTAATATCTTGGACACTGTCCACTGGGTGGTACCTAAAGCTAGTAAAAAAGATTGTAAAGGCTGTTGTAACTTCATAATGTCACTGCCAGTTGCAGTGAATTTGTTCATTAATACTTCTGAATCCATTGTATTCAAAACTCCTAGTCCTGTTCCTAATAACCCAGTTAAATCTCTTTTTCATCAGAGAGTGTATGGTGTACGCTTCTGTAACCAGGTGCTCCAATCCATAAAAGAAGTCTTAAGGAATGGGGTACACTCTGGTTTAATGGCAGAGGCATTTACCTGCATTGACATTTCTACTCACTTCAGGGACCATTCTGGATTAAACAACAGCCTTTGAATCCCAGTCCTTTTAATGGCATATGGCCCAATTCTGGTAATTGTCTCTTTTAAGATCTGAATGGGTGTAGTCTTAGTCTGGGCAGTCTGTTTTGGTAGTGGCATTGCTGTTTAAATTGTATACCTCCGAGAAGCATCACAAACTTGGGATTATATTATAGTCAGTTCTATAATTCTGGTCTGCACATCCTTCTATTCTGAGTCTGAATTCAGGACAGTTATTTAGACATTTGTCACAACATTCAGGGACAATCCGGATGAGTTCTACAGGCCCTTGATGGAATGCATGGAACCCATCCTGGACAAATGCATAATCACATCCCCAGATATTTCTCCCTTCTCAAACAAATGCATTTGTGACTTTCAGCATTTTTGACAGAGACCTATGGGAGTAAAAGTCCAAAGCTTTTCCTTGACAGATATACGTACTAGTCACATTATATATGTGTGGCATTGCATCAACTCCGGTTGTGGCCATAACTATGATTATGAAGGCCACAACTGTCCAAATTGTACTTGCCATTCTCTAAAACAAAATCAGACTACCCTAACATTAACATTTCTCTCTACAATCTACTTATTTTCCCGAATAAGCTTTAATTTCAGTTCATCATCACCCGGTGTTGCCTTCCAAACACCTTCTGGAGCCTTCTTCACTCAGGAATGATGAATCGAGGCGTTCTGTTCTTTGATCTTGATTGCAGTAAAAGTGGTGAGAAGCACTTGGAATGGTCCTTCCCACTGTGGTTCCAGGGGCTTTTCTGCAAAAGACTTGACATACACATAATCTCCAGGCTGTATGTCATGCACTGGTCCATCTAATTCTCTGCTCCGGGTCCCAGCCACATATTTCTCAATTTCTCTGAATTGGTTGTTTAGGGCCATCATATAGTTGTGTAGGGTTTCTTCCCCTACTTGGGTTGATGTTCCCTCTTGTACCTCATATGGCCTTCCATATAATATCTCAAAAGGACTTAATTTTTCTTTTGTTCTTGGTTTAGTCCAGATTCGCAATAATGCTAATGGAAGACCCTGGGGCCAAGGTAATTTTGCTTCTTGCCCTAGCCTTATAATTTGCTGCTTGATTAAATGATTCATCTTTTCTACTTGGCCACTTGACTGGGGATGATATTGAGCGTGAAGTTCCCAGTCTATGCCAAATTGGTGGCTAATTTGCTGTACAATATTTGAAAGTGTGGCCCTCTGAGGATATTGTGGCTAGGACTCCAAAGCATGGTATTATCTCTTGTAGCAATACTTTGGTTACCTCTTGCACTTTGACAGTTCTGGTAGGAAAGGCTTCTGGCCATCCTGAAAAGGTATCTGTTAATACCAACAAATATCGATACCCTCCTTTTCTAGGTAGTTCTGAAAAATCAATTTGCCACTGTTGCCCAGGCCCATAGCCTCTTCCAATTTGTCCAAGTTTTGGTTTGGGAATATTTTTGGAATTAGTTTGGAGGCAAAGTCTGCATTGCCTGGTGTCATGATTCGCTCATACGAACAGGGTTGTGATGGTTCGTTAGCTGATCTCAGAGTGCAAAGAACAACACAGAAAGAGGATTGCAATATCAATCAAAATAAATGCACCTTTTGTTGAATGACCACAGAAAATGCATTAAAGGAATTAGGAAAAGGAAAATAATAGAGAATGAGAGAGAGAGAGAGAGGGTATAGCTACCAAACGCAGAGACGAAGTCCTCGTGGTCCAGTTGATAGAGTTTGCCTAGTCACGTCAGGGAGATCTCAAAGTCCTGGTTAATTCAGGGGTCTATTATAGTCCTTTGCTGAGGGGGGGGGGAAACAGATATTGAAATCACTGAGGGGGAAAAGGTATTGAAAATGGGTACAGACAGTCCATGTTCTCAGCAGGATAAGTCAATATCAGCAGTGAGCGGGACCCATTGTTTCAGGACTGGTTTCTACGGGAAACCAGTCTAGGTCCAGTGAACACATCTGCAGGCAACGCTTGACAGGCATCCCACTTCAGTCAGGCCAGCACTCCTGTATCAGAATTATAGGGGTCTCAGTCTCAGTCCTTGGGAGGGGGCTTCAATCTCTGTTCATCACAGTGGTAGTGAAGGAGATGAAGGATTTTCTGTGGGGGGGACCACCAAAGTTGCCCCAGCAAGTTCATTTGGCCAAGAGGTGGGGAAATTCATGGGCTATTGTCGCAAAACAGGTGCAAGCATATAGGACACGTCACCCCCGGCAGGCCCTGCTAGAAGCAGTCACTGTAGACACAGCTGCGAACAATCACTTGGCAGGCCAGAACTCTGCTCAGGGGCCTCAGGATCTTGGTGTGCATCCACCTCAAGCAGGTCAGAATTCTGATCAGGGTCCTCAGGGTCCCGGTCTCTGTCCTTGCTACGGTCGTGAGGCAAATGAGGGGAACTTCAGACCGTCTTTCACACCTGGTCACTTGAATAACTGTACCTTGTAAATTTCTAGCTACAATCCTATCTTTTAAATAATTATACAAGGCATCTATTCCCCAGTGGGTTTTCTAATGCTCTTCTTTTACTAGTGACCACAGCAAATAGGAGGGAGCCACAAGCTTTCCCTTCCCTTCCTGTGTAATAGCCCATCCTTCTTGATTATATTTCCCATTCTCAGTTTCAATAAGTCTCTTATCTTTCTTATTATACTTTGGCTCACCCTCTAGGGAAATCTGTCCATCTGGAATCAAAGCTGCTTCAACAGATGCTTCACCTTTAGCTGCTTGTTTTGCCTCTCTGTCTGCCAGCTCATTCCCTTCTTCCAATTCAGAGCTCACTTTCTGGTATGCCTTAATTCCTCTGCGTGTATGCACAACTCCAAATGCATACCCTGAGTCCATATAAATGTTGATTTCTTTTCCTTTTGCTAATTCTAAGGCAATGGTCAAGGCAATTATTTTGGCCTTTTGCGCAGAGGTCTTTGTTGGTAATGGTCTAGACTCGATTACCTCTCTGCAGGTGGTAACTGCATACCCAGCATGCCTTTTTCCACTGATGGCGTAGCTGCTTCCATCAGTAAACCAGGTCTCAGTGTCCTCAAGAGGAGTGTCCTTTAGATCTGGGAGACTGGAGTAGGAAGTTTCAATCGTCTCCAGGCAGTCATGGATCACTGATTCTCCTGTATTTCCACTGAGAAAGGAAGCTGGGTTCACAAGGTTAGTGACCAGAATCTCAACATCATCTTGCTCTACCATTATAGCTTGGTATTTCAGGAACCTCTGTGGAGAGAGCCAATGTCCCCCCTTTACTTCCAGTACAGTAGACACTATGTGGGATACCAGCCCAGTCATCTTCTGGCCCAGGGTGAATTGACGTGCTTCCTGGATGTTCAGCACTACTGCAGCAATGGCTCCAAGACACCCTGGCCATCCTTTAGGTGCTACATCCAGTTGTTTGGAAAAATAGGCAACTGCCCTCTGGTACAGGCCCAAGTCTTGTGCTAGTATTCCCAGGGCGAGCCCTTGCTTCTCATGAGAGAATAAGAAAAATGGTTTGCTCACATCTCGAAGTCCTAGAGCTGGGGCTGACACGAGGGCCTTCTTTAACTCGTCAAAGGCTCGCATAGCTTCTTCTGTCCATTGAAGATCTCTGTTCCCTTCTGTGATTAGGGCATACAAGGGTTTAACCAACAGTCCACAATTGTAAACCCACAGGTGGCACCAGTCCGTCATCCCTAAAAGGTCCTCAGTTCCTGTATTGTCTTGGGTTTTGGGGTCTGACATATTGCTTCTTTGTGGTCTTGCCCTAGAGTCCTTGCCCAGCACTGACCTCATAACCCAGGGAGACAACTGTTTGCTTTATTACTTGAGCCTTTTTCTGAGATACTCTGTACCCTTGTGTCATGGTTTTGACATGGGAGGAATTTAGGGAAGTGATGTAAAAGCTTTTTGTGCAACTGACAGTCTGTTGAACCACTGAGAAGCTGGACACACCTCTGTGAAAGATACATGTTAAAGACAAAAGAATCCCGGGAACTTCCTCTTTCTTTCCCGGCCAGCAAGAAGGTAACACGCCCCAGCCCGCTGGGTCCTGTCCTGGCTGGGCCCAAGAAGCCCGCTGGGCCCCGTCCCGGGCCAAGCCGGGCAGGCTCTACCGCGGGGGGCCAATCCCTATTCTGGCCGGGCTGGGCCCCAGCAGTTGCTGGGCAGGAAGGCGGGGAGGCTGCGGAACCCTGGCCGGAGAAGGGCTGGACGTGGCTTGTTAAGATCTTGCTGTCAGGTCCCCTCCCCCGAGCGCGGCTGAGACCAGAGGCAGCCCTACAGCCACGCATAGTGGCCCTGCAGCTGGAATTGAACACAGAGAAAACCAAAGACCAACCATAAAGCCGATCCTGACATAGCCCCAGCCGCAGCTCCCCCACAAGTTACTGGTGGGTCAGGTGACCATTTCCAGGGCCCAGGCCACATGTTAACTCTTTCAGTGCTTCAGTTCTCCCTCGAGTGAGAGAAAGGAACAAGATGCAAGCATGTAAAGGAACAATATGAAGACATCATGGTCAGTGAGGAAGAAGTTAAGTCCCAGATGGGAGGGATGAGGAGATGCCTTGATTTTAGAGCTGAAATCCTCTTACAAGCTATGGAGAAAAGACGTTTTTCCCTATAATGCATGAAACTATGGGGAGATGAAGGGTTCAAATTGATATCCTTCAACACCCTAAAGTCTCTTAGACCAATTCTGGAAAAACTTACTTAGTTTTCTCGCTCTGACCAGGCTGTCACATCTACTCACTCTTTGGTGCATTAGGCCTGGAAATCTTAAAATTGGAGAAATCTTAAATTAGCGAACCAAAACCACTACACCTTGTAAACCCAAAAAGTTCAGGAGGCTTACCATCTAGTCCACACATGCCTCTTGGGTTCGGGTAGCTATCTGGAGGCCGTCTACATACTGCAGCAGCTGTCCTTCCTGTGATGGAGCTTCCCAGGATTCCAGATCTCTTGCAAGTTGTTTTCCAAATATCATGGGGTTGGTGGGTTTTTTTTTTTTGCTTGTTTGGGGGTTTTTTTGGTTTTTTGAGAAAAATTTTCTGTCTGGTTTCATGGAAAGGGAGGCAAAAGAAGGCATCCTTCAAATCTAACACGGTAAACCAGGTTAGTTCAGGTGTAAAACATGTCACCAGGGTGTATGGGTTTGCCACTACCGGGTGCAGATCCTCTGTAATCTTGTTAACAGCTCTTAGGTCCTGTACTACTAGATATGATCCACCAGGCTTTTAACATGTAAAATGGGAGTATTAAAATCAGATTAACACTCTTTTAATAGTCCCAACTGCAAAAAGTTCTCAATTACCAGCCTAATCTCTTCTCTATCTTCCTCTTCCAAAGGGTACTGCCTGACCCCAACTGGTTGTTTTCCTTCCGTAACGTTAACTTGCACAGGAGATGCATTCTTTGCCCTTCCTGGTATGTTAGAGGCCCATACCCCAAGAAACACATGATCCATTATTTTCTTGTTAATTTTATTAACATTAAGCTTAGTATGTCTACATATTGTTGATCCTTTACCTCCAAAATAATATCCCCATCTTTTGTTTTTAACTGCTACACAAACCTATAAATCCCCACTTGTTTTCCAAGTTTATATGCTTTTTTCAGATTGGCCAGTTGCTCCCCTTACCTTAACATAATCATCTGTTATAGACATCAAGGCTCTATTTAACACTGAGTAGGTTGCCCGTGTGTCTACTAAAAATTCCATTTTCTTAATTTCTATTTTTCTACTTTATCCCAACTCTTTACCTTAATTTGAAAGTCTTGGGGTATAAAAATAGGCTGAGCACACTCAGCTCTAATTATTTCTGCTGGCTTTTTCATATTATTTGAAACTCCCTTTTCCAATAATTCAAACAACTTGTTATTTCCTTGCTCCTCGTGACCAGTTGCTACTAAAATCCTTATAGCTCTCTGAGTAGCTTTTATTTCTTTAAAATGACAAAGTGCCTGTCTCAGTCTTCTCTACTTAAATGTCTGCCTATACCACATCTTTTCACACAGAATACAGAGATTGCAGTAGCTAAAAAGCACCCTTGTGCTCCCCCCACAACACACACACACTACCTATGCAAGTAGACAGTAATGTGTGCTAAAATTTTTGTATCAGACAAATCCCAAAGCATAAGGGCTCTGCAGGGAGTTGGAGGGAAGAGGAAGGAGGGCAGGAAAATCTCTGGTCCAAAATCAGCTTGATTTAAGTGTTGTTTCCACTGACAGAGGGCACACTCACTTTGCTGCCTTGCAGAATAACAATAATATTGTCCTGCACAAACTCCCAAAGATCAAGTCCAAACTACTGAGGTAAAGAGACCCTTTTGATCTGTCTAGCCATGATTAAAACAAATCGGTCTTATAAAAGGTCTGTCCCTGTTACAGCAAAAACTCTGAAATGCCCACAAACACCTCCTCTCAAATTCATGAGAGTCAAGGCTAAGCTGCTGTGAGGGAAATTCCTCTTCAAGCTATAGCAGCTACTGCTCTTCTGGTAGAAGAGAGCTGTAAACTTACTTTTGGAAGCAAACTAATTGTGTGTACATCTCATGCAGCCTGAAATGTGTTAAATCAAAAAGCTGAAAAATGGTTAACAGACTCTAGGATGTTAAAATATGAAGCTATTTTGATAGACAGTGATGACGACACTAGAGGTGAACAAAAGTTTGAATCCAGCACAATTTTCATATGGAGAACCAAAAAGTAACTTAACACATAATAGTTTATAAATTATCCAATACCAAACTAAAGTTCAGGAAGACCTAGCAGAACAAGCCCTCCCAGAAGGAGGATATTCAACAAGAATATATGTTGATCATTCATCCAGATGCTTACAAGGAAAAAAAATATCAGAATATGCCTTGGTTGATGGGAAAAATATGCAGACCATCGAAAAAGGAAAATTACCTTCAAACTGGTTGGCTCAATCTTGTGAATTATATGCTCTAAAAAGAGCCCTGGAATATTTGGCACACAAGAAAGGAACCATATATACTGATTCAAAGTATGCTTTTGGGGTAGTACACACCTTTGGAAAAATTTGGGAAGAAAGGGGGTTACTAAATTCAAAAGGAAAGGGACTGATACATGAGGGACTAATTTTGGAGGTTTTAGAGGCATTAAAATTGCCTGAAGAAATAGCTGTAGTACATGTTAAAGGACGCCAAAGGGGAATGACCTCAGAAAGAAGAGGGAATAATTTGGCAGATCAAGAGACTAGAGATGCAGCAGAAAATGGGACCAAAAGGGTTATGTTAATTTTGACCCCAGACAAGGAAGAATTGGAAGTTCCAAAGTTTAGTGAAGCGGAAGAAAAAGAAATACATAAGATAGGGGGAGAGCAAGATCAGTCTGGGAAATGGAAACTTCCTGATGGGAGACAATTACTTAATAAGCCACTTACTAGGAAAATATTAGAAGACATGCATCAAAAAACTCATTGGGGTACTCAATCTCTGTGCGATCACTTTTTAAGGAATTATGGGTGCATTGGAATTTTTGGATTGGCAAAGCAAATAACTGAGAAATTTATAACTTGCCAAAAGATAAATAAAAATGTAATGAGGAAAACAACATTAGGAGGCCGAGAGTTAGCTGTGTAACCATTTCAAAGTATCCAAGTGGACTTTACTGAACTTCCCCAAGTGCAGAGGTGGAAGTTTTTATTAGTAGTAATAGACCATTTAACTCATTGGGTAGAAGCTGTTCCCACTGTCAGAGCTACAGCTAATGAGGTATGTAAAACCCTTTTCGAACAAATTATTCCCAGGTATGGAATGGTTAATAGGAGAGACTCGGACAGAGGAACACATTTTACGTCAAGAGTCTTACAGCAAATAACTCAAGACTTGGGAATAAAATGGGAATTACATACCCCATGGCATCCACAGAGTTTGGGCCGGGTAGAGAGGATGAGCCAGACTTTAAAGAGAACTTTAACAAAATTAATGAATGAAACCCAAATGTCACTGGTAAATTGTTTACCTTTGGCTCTATTGAGGGTCCAAACACAACTCAGGTCAGACCTGGGAGTGTCACCCTGGCACGGCAGGCGGTTGTCTAGAGTGCCGCGACCTTCCTGAAGAAACGTCTTGAAAAAGACACTTTGGTGGCACAGGCACATCTGTGCTCACACCAAGTGATTTCAGCTCTTCTGTGTTATGGGCGACGCAGAAGGAGTGACAGGGTCTTCATGTGGGGTTCCAAGGAGAGCTTTCTTGAGCTTCTTACCCAAAGAGATCCAGGGACAAAGAGCCATTTAGGCATGGAAGGCAGGGTTTTATACATGGATTTTGAGGGCCGGGCAGAACACCCGGGCCAATGGGATGAGGGCACAGGGTTGGAGCAAGGGGGATGGGCCAATGGGATACATGGAATCTGCATGTCGCAGTAAGGCGTGCTGGGAGAAGTCTTTTTCCTCATCTTAACAAGGGTGGTTATCGCTTGAGGGGTTTTCCCTCTAGGGGATTGTTGTGCACTCTTTCCCTGTTGGCCTATTGGACTCCACATCACCTTATGAGATGATGTTTGGATTACCCTTTCTGACCACCCAACATGAAACTTCTACTTATGATGTAGGGGAAATGAGTGTTAGAAAATTTGTCACCACAATTGCAAGAACGCTTGAAAATTTGCGATTGAAAGGGATAATCTCTAAAATCACACCTTTACAATATCCATCCAGGGAAATAGGTACTAGTGAAAACATGGAAAGAACAATCTTTAACTCCACAATGGGAAGGTCCTTTTCAGGTCCTAGTGACGACTGAGACAGCAATCCAAACCAGAGAAAGAGGGTGGATCCATGCCCGCAGAATCAAAGGACCTGTGAAGGAACATAAGGAATGGACTATAACATCTAAACCGGGTGATACCAAATTGACTCTTAAGCGGGGATTGGGTGGCAATGAGCTGGGAAGAACTAAATGGTCCAAAGAGTGTACAAAGAATCACACCTAATTGGGAAATAAGGCCAAGCTTATATCAGTGGTTTCAAGTGCCACCTGGACAAGTTCTGAGACACCTCCAATACCCCCCTTGGGGAGGAATACTTCCACTTCAAACAGGAGGATCAGGACTGTTTCAGTCAGAGAATTCTCATATCCTGGCCTTAGCTTGTGACTTATACAAAGAAGAGGAGGAATTAGAACTTCCATCAGTACCATACCATATACTCTGTCTGATCCATCCCAATACTGGACATGCTAGCTGGGTTAAATGTAAATGCTTAAATTATGGAAAAAATTGGTATTGTAGTTCACAAAATCGACACTCTCATTGCATGAGGTGTTGAGCACCAAATCTATTCCCTATCCAGGTAGAACTCAGAACAAGTGAAATAATAACTTTGTTTTGTGGGTGGGAATTACTAGTGCCTGTTGGATGGGAGATGCCTGAGGAACAGTGGGAAACTACAGTTAAGGAGTGTGTCTGTCCGAAATTTCCCGCATTCATTGCCTCTCGATCATCATGATCCTACTGCTGATGGACTTTCTGTACGATGCCCACTGCTGACGCCTACTGCTGACGACACCTTCTGCTGATGGACTGCTGATGGACTCTTTGTACCCTTTCTCAATAGACTGTTTTGAAATGTGTGTGTCCTTCCCCCAATCAAAAAGGACTATAAAAGAGGTTAAAGCTGACTGGTACCCCTGGAGATCTCCCCTGACGTGAAGACGACAGGCTCTTCGTCGACTGGACTTCGAGGGACCTCGTCATCCGCACGTCTGGTAGCTATACACCTCTTTTCTTCTCTCTCTCTTTTTTCCTTATTCTTTCTCTTCTCTTCATTCCCCTTCTCCCTAACACATTTTTGTTGTGGTTATTCAATAAAAAGTACTTTTGCTTTGATTTTACTGCAAAATCCCCTTGTTGTGTCAGTTTTTGCACCCAGAGATCAATGAAAAGAACCTCCACGAATCTTGTCCTCTAGGACAGATCGTGACAAGGAGTGAGAAAAACAATTTGCCTGGAAATTAGCAAAAAGGAAGTGATGAGAAAATAGAGGGCAAGACCAGGTTGGCCACTGTACTTGCCACCGAGAATATCATATACACCTGCTATGGGTAGCAACCCCATAGGCATGGGAGGTGGAGGTATAAGCCATACCAGACCTCTGTTATTCCTTTTTCTGTCACTCATTTGTTGTCTTTTCCCTTTCTGGATACCAGCAAAATCATGTCACAAATGCTACCGAATGCTTTAAAGTGAAAAAACCTGAGGTTCCTCTTTTATTACACACACCCATGTCAACAGTCACTGTTACAACCCATCCAAATTAGCTACCTGTATGCAAAATGGGAAAAAATACTAGATTGTGGAAAACTTAGGAACAAATGGTAATAGGTTGGGAATTGAATGTCCAGAAGGGGAGTGATGGGTTTGTTTCACATTCGTCCGTAGGGGTAGAGTCCAAGATCTCGTAAAAGAACTTTTAGTAAACAAAAAGGCAAAGCCAGCACAGCAATCTATCTCTGTACCAACCCCATATCAAGATTTGTATACAAAACTTAAACAACAATTAGAAGAGGAAATAGATATCTCAATATCATTGTTGCTGCTAGAAATGAAGGGATGGGACTATTTTCAAGCTAAGAATGATTTATTGCTTAGATAAATATCACCCTCAGAGGCCTTGAGATTTTAGAGGAAGAAGCATTCAGCCATAGCTCAAGAGTAGTCGCAATTTTCTTCGTTACAAGTCAATATATAACTTTCTAAACCAATAGACAGTTGCCACAGAATTTATTCTGCTTTTCTAACCTATCACCTTTACTTATTTCTATTGACTTAATTCTATTGCACTGCAGATACTTTTATCTAATGGGCTTCTAACTTACAGGCACACATATGCTTCTATTATAACTTCTAAACTCTTAGCTTATTCCATTCAACCACACGCTTACATTATAAACTCTTCACCATCTTATGAGTACAGTTTCTCACTTACTTAAGGCATATTCTCACCTGCAACTATAGAAATATAAGTTTATGATTTTTCCGCTTAATAGCTGTGTATTGTATTTTTACATCAACCTAAGCTTCTTCTAAGGCTGCAGACAAAATCCTTCAGTGTCTGTGGAAGTTTCTGTTTTTCTGATTTCCACATCTTGAGATTTGGGAAAAACCTGTTAGTGGAATTGGGGGAAAGAATAAGTAAGGAACGTAACATAACCAACTGTTGGGTTTGTGGAGGGGCTTTGATGACAGAGGAATGGACATGGAAAGGCAGTAGCTCAGGCCTGGTTGAACTCCTTAATTGGAACTGGAGAAATATAAAGGGGGAAGACCGACCAGAAAGATGGATTTTTACTTCAGCAGTGATAGGAGAAGAATGTCTCTGGTGCACTGGGAAAAATTTTCTTAGTGAAGTAGGAAATACTCCCTGTAAGAGACATAAAGTTAGCAATGGAACTCTTTCATGGTGGATCCCAGAGGAACCAACTCTGTATTGGACTCAGAGAAAAGCAAAAGAAAAAAATTGTAAGTATAATAACAAAATCAGACTTTTCTAATGTAATGATCCAGGTAAGAATCCTTATTTTGGGATCCCAGAAATATCCAAATTTTGGGAGAATATAAATCAACAGAAAAATAATTATTGGAAAGCACCAGATGGTTTATTTTGGATATGTGGTAAAAGATCATACCCCAGACTCCCCTCCCAGTGGAAAGGGAGTTGTACTCTGGGAGTCATACAGCCAGGATTTTTTCTTTTCCCAGGACCAGATGGAGATCAATTAGGAGTGCCAATTTATGAGGATCTAAAAATAAATAAAAGAGAATTGATTGGAGGATTTCAAAAACGGGGAGATGAGGAATGGCCCCCGAATGCATATTGGAAACATACGGGCCAGCCACCTGGGCACAAGACGGGAGTTGGGGATATCAAACCCCAATTTATATGCTGAATCGTATTATAAGACTCCAAACAGTTGTAGAGATAATAACAAACAGAATTGCTCGGGAGATGGAATAAATATCAAGGCAACAAAGCCAAACAAGAGCTGCAGTGTATCAGAGTAGGTTGGCTTTACCCTATTTATTAGCTGAAGAAGGGGTGTTTGTGGAAAATTTAATACATCAGATTGTTGTTTGAAAATAGATGACAATGGGGATGCCGTCCTGGATATAGCCAAGAATATCAGAAAAAGAGCCCATGTACCAGTCCAAAAATGGAAACCAATGCTAAAAACTAGCTGGTGGGATAATGCATTTGGGATAGAATGGTGGAAGATGCTAGGCTTCTTCCTTTTATGTGCTACGGCTCATTTGATATTTCTTCCTTGTTTGATCCCCTGCTTTATTCCGCTAATCACCAGCATAGTCCAAGGCATACAAGTGGTAACAATGCCTATGGACCCAAAATTGGCTACATCTGGAATAGCACAAAAGATCATGGTGCTAAAGAAACAAAATAATATGAAAGACCCCTTTGAAGAAGCAAAATTGATTTGTGAAAAAAATGAGCAAATAATGGAGGTTAGAAAACAAGAATTACTGCTCAAGAAAAATTATTTATAAAAAAGAAGAGGATGGGATTGTTATAAATGCATATTATAATATTGGCTTTTCGCAAATATTAATAGAGGCTATATCTATAATGTTAAAGCAACTTTGCTATAAAGATATAGTTTTTATTTTATTTCTGTTGTTAACTAAACTTAGACATCGTAGTGAAATGGCTGATATAGTATGCTTGTGTTAAAACACCTGCTTGGTTGGGATAACATTCAGTAAACATGTGATGGAGACCCCTGCTCCTGACATGCCAATTATCAGCACCCACCGTCTGTAGAAAATATGGACCAAAAGCCCAATCTGGAGGTGATAACAAGAACAGATCAAAACCACAGCCAAGAAATACGCATGCTCTAAAAAGGCGGACCTGAGGAGGGGCCATGCTAAACAGTTCTTAAGACATGTAAACTAGTTTGGAGAAAAATTTAACTATGCATAATTGTTTATGATGATGCAATAGGATGATGCAATAGGAAAGGTATTTAAAGGGCGTCTCTGAAAAAGCAGGTGTGCTCTTTGCAGAATGGCAAGCACCCGGCTGTAAATCTTTGCTTTATTGTCTTTGTCTCCTATTGTCCTTTATAAAACTATTAAATTTTGACAGGAGAGTGAATCTCGTTTTCCACACTGATGTCAGCTTGCAGGAGGTGCTTGGCACTGCCAGGGCAGCCTGAGTTGTGTATGGTGGCAGGTTGCCTCTGGGAGACATCCAGCACCATTTGGAATTTTAGGAGGTGGCAGCCGACTAGGGGCCACAGGCCCCTGGGATGGATGCAGGGCCCCTGGACACGAACACCTTCTTTTTTCCATGGGAAACAAAATTCACCACACCAGTTTCCTGATGTCACTTTGCAGGAGGCACTTGGAACTGCAAGGGCAGCCCTTGATGTAGGTGGTGGCATGTCGATGACACAGTTTAGTCAGAGAGAGAAACAGATAACTTTCCCAGGCACCGTCCTAGGGAAGTTGTGAGAACGCTCAGAGAAAGAATTAAAACAAATCTTAATCTCTGCACCTGGTGTTTGTGAACATGTGGAATATTTGTATGCGATGTTTATGGAAAGATATTTTCCCATAAGGTGTTGTTTCTAATTAACCAATGGTGTGAGGGGTATTGCTAAGAACCAATCAGGTTCTGGGTGAAAGAACCTGTCTATAAAATATGTGAAGTCCCTAATAAAGCCTTCTGAGCATGGAGTCAGTGGTCTTTCTTTGGCTGTTCCTAACTCAACGTCGACATCTGGTGACCCCTCCGGAAACTGCAGGACGAATAGGACGCTTCGAATGTACCCCATCCAGAGACGCTGCGGCTGCCCTGCCGGTCCTCGCAGGACGGACTGGACGCCCTCCATCCTCCATTTAAGAGAGGTAACAGTGATTTTCCCTGCACCCTCCTTGAGACGGCTGGTCTTTTCGTGACCACAGGTAGTAGTAGCCCATGGCCAAAGAGCTAGGGTGGAACGGCTTTTCCCAGCATAGCTAAAGTGTCTACATCCCGGGGTACGGAGATGGAGAACTAAGAAAACAAAGATGCTCGCTCTGTGGAAATGGAGACTCCGAGGGGAGAGGGGGGCGGATGGGCAGCTGCCGGCTCTTTCTTGGCTCTGCCCAGACCCCGCAGAATCTACCCCTCGCCCAGGGACTATGTTCCACCAAAATATCTTTCCCCCCATGATTATGTAAAGCCAAAATATCCTTCTCCTGTGATGCCGCCCCCTACCTGGCAGACCATCCCCACTCCATTCACGCCGTCTTCGGTTCCCCCAGCGCTGCAGGCGGCGGCCGGGGTATCCCTGCCACAGCTGGTGATTCCAGCTCCCCCTACACCGCAGGAGACCATGGGGGGCTCCCTGCCGCAATTGGTTCCGCTCCACCTGGCGGTGCCAGCTTTCCTTGCTCCACCAGCGGCAGCCCGAGTGCCCCCCCCCCCCCCCCCCCCCCCGCCTTCCCCCCCCCCCAGCTGGCCGGGGGCAGCCCTTGTACAGCCAGCCGGCTTCCTTGCCCCTGCTGCCGGTTCCTTCTTCCCCTGCACTGCAGGCGATAGCGCAACCGCCTCCACTGCCAGCAGCAGCCGGGATGCCTCCACCACAGCCAGAGCCCTTCGCCCCGCTGGTCCCTCCTTCCTTTCCACTGCCACCGGCAGCGGGGGCGGTTCCGCTCCAGGCAGGTGGTGCAGCAGGATCCGTGGTCCCTTCGGCTCCTCCGTTCCCATTTGCAAAGCCAGCGCAAGTGCATGCACCACCCCCCCTGCATTGCCAGCACCCGCTGGTGCACCTTTGTTCCTGCCGACTTTATTCCCCCCGCAGCGCAAGTGGCAGCGGCAGCGCCTTCACTGTCGACAAATTATGTGACCGGAGCCGTAGTCTCTTCCGCCCCTCCGCTTTCATCTGCAGAAATGGCGCAACTGCCTGTGCCTCCTCCTCCACCCTCTGCTGTGTGCGGATCAGCGGGCATCATGTCTCTTGCAGCTTCATCACCACAGCCTGAGCCACTCGCCATGGCCGCGTCCCTCGCACCGCCCGCCATGGCCAGGTCCCCTGCCCCGCCGCCTGCTGCCAACTTCCCTGCCTCGGGGCTTGCAGCCGGCACCACCGCTTCGGTGCCTCCAGCTTGCCTACCATCCTCTGTCGGTTTTCCACCTCGTGGGGGATCAGTTTGGCTAGCTCTAGACTCCGGCAACACTGACAAGGACAACAGCAAAAGACTAGAGGCACTCTTTCTTCTCGGGACCAAAGTCTCACAGCTTTAATGTAGAACAACTCCAGGAGAGGAAAGAGATTGGGTACCTTGTGGTGGGAGATTTTAAATCCGGGGGGAAGGGGGGCGGAGGAAAGGAACTACAGCCAATGGGATACAACTGATGGGAGGGGCGAAGGGAGAAGCCAACCCGGGGGAAACCAACACCACAGGACTTGGAGGGGGGGTACGGAACAAACCATGTGATACAAAACAAACCACCCAGTGCAATAAAACAAACGACCCAGTGCAAAATAATAACTGAATAAACTACTCAGTGCAGTACAACACCTCCCCCTCCTTTTTTTTTTAAAGTTCAAAGAAAGGCGTCAGGCCTATTCTGATTCAGAATATGAATTTGTCCACCACTTATGATTTTCAGGCCCATTAGTTTGCTTTTGGTCCACAAACTCTGTGTGGTTGACTTCTGAGGTAGCAGGGATTAAACTGTTGATGGCTTTTAAAATTAAGCAACGTAGAATTCCGAATGCTAACACAATTACGAGAAGAACAACAAAAAACAACAGAACTGTTTTAACTATTGAGGTACACCACCCTGAGAGTGCCCAGTCCTTGAACAGTCTGCTGAACCAGTCTTCGGATTCTTGCTTTACTTGTCCGATCAAGCTTTTCACTTCTCGGAGAGCTGCGTGGACATTGGGTGCTTTCGAGGTTAAGTTAAGGCAACACAGCCCTTCAAATTCCTGACACTCGTGTCCATACAGCAGCAGGAGGAAGTCTATGGTAGCACAATTTTGGAGTGTGGCCTGCCTGGTAATCTTATTCTCTAGGAGGGAGCTGATGGAGGTGGATGTCAAGTTTGCTTGTTTGACCACCCAGCACTCTAGGTGGCCCAATTCACCTAGAGCTTTGTCTGCATGCTACCCATGGAAGGAACAGGGATGCAGCAATTGTTTTTTGTTTTGGTCCAATGAAAAATTTCTGAATTGTAATTTGGGTCCAAATTGTCACCACTTTTCTTTTGAAATTTGTTGGCTGAATTGTTTTTTCGAGTCCATTAGCCAATCAAGGTTTGGTTGGGTGCCAACAGGGACAACCGCCCGATCGCTTTGGCTGCTGTGACCCATGGAAGGAACAGGGATGCAGCAATTCTTTTTGACTTGGCCCAATGAAAAATTTCTGAATAGTAATTTGGGTCCAAATTGTCAGCACTGCTCTTTTGAATTTTGTTGGCTGAATTGTTTTTTCAGATCCATTCACCAATCAAGGTTTGGTTGGGTGCCAACAGGGACAACCGCCCGATGGTACATGGCCCTCCTAAAAGCCGAGATGGGATTCATGCCCATGCCTGATCTCCACAAATTAGGAACAGACCCTTAGGGAGGGTTTTGGGATGTGAATGGTATAGATTGTCTGCTGTAACGTGGCCTAGAATATTACACCACCTTTTGGCGGTGAACTCCTCTCAATATTGCAGTAGGTTGTTAAAGGCTTTAGTGTTAGATTATGGGGTGAAGATAAAGTGAATGCAGTATGGTGCCGGGGAGGAACCCAGTAGCTCTAATTCTTGGTGTTCCTGAGCTGCTCTGGGCAAATTTGGTAGGCACTCCTCTATGGGGTTCTTAATTATTACAGCCCACTGCTGATGGGTTTCATGTTGCTGGATGTTGTACTGTTTGGGACCTGAGTCAGGCATAGGTGTGTCAAAACTGGCTGGATACTCTCTAGCTTGCAATGGTAAACCTTACCAGGCAGGTAGACATTGGGTCTCTTGCTGCTGCAGTGGACAGGCATATATTTTCTTGTTGGAACGTCAGTGCCAGGGTCACCTAGATGTTTTGGCGTGACTGAGGTGCGATCCACACAGCTGTCAGACTGCTCAGCACGAACAGGATGACAACTTGGACAGGGCTCATTGCTAGGTTGAGTGGGAGGTAGGTTTCTTTTCTAAAAAGGAAAATCAAACATTTTAAAGCTTATTAAAAGTCAAAGGTCTGATGGAATGTAACTAGATTTTTTTTTTTTTAGGAAGGTTTTCTCTCCTTTTTTCGGCGCCATCTTCTTTTTGAAGCGACAGCTGTTTGTTTTTCATCCCCTTCTGCTGGTGCTGGATTTTTGGGGATGAAAGGTTTTACCCACTTTTGGGGTATCCAATGCAGGCCTTCAGAGGTGGATGCACATGTGCAGCCATGCCCCCAGGTAACGAGCTCAAAAGGACCCTTGGTTTCCCAAGTTTCCGGGTCCTTAATTAGGACTGGTGGACGCTGGGACAACTTAAACTGATTATTGCTGTGAAAGTGACGTACCACCAGAGGACTCATATTTTCAAACAAACAATTCAGAAAATTAATTGTAAACATGGCTTTGCAGAGCTTTTGTTGTGACATCCACACTATTGAACTGCTCTGCCTAGCCAAGACTTGTTTGAGCTTCTGGTGGACATGCTCAATTACAGCTTGACCTGTGGGGGAGTGGGGAATGCTTGCCTTATGCTACACTCCCCAGTGCTGGACAAACTCTAGGAACTCCTTGGATGCATACGCTGGGCCATTGTCAGTCTTGATTTCCCTAGGCATCCCCAGCACTGAGAAGGCTTGCACCAGGTGTTGTTTGGCATGCACAACCCTTTCTGCTGCGTGGGCAGAGGCATAAACCACACCTGAATATGTGTCAATGCTTATATGCACATATCTAAGGCAACCGAAACTGGGAATATGTGTAATGTCTGTTTGCCACACTTCGCAGATCCCAAGGCCTCGGGGGTCAACCCCAATACCCGAGATGGCATGATCTGGAGCTGACAACTGGGATAGGTAGCCACAATGGCTCGAGCCTGACTCCATGTTAGTTGGAAATGACAGATTAGACCCAGCACATTCTGATGGTATTGCTGGTGACTTAGCTTTGCTTGTTGGAAGACATCTGGAAGGCATGCCATTTCTGCTGGGGCAGCAAGGGAATCTGCTTTGCAATTACCTTCTGCGATTTCTCCTGGCATATCGGTATGTGACCTCATATGCATTACAAAGAATGGATGCTCTCAATGTGAAACTAAAGAAATTAGTTTTGAGAGCAACCTGAATAGATGCTCTTTCTCGATGTCTTTGAGAAATGCTTGCTACACCTTGGACACTACTCCCGCCATGTAGGCTGAGTTGGTGACCAAATTAATTGGCTCAAAGAACTTCTTAAAGGCTCTCACGACTGCAGCCAGTTTGGTGACCTGGGGCGACCCCTCCACTTTGAGCAGCCTACGACTCCTTTTCTCAGGAGGAATGAGGTGGAATTCATCATTAAACAATTTGTGTGATGGGGCGTGGACTGATATTTGTCCACTGTAGCTGTCCAGAGATAGTTGGAGGTTGGCATTGTTCTGGAGCAGGTACTCAAACATCTCTTTGGTCAACCTCTCGGGAGAGTTCTTTCCCTCCTTAGAAAGTTTGACTGGGAAGTGAATACACTTAAAGTTACAACCAGCCAGCTCATGTAGTCTCATCTTGGCTTTCTGTATCAGCTGAGCTATTAGCTCTTGTGGCTGTGTGATGGTTTTGGATGGCTACTGGGAAAGGAAAACTCACTCTATGATTAAGAGTGAATCCTTCTGCCCTTCGATCCATTGGAATCAATATCAAGTCATGCAAAGGTGGCAGCTTTCCGAGGACAATGAATTTGAAAGGCAGCTTGGGCTGATAACGATGAGCTTGCCTCTCAGCCAAAGCCTTCTGTGCTTTTTGGATTGCGGCTTTTGCCTCTGGGGTTAGTTCCCTGGGAGAAGCTAGATCTCTCTCCCCTTTCAATAAATTGAGGAGGGGATCTAGGTCCTCATTGGTGAGGCCTAGCCAGGGTCTGACCCAGTTCAAAGACCCACACAGGGAATGGAGATCCGCTAGGGTTTTGGGATCACTATCAATTTCTAATTTCTGTCGAACAATGGTCTGCACAGTGATCTCCAAGCCCAAGTACTTCCAAGGTAGCACCCTTTGAACTTTGTCTTCCTGCAGTTGGAATCCAGCAGAGCTTAAAACTTTAACTACTAGGTCAAGTGTGTGTTGGAGTATAGTGTCATCGGGGGCGCACACAAGCACATCATCCATGTAGTGGAGGATGATGGCTTCCCTTTTTTGGGCATGCACTGGCGACAGCAATGAAGCCACGTACCACTGGCAGATGGATGGACTGCATTTCATGCCTTGAAGCAATACTTTCCAGTGGTAGTGCTTCATTAGGGCTTCCCAATTGGTGGTAGGAACTGAGAAGGCAAACCGTGGTGCATCTTCTGGGTGTAGGGGAATTTGGAAGAAACAGTCCTTGATGTCCAAGACAGCCAATTGCCAATTTCAGGGAAGCATAGTTGGGGAGGGCATCCCTTGTTGGAGTGACCCCATCTCCTCAATTACTTTGTTTTTCTCCTGGAGATCATGGACGAGCCACCACTTATCCTTCCCTGGCTTTTTTATCACAAAGACCAGAGAATTCCAAGGGCTGGTTGTCTCTTCTATGCGGCCTTTGGCCAATTGCTCTTCTACGAGCTCCTCGAGCACCTTAAGCTTTTCCTTGCTGAGTGGCCACTGACTTACCCAGACTGGGGTATTATCCAGCCATATTAACTTGTGGGTAGGGTGCTCCACAGTGGCTACCTCTAAAACATCCTGGGGTGTCTTAGGGATAACTAATTTGACCCCCACTGGGACATGGTGTCTCTCCTCACAGAGGACCTTTGTAGTCGGTGACAAATGGACAGACAGTGGCCAATTTTCCATCCGGCCCCTCAATTTGTACGATGCTTTTTGAAATTTTTGCCAATGTGACTCCTATACCTTGGATTTTGCCAGCCATGGGTTGCAAGTCCCAATGTGACAGCCACATCCTTTCGGGTATGATTGTCACATCTGCCTCCATGTCAAGCAACCCTTTCACATGGAGATGGTCTGCTCCACGGGTTAGGTTGCATCCCACAATGGGTTTGTCCTCGCCAACCACTTCTGCCCAGTAGAGGCCAGGTGCTTTATCATCTACTGGGATTTCCGCTGGAACGGGAATGGCATGGGCGATGATTTGCCCCTTGGCCAAATAGAAGGGTGGCTGAGGACAGTGCGCCAGGAGAATGAGGTTAGGTATGTCTCCCTTGATGGTCGTGGGAGCCACCTCAATCTCTATGGGTGTGTGCACAGTGTCCCCAATAACAAAGTACTCACTGTCCAGTCCTGTGTGATCTAATGTTAAGTCTCATGAGTCCTCCGGCAAGTCCACTCCAATGACTGTCCAATGGGTAGACCTGAAAAGAAAGGCTTTGGTGGTCACAAGCCTGAAATGCTTGTGAGGCCACCAGATTTTGTTAGGCAAACATTTCTTTTGCTGTCCAGCACCCCTCCTCCCTTCCTCCCCCTTTTCTGTTTTGAGAGAGGTTTTCCCCACTGTGGAGCCTGTGACATTTATATCGTGGCACAGGGCAGGCTTGCACTCCTGTCCTAGTTTTTTTGTTTCTTGGTTGCACCATTTTTCTGATTTTTCTTCTTCTGCTGCTGGCTTTGAGGGCAGTCTCTGGTGAAGTGTCTTGGCTTCTTACACTGGAAGCAGATGATATGTTGAAGCTGTTCTGATGACATCTGTTGCCTCCTCACTCCTGGTAATACAGCTGCTGCAGTCTTTGGGTTTGCTGATCTTGGCTTTGTCTCTTGTGTGCTGAACAGCCCTGCTTTCTTGACACACGCTTCTATCATCTGTGCCAAAGTAGGTGGAGGATCGATAGGCAGTCCTAGGATCACCTTGCAGCAAACTTTGTTGGCATTTCTCTGAGCCATCTCCTTAATTAATTCTGCTTGTGCCACAGGATCTTGTCTTTCTATTTGTGCATGAAGACGGTCAACAAACTGCAAGAAATTTTCTGAGGCATACTGTTTAATATTGATATAACTATCCCTAGCTTCAACTGTTGGTAACTGGTTGAAAACCTTTTCTGCACCTCCCCAGATTTTATCTAGAATGAATTTGGATAACACCTGAGCTTGGTCCTTGGGGTTAGCCCATTGCCCCTTGCTGCATAGATGTTCATGGGTGATATCATTCCCTTCTATATCTTTTGTGCCCTGGGTGCTTTGCTTAAGCTCCTTTAGGAGTCCCCTCAGGGATCTCTTCCAAGTGCTTACCCATAGATCAAACTCTGAGGGGGTAAGGAGGCACCAGAAGAGATCTCGGGGGTCGGCCAAAACAAATTCAAGAGGTGTTAAAGTAGCTTTCATCATGCTTTTAAAAATCTCACTGTCTTGGCCAAGTTCTTTTTGGGCCTTGCATAATTCTTTTTTGCTTTGGTAGGAGAAAGGCTGGTAGCTTCTAATTCCGTTTCCCTTACCAGTATATGAGACAGGAGTGGCTGAGGGTATGGCTTCCTCCCCCTGATTTTGATCCTCAGGGTTTCCCCCTTCGGCTCCACCCCCATGGGACCCAGCAGGGGGGCACCCTCCCCGTGGGAACTGCCACAACTAGAGATTTGACCAAATTACAACCACCATTGCAGTCATCCTTATTGCCTTTGGGAACACATCAGTGGTTGTTAACAAACATTTTACCAAATTGGGGAAAGGTAAATGTAAATTATCACAAATTGGTAATTGATGCACTTGGTGCTACACAAAACAACATTTCCTTAACTCTCAGCTGTATCCAGGCAAAATTGTGGATGCAGTCAGTTGCTACCTCAATTATAAGAAAAGGTGAAGAAGGCACTTTCCCTACTGAAATTCAGAAAATTAGGATAGTGCCACTGACTTTGAAAGAGATTTCCAATCCTGGTGGAATTTAGTGAATTTTACCTATGACCACAGCACAAACACAGCCACAACTTTTGTACTAACCATACGTAATGCTTCAGTGCATTTAATTTTCCCTATTATTGCATTAGGACTGAATTATAATGGAGCTATTCTTTATTCTTCCCAGCATAGGGAACAGGCCTGTCAAATTGGTGAGAAATGGCAAACTGTTAATTTGGAATCTTGTATTGTCCAAGAACAACAAGGGTTTATCTGTGAAAGAAATGCAATTATAGCTCAAGACATTTGTCTAGACATGGAGCAAAATATTTGCCACTTTGAATGATTTTTAGTATCCACTACTATGTTTTCTACAAATACAGCATCACAATCAGTTCTAAAACAAGCACACCCATTGCCAATATATACAAAATCTGTTTCAAAAGCCTCATTGGGATAAATTTCAAATTTTTGTGTTTGTAACTTTACTAAAATTGCAGGATGTGATTTTTCTTATGAAGCCCCAGTTACTTCTCATTACCTTTTACAATCCAATTACACACTGATTCACAAACTATTGCCTACCCCCATTGGGATGAACCTTACTTTGGTAAAGCAATTGTTTCTTCACCAGGATTTAATTGAAATTTTGGAAAAAATCAAGAAAAATGGACAAAAAACCCTGGTAACTGTTCATCACAATGTGAAAGAAATACATTGGGTTTTGGAGAGAGTAAAGAAAGATGCTTAACACAGGTGGTGGGATACTCTTTTTGGGTGGTCACCTACTGCTACAAGTGTCCTAAACAAATTGTGTCATCCCATCATTGTTTTTTTGATTTTGGTTTTCATTAGTTTTATTTTGTCGGCAATCCTATACATCATGAATTGGAAAATGATGAAAAAATTGACACAATTGACATTTATAATGAAAGCACACAATTTAGTCAATACCCTGTTTGCTGTAGACACTCCCAGGGTTATTGACACAAGGTAAATTGCATGAGCATTAAAGTAAGCAATTGTCCCTCATGACAAGGATTTTGACTGTTGTAAAATTGATTATTTATCATTTAATAAGAAATTGAATGTATATTTTTAATTGAAAATTGATTATTTGTTTTGTTTTCCTTCTCTTTATTTCCTTTTCTTTATCTTTTTTCTAGTTTTCTTTTCCTGTTCGATTTTTCTTTCTCTGTTTTCCAGGATATGCTACCAACATTGACAAGTCCTGAAGACTTCAGAACAGCGCTACGGATGGAGCTCTCTTGAGGATGATCGTGAGTCACGGGGTGGTGTAAGAGACGGTCCGTAGTTTCCTTCATTTGCCTCACGATCATCGCAAGGGCCCTGAAGACCCCTGACAGGAGCTCTGGCCTGGATGAGGTGGATGTTTTCTGGATGTTATGCCAAGTGATTGTTTGTAGGTGTGCTTGCTGTGCCTTCACAGAACACTGCTTCAAACAGGTTCTGATAATGGTGGCTTGTCCTTACATGCCTGCACCTGCCTCACAAGTTCTGACAACCGGCGGTTTGTCCTTGCACGTTCGCACCTGTCTCACAGACCAAGGGTTCTCAACACAATGGCCCATGAATCTTC
>NW_024527379.1:0-989 GCF_017590135.1 Pyrgilauda ruficollis
GGACCCTCCTCTCTGGGGCTTTGGCAATTCCCCGGAGTGCGAGGTGAGCCGTGCCCAGCCTCATGCTCGGAACAGGCCTGACCTGGATGAGGCTGCGGGGATTTTCTGCCAGTGCTCGTTGGCCAGAAAGGAAAAGCCTGAAAAGCTTCGATTCTGAGTGAAGTAGTGGAGGCAGCAGTGTTTGCTGTGTTTCCCCTCACGAACAGCTGTGCCTCTCACCCAAATTTTCATTTCATGTGCCAGGGTGGTGGATTTGTTTTGGGTTTTGGATTTTGTAATAGATGTTTAGAACGCAGAGAATTCAGAAGCCACTTTAACCAAGTTAAAATTTTGTGTGTTGGATTGATCCTTGAGATGTCAGTGGCTACTCCAGGAGTAAGAGCCTTTGTTCCATCATTTCAGTGCCTTGCTGCTGCTTTATCCATCACCTGCAAGGAGCTAGAAGGAGGTCTGGTTGCTTTGGGCAGGTTGGCAAGTTTAGCATTAATAACATAATTTTTAATGTTTTTCTTTGAGAAGAGTGTGTGGGAAGGTAACAAAGTACTTTGAACTTGTGAAGGACAGCTGTGCAGCAAAAGACTTTGGAGTTGTTGAGGAGAGTTCTCCTGTTGATGGGAGGTGTACGTGCTGCTCTGCTGCTGCCTTATTGACACAGCCCATCATTTTGATGCCCAGTAATTGAATTGTGTGCTGCCAGGAGGAAGCATGGAGACAGCTTCTTCAGGGACTGTCTCTCTCTAGTGGGATGCAGCTTATGAATTCTATAAAGGCACTTTTGGGGAAGC
The DNA here is from genome assembly GCF_017590135.1 of Pyrgilauda ruficollis. Lineage (NCBI taxonomy): Eukaryota > Metazoa > Chordata > Aves > Passeriformes > Passeridae > Pyrgilauda > Pyrgilauda ruficollis. The sequence goes on from NW_024527379.1 coordinate 786, forward strand.
ACAGCACTACCTTAGCACAGCTCCAATTACAGTCATTGACAACCTTGCTGTTCCTACTTGTAGCTGTCGGTGCAGGTTTCTGTTAAATCAGTCTCACCAGTCCTCCACGTTTTCCTTTGGGATGAGGAGACAAATTGCTGTGTTTCATTCAATTTATTCTCATTGATAATAAGGAAAAATGGTATGTTCTGAGCAGAGGAATGA
>NW_024527380.1:0-989 GCF_017590135.1 Pyrgilauda ruficollis
AAATACCCAAAAATGGCCCCAAAATGTTCCTAAAATCTCCCAAATCTCCCCAAATTGTCCCCAAAATGACCCTAAAATATCCCAAAATGTGCCTAAAATGGCTCAAAATACCCAAAAATGGCCCCAAAATGTCCCTAAAATCTCCCAAATCTCCCCAAAATGCCCCAAAAATGGCCCCAAAATGTCCCTAAAATGTACCAAATTGTTCCCAAAATGGCCCCAAAATGTCCCAAATTTGCCCCAAATGTGCCTAAAATTGCCTAAAAAACCCAAAAATGGCCCCAAAATGTGCCTAAAATGTCCCAAAATGTGCCTAAAATGGCCCAAAAAACCCAAAAATGGCCCCAAAATGTCCTGAAGTGTCCCAAAACTCCCCAAATCTCCCCAAAATGTCCCAAAATTTGCCCCAAATGTGCCTAAAATTGCCTAAAAAACCCAAAAATGGCCCCAAAATGTGCCTAAAATGTCCCAAAATGTGCCTAAAATGGCCCAAAAAACCCAAAAATGGCCCCAAAATGTCCTGAAGTGTCCCAAAACTCCCCAAATCTCCCCAAAATGTCCCAAAAAATGTCCCAAATTTGCCCCAAAATGTCCCTAAAAAGTCCCAAAAATGTCGCAAATTTGCTCCTAAATGGCCGAAATGTCCCCAAAAAGTCCCCAAATGTGCCTAAAATGGCCCAAAAAACCCAAAAATGGCCCCAAAATGTCCCAAAAATGTCCTAAAGTGTCCCAAAATTCCCCGAATCTCCCCAAAATGGCCCAAAAATGGCCCCAAAATGGCTCCAAAAACCCCACAATGGTCCCAAATCTCCCCAAAATGGGCCCAAAATGGCCAAAAATGGACCCAAAATGTCCCAAATTTGCCCCAAAATGTCCCCAGCCCCCCCCGTACCTGTAGAGCTGCTCCGGGTCCTGGGGGGGCAGTGGGGGGTCAGTGGGGGGAGGGGCCCCAGGGGTCCCCACCACCCCAAAATCCCCCCCCAAAATCC
>NW_024527381.1:0-989 GCF_017590135.1 Pyrgilauda ruficollis
GGTTTATACTGGGAGGGAACTGGGGGGTCCCTGCTGGGAATTTTGGGGAATCTGGGGATAAATTTTGGGATAAACTTTGGGATTTTTTGGGACAAATTTTGGGGATATTTGGGGGTATTTTTGGGATAAATTTTGGGATTTTTGGGGGGGTTTTTTGGGTTATTTTGGGATAAATTTTGGGATTTTTTGGGGATATTTTGGGGACATTCTGGGGATAAATTTTGGGATGTTTTTGGGATATTTTAGGGAATATTTGGGATATTTTTTGGATAATTTTGGAGATATTTGGGATATTTTTAGGATGGTTTTGGGATACTTTGGGGATAAATTTTGGGATAAATTTTGGGATATTTTACGGAATATTTCGGGGATATTTTGGGAATATTGTGGGATAATTTTGGGATAATTTTTGGGGATATTCTGGGATAATTTTTGGGGATATTTTGGGATATTTTTGGGATATTTTTGTGGTTATTTTAGGGAATATTTGGGATATCTTGGGAGATTTTTTGGGATATTTTTGGGATTATTTTGGGATTTTTTGGGATGTTTTAGGGAACACTAGGGGATTTTTTTGGATATTTTGGGGGATTTTTTTGGGCTAAGATGGGGTAATTTAGGGAATATTTGGGGGATTTTTGGGAGGATTTTTGGGATATTTTGGGGGATATTTTTGGGATAAGATGGGGTAATTTAGGGAATGTTTGGGGGATTTTTGGGGAGACTTTTGGGATATTTTGGGGGATATTTTTGGGATAATTTTGGGATTTTCTGGGATATTTGGGGATGATTTCAGGATTTTTTGGGGACAATTTTTGGGATATTTTGGGGGATTTTGGGATATTTTTGGGATATTTTAGGGAATATTTTTGGGATCATTTAGGGGAATATTTTGGGAAGATTTTTGGGATGATTTTGGGATTATTTCGGATATTTCGAGGGGATTTTGGGGATATTTTTGTGGATAATTTTGGGATAATTTTGGGATA
>NW_024527382.1:0-988 GCF_017590135.1 Pyrgilauda ruficollis
CCCCAAAAAATCCAGCCCCCAAAACCCCAAATTCCCCTAAAAATCCACCCAAAAAACCTCAAAAAATCCAGCCCAGAAAACCCCAAATCTCCCATAAAATCCACCCCAAAATAACAAAAAAATCCAGCCCAGAAAACCCCAAATGCCCCTAAAAATCCACCCCAAAAAATCCAGCCCCAAAAACCCAAAAAAATCATCCCAAAAAACCCAAATCCCCCTAAAATCCGCCCCAAATCGCCCCAAAAATCCTCCTGAAAATCCTCAAATCCTCCAAAAATCCATCCCAAAAAACCCAAATCCCCATAAAAATCCATCCCAAAAATCCCCAATCTCCCAAAAAAATCCACTCCAAAAATCCAAAAAACCATCCCAAAGAAACCAAATCCCCCAAAAAATCCATCCAAAAAAATCCACCCCAAAACCCCCCAAATTACCACAAAAATTTATCCCAAAAAACCCAAAAAATTAATTCCAAAAAACCCCAAATCTGCCCAAAAATCCACCCCAGAAACCCCAAATCCCCCCAAAATCCATCCCAAAAAACCCAAAAAAAATTCATCCCAAAAAACTCCAAATCCCCCCAAAAAACCTGAAAAAAATCCCAAAAAAACACAAATCCCCCCAAAAATCCACCCCAAAAAAACCCAAAAAATCCCAAAATTTCCTGGCAAAATCCCAAATTTCCTCCCAAATCCCCAAATTTCCCCCCAAAATCCCCTTTTTTCCCCTAAAATTCCAATTTTTTTCCCCCAAATTCCAATTTTCCCCCCAAATCCCCCAAATTTTCTCCCTCCGAATTTTGGGGTTTTCAGTTGGAATTTTGACATTTCCTGTAGGAATTTTGGGGGTTCTTGGATGGTTTTTGGGGATCCCAGATGGAATTTGGGGGGGATCTGGATGGAATTTGGGGTTTCCGGTTGGAATTTTGGGGTTTTTGGTTGGAATTTTGGGGTTTCCAGAAGGAATTTTGGGGTTTCCCGTTGGAATT
>NW_024527383.1:0-988 GCF_017590135.1 Pyrgilauda ruficollis
GCTGCTGCTGGCACTGCCCACATCCCCAGAGCTCCTGCCTGTGATCATAACTACACCAAAGGGGAAAAACGCTACTTGGCGGGTTGGAAATTTCTGTTATTGCCTTCTTGTTTGTGCTGTCCTGATATATTCTAGGAAAGAACTGTTATTCCTCTTCCCATATTTTTTGCCTGGAAGCCATGTAATTTCAAAGGTATAATCATTTGGAGGGAGGGGCTCATCTTTCCATTCTAGGAAGAATCCCACCTTCCTTGGCTGACATCTGTCTTTTAAACCAGGACAGAGACACTAGAAAATACTGACTTTCTGTTCCTTGGTTCTATTTGATCTCACAATGGCAAAATACTACCTGAGGCACCAGCAGCCCTGGAGTTCATACTGTGAAGAGGCTGCTGTGGCAGACCATGAGTGACAGATACTTTTATCTTCAAGTGCTCCATTTTGGAACACACAGATCCCTCATGCTGTGTCCCAGCCCAAGGAACACTCACCAAAGGAGATGTCCCCGAAGTCGAGCTCATCAACATCAAAGTGTAAAGTTGGTCCAGTGACGCTGCCCCTGGATGGGAGAGACAGAGGAGGAAATGCCTTGGTTAAAGGAATTGCAAAGGTCTGCCATGGCTCGGGGGCACAAACCTGGTGTCAGGGCACTGTGGGTTTCAAACCAACACACACCATGTGCTCAGCACAGTGCCCCTGTGCACAGGAGGCAGCTAAAGCCAAGTGGCCAGCAGCCAACAGCCACTGATGGGCTTTGGGCACAGGGCAGGCAGGAAAAGCCCCCAAGCTGCTGGTGGTCCCATGAAGGACCCTGAACACACACCCAGACATGGCTCTGTGCCTCAGTTTCCCCATCTATAATGTGATGGACATAAAGGTGTCCCCACCAGCTTTTGTATTTTCCAGGCACAGTTTCCCTGCTTTGCTACTTCTTAGCTGTAAGTGGTATTCCCATGGAAAACTTTCTCAGGAGATTTTGACCCACACA
>NW_024527384.1:0-988 GCF_017590135.1 Pyrgilauda ruficollis
ACTAACTTTCTAAAAATACATCATCCACTTGCGAAGTTTTCTTCTTATCTTTCTTCTGTTCCTCACTTCTCTTGGTCTCCTTGGTTACAGCCTTGGAGAGAGCTGCTTAACAGCTACTTCTTTGCTTCTTCAGCTAACAGGCCCGCTGTTAGCTCCTTCCACACTGGAGTGTGATCAAAGACTTAAGAAACACAGTGATGCAGCATGGTTTTACTTCTCATTTCACTCAGCCTATGCTGCAAGGGATTTTTACTAATGAGTTAAGCCCCTTCAATTGTTGGCAGATAGCTCAGATTTGCTTGTTCCTGACTCAGATGTTGATTTTTGAGGCGCAATGGAGATGGTTAGTGAATTAGGTCATCTTAAGTAATGTAGAACGCTCTCAGGATGACCCTTGCTTTGGAAAGGGTCCGTCCCAGCTCATGGGAGACCCTCCGAATAACACCCCGCAGCTCCAAGCCAGGCTGCACCCCTTAGTACTAGAGCAAGGAAAAGATCTCGCGTTTCTTGCTATGCAGTGTGTGCCGGATATGGGGGCTCCTTGTCAGTCATGGACGACTATTAAACAGAAGCCTAGTGAGCCATATATCACATTTATAGATTGCCTTAGAGAGGTGATTGAGAAACAAATTGATAATGCAGCAGCCCAAGAGGCTTTGCTTTTACAACTGGCTACAGATAATGCTAATACAGAGTGTAAGCAAGCCTTATTGCTGCTGCAGAATCCTATGCCAGTAGATATGATTGAGGCTTGCAGCAAAGTTGGGACAACACAATATCAAATGGAGCAGGTTACAATATCAAATGGAGCAGGTTACAAAACAGGTTATTGAAGCTGTGCAAATCTACAGAAGTTGTTTTCAATGCGGTCAAAGAGTGTCGCTGTCGAGGCGGTCACGACACGAAGCAGAGACCACAAGCAGTCTCAGATGGCAACTCTTTATTTTCGAACATGTTTAAACTTTTATACACTTTCTAATTGTTTATG
>NW_024527385.1:0-987 GCF_017590135.1 Pyrgilauda ruficollis
AAATTTTTACCCAAAATTCACTTTTTTTTGGTCCAAAAATTCATAATTTTTTTGGGAAAAAATCCCTTTTTTTCCTAAAAAAATCGCATTTTTTTCCCAAAAAAATCCAATTTTTTTCGTCAAAAAATACAATTTTTTCATCCAAAAAATTCAATTTATTCACACAAAAAATTCAACTTATTCACCCAAAATAGTCAATTTTTTCCCCAAAAGAACTCATTTTTTCAGTAAAAAAAATTCAAATTTTTCCAAAAAAATTCCCATTTTTTTACCAAAATATTCAATTTTGTTACCAAAAAATCCATTTTTCTTCTCAAAAAGATAAATTTTTTTAACAAAAAACCTATTTTTTTTCCCACAACAAAATCCCATTTTTTCACCCCAAAAAAATCCAATTTCTTTCCTAAAAAATCCAATTTTTTCCACAAAAATAATCTCATTTTTTCACCCAAAAAAAATCCCATTTTTTTGCAAAAAAAAAAAATCCCCGCCAAAAATACAAATTTTCCCGCCAAAAAATGCAAATTTTCCCGCCAAAAATGCAAATTTTTCCCGCCAAAAATTCAAATTTTCCCGCCAAAAAATGCCCTTTTTTTTCCTAAAAAATCGCATTTTTTTGCCAAAAAAATCCAATTTTTTCCCCCAAAAAATTCAATTTATTCACCCAAAGAAAAGTAATTTTTTCTCCAAAAAATTCCAGTATTTTCCCAAAAAACAACCTAATTTTTTCCTAAAAAAATCCCCATTTTTTAACAAAAAACCCATATTTTTGTCAAAAAGATTGAATTTTTTAACCAAATATCCCACATTTTTCACAAAAAAATTCCATTTTTTTACCCCCAAAAAATTCTGCTTTCTTATCCAAAAAAAAAAAAATATTTTTTGTCCCAAAAAAATCCCATTTTTGTGCAAAAAAAAAATTTCCCGCCAGAAATGCAAATTTCCCGCCAAAAATGCAAATTATTTCCCCCGCCAAAAATGCAAATT
>NW_024527386.1:0-987 GCF_017590135.1 Pyrgilauda ruficollis
AAAAGAAAAAGAAAAAGAAAAAAGGAAGCCCGAGCACAAGCCAGCAGGGTCGGTGGGGGCTGGCTGCCGGGGCTGCTCGAGGGCAGTCAGGGGGTGAAGCAGACGGGGTACAGAGCCCGCAGTCACCGGACCGATGGAGTGAGTGCCACCAAGGGCAGCGCGAGGTAACGGGGGGCTCTGGTTTTATGGCTTCCCAAAAAACAGTACTTTCTCTGAAATTTACAGGACCATATCGGGGCGGGGGAGGGGAAGGAAGCAAAGCAGCCGGGTTTCCCCCGGCTCGGGGCTCTGCTGCTCAGCTCTCTCCATGTTTCGAGCCCCTCGAAGGCTCTCGTGGCAGTGGGGCTGATGCCAAATGAATGGGAAGTAAACACGTTTAAAGCCCGCGGACGCTCGCTCTAAAATGAGCTCCACAGCCAGCCCTGCTTCTCAATCGTGACTTCCGAGGGAGGCAGGGAAAAGGCTGCGGGCGGCTCCGCGCTGCCCCCGCCGAGCTGCGGGATTAATTGGTTGCATCCGCAGGCAAAATCCTCCTTCGGCGGCGCCGGCGGAGGGGCTGCAGAGCGCGGGGGCTCCCCCCGGGCCCCTCGCCCGGCGGTAGGGGCTGAGCGCGGCTGGGCAGCTCCCGGCGATGCGACAATGGCACTTCGGGAAAGGAAGGGAAGGGGGCTGGGGGTGGGAATAACACACGGATCTAGCAACGTTAGCGCGAATTCAGATCTTGCAAGTGAAAAAGGGGAGCCCAGCGCGCCCCTCTCGGGGCCCAGGTGGAGGCTGGGGGTGTGGGTGGAAAGGAGCACAGGGCTACGCTCCCCGCGTCCAGACACGGCGGCGTTCCCGTCGCCTCGACCTGCCTTGGGAAAGCGCCGGAGCAAAGGCGAAAGGTGTTGCAAACACAGGGCAAGCCCCCTCCGGCTACCTCCCCCACCTCCATCGGCAACGGGGGCACCTCTCTCCACACGATGAGGGGGGCGAGGGGGGGAGGTG
>NW_024527387.1:0-987 GCF_017590135.1 Pyrgilauda ruficollis
CTCCTTTCAATTATATTTTGCAATAGGTGAATTAAATGAATTTGAGATCACTAAATAAAATGTAGTGTAAAACACTAAATATTATACCATTCCTGCATTTTCCTCCTCACCAGAGATGGGGAAGATAAATGGAGCAATTCTAGATGGGACCCAAACCAGTCATATAACAGGGAAATCACAGGCCAAAGCTCCCAGTGACCTAAGTGTTAGCACACCTGGCTGCTGCTAGGTGTAGGAGTATTGTTGTGAATGAATGCTGTGGAAACAGGTCAGCTGTGTGACACTTTACAGAACAGACAGCTAAAACTGTCCTGTGGGCTTCACTGAGGGATCTGTATGTGGGCTGGCGTCACCTCCACAGGGCTTCTCTGTGCCTCCATCATGGAAGGGTTATACTGACTGGATGCACGCTTAAAACAAAGATAAAAGAACGTTTCTCGTGGTCATAATGCATGTTAGTCTGTATCTATGAATTTGAAGGTGAACTGTAGCCTGGAGCTCTCCTTTCTTGAGAAAGAAGCCACCTCCACTGGTGTTTAATGGGTTGGGACAAGCTCTCAGCACAGTCGCCTTGGGCCACTGCTGCTGCTCTCTGTGCCTGAACATAATCTTAACACCTTCTGCAGCTCGTGACATGCTTGTGTTTGGATATGTTGAGAGGAAATTTCCTATATTAAGTGAAAATAAATCTGGACAGAATTCCCAGGTTGGAGAATAACTGTGGAAAAGTTGGGTTGTTGTCACAGGTGTAGCCTCCTTAATTTTCCCTAACTTGACAGTGTCATTTTAAGGTCCATGAAAAAAAGAGGACACTATTAGAAATGATCACCCATAGAGATCCCATAAAGCTGAATGTGAAACATAGGGCCAGCACAGCTCTAATTGTTGAATTTAAACAGAATTTGGGTCTCATGCAAAGTAGGTACATAATGGAAAACTTCACCTCTGCTGCAATTCTGATAAATGTGTCTTCAGTTAAAAAAAAAA
>NW_024527388.1:0-987 GCF_017590135.1 Pyrgilauda ruficollis
GGAGATTTTGGGGGAAATTTTGGGGGAGATTTGAGGGAATTCAGCTTTGGGGGAACTGAGGGAGCTCCGGGGAGAATTCGGGTAAAATTCGGGGGTTTTTGGGTTTTTTTGAGAGGAAATTTCGGGATTTTTGAGGCGGAAATTCGAATTTTTTGGGGCGAATTTTGGGATTTTTGAGGGGGGATTTTTGGGGTGTTTTGGGGTTTTTTTGGGGGTTATTTTTGGGGTTATTTTTGGCTTATTTTAGGGTTGTTTTTGAGTTATTTTTGGGGTGGTTTTGGGGTATTTTCCTGGATTTTTGGGGTTATTTTGGGGTTATTTTTGGGGTGTTTTGGGGGTATTTTTGGATTATTTTTGGTGGTATTTTGGGGGTGGTTTGTGATTTTTTTGGGGGTAATTTTGGGGTGTTTTTGGGATATATTTGGGTTTTTTTCGGTTATTTTTGGTGGCATTTTGTGATTATTTTTTGGGGTTATTTTGGGGTGTTTTGGGGTTATTTTTTGGGGATATTTTAGGGTGTTTTGGGGTTGTTTTGGGGGTACTTCTGGGGTTATTTTTGTGTTATTTTTGATGGTATTTTGTGATTATTTTTGGGGTTATTTTGGGGTGTTTTTCAGCGATTTTTGGGGTGTTTTTGGGTCATTTTTGGGGTGTTTTGGGGTTATTTTTGGGTATTTCTGTGGTTATTTTTGGGTATTTTTGGGGTTATTTTGTGGGGTTTTTTTGGGGTTATTTTGGGGTGTTTTTGAGTCATTTTGGGGTGTTTTGGGGGTATTTTTGGGGTAATTTTAGGGTTATTTCAGTGGTTATTTTGTGGGTTTTTTTGGGGTTATTTTGGGGTGTTTTTCAGAGATTTTTGGGGTTATTTTGGGGTTATTTCTGTGGTTACTTTGTGATTGTTTTTGGGGTTATTTTGGGGTGGTTTTCTGTCATTTTTGGGGTGTTTTTCTGTTATTTTTGGGGTGTTTTATGGGTATTTTTGGGGTT
>NW_024527389.1:0-26074 GCF_017590135.1 Pyrgilauda ruficollis
GTGTTCTTCACAATGCTTGCCCATGTATCCTCTTGGAGAGAGGTTTATTCTTTCAGGATACTTTTAATGTTGTCTGCCACTGGGGAGAGCTCTCACCATTTTGGGTTGCTCGCAGGACAGATGTCAGATACCACACTCCATGTTAGAGAATCAAGGCAGTACTTTATTCTGGCCTGGAGGTGCAACAGAAATAATTTCATCCACACATTGTGTGGGTTGTGCAGAGAAAATCCTTCCATCACACAAAGTTTTCACTGAAGTGTTCTTGTACTTACACATTCACAGCCCAGGGAAATTCATTGGTTCAATGACCATTGGTCCCAAGTTCCACAGTTAGTAGTATTTGCTTTCCAGCTGATCACTTCACCTTCAATGTTATTTTGTTTCTCATTCTTTATTCCCTTTTAGATCTTTTCCCAGACCACGTGTCTCTGACCATGCCAGGGCTGATGTTTGGAGGTGATTTTCATTATTGGTAATTATCTTTGTGTATCTTCTGTCTCTGTGCAGTTGCAGGAGACAGAAGAAGTCCTGCATTGTTTTGGTTTTACTGTATGAAAGACGTTCAGGACTACAAATAAAATGGCACAAAATATAAAACATATTTAGTAAAAAACCTCACAACACACCCCACCTTTAACTTTTTCTAGGTTTTAGAAAGGCTGTTCCAGCTTGTGCTGCAACAGGTTTGCTGCTATAGGCTAAAATATTCAGTCACAAGGAAATTCACATTTTGAACAAATAGATTGTGTCTTCAGTCTTCTCCCCAAAAAAGAATCTGAAAGGAATTAAATAGTTGAAACCATTTCTTTTCACTGCTTTGAAACATCTTTCAGCTCTCCCTGCTGAAATCCCAAATGTCTTTCTTATTTCTCCTGGCTGCCCAGGGCAGTGCTGTTCAGAAGGAGAACACAAAGCCCACAGGCCACTGTCTCCAGAAGTAAGTGACAGCTGTGCCACCAAACTGTACCTGGCTGTGCTGTTATCACGCGGTTGTCGAATTTGGCCGTGCAGGTCACCTCCATGTCTTTTGTCACCCTGGCCACTTTAATTGCATTGTACAACCCCTCGGATGTCAAAATGGATGTGCTCTGTTCATAGACGACCTCCTGAGAGGGCATCTCCAAGCTGATGTTCTTTGTCAGGGAGTTCCTTGCCAAACAAGCTGCTTTGCCAGTGCTGTTGCCTTCTTCCAGTTTCTTTGATTTCATCACAATCACTTGAGGGTCAGAAGATTTTGAAATGTCTGTAAAGAAAAGCAAGGTTTGGACAGGATTGATTTTACTGCAGCCTTGCCTGTCAGCTGAGTGACCAAAAACTCACATGTACTCCATCTGTGACTACTTTGTAACATTATTGATTTCATCACAATCACTTGAGGGTCAGAAGATTTTGAAATGTCTGTAAAGAAAAGCAAGGTTTGGACAGGATTGATTTTACTGCAGCCTTGCCTGTCAGCTGAGTGACCAAAAACTCACATGTACTCCATCTGTGACTACTTTGTAACATTAACGATCACTTTTTGTGGTCTTTGTTTCTTTCTGCTTCTTCCAAAAGGTGAAATTAAAGACAGAAATGGGTATGCGGGCATATTTAATAGGACATTTAATCCCATAGGATACCAACTTCCTTTTGCCAAAGCTTGTGCTTGTAAATGAACCCTTGATTCAATAATGGACCTACAAACAAGAAGGGAAGTTTTACGAATGCCACTCCAAGAGTCCACTTGTTCTGCTTTCTCAGCAATTTAATTCCAAAACAGAACAATTCTATCTGGATTGCCTTGCATATTCATAAGACATAAATGAATACTGTTTTTTATTTTACTCTCCCTCCCAGACACCCAACAGAAATTGAACACGTTAACTTGGTTTGACCAGTTCAGTTGAATCCAAACTCTGAGCAACTTAGTAAGATTAAACTAGTACAGAAATGTGTCACAAGATTATATTTAATGCTTTTGTAGATTGCCCTTCTCTGCTATCAGTGTTGTATTTTAACTCTGACACAACAGATAGTCCTAGGAACTTGTATGCCAACTTGCACAGACACTTTATTTCCCTTTAGGCAGTCCAAGTGTGACTTTAAAAACCAACAATGACTATGAAAATCTTATTAAGAATCCTGAATAAGTGGATAGATATATGTCCCAAAGAAATTCAGAATGATAGCAGACAGAACATCCCTTGTGAAGTTCAAGTTCTTTGGCAACACTGAGAAGTGGGATAAGAATATTTTTACATATAAATTGTCTAGTTGCATGCAAAAGATTACGCATAGAAAGTGAAATTAGTGACTGAAAAGCATGAGTGTCTGCATAAATTTTAGGGGGAATATTTGCAAAGGGGGGAAATGAAAGAGTAGCAAGTCAGAAAATGATAATGCATAAAAGGTACCTACTTGGCTCCACGGCCAGTTGAGTTCCATTCCCAAAAACAAGAGCAGCAGTAACACACAGTTAAAATGCATAAATCAAAAAGGGCTCATTTTGCTGTTCTTCCTCTGCACATTTCCTTCCCAGCTGTTGTACCAGGCTTGGCCAGAGCCTGTCAGTGCATTCTGTGTTCTCTGAGAAAACCTTGAAAGGCTTTTCATGTGGTCTCCTCTCCAGGCTTTCCAAACAGCCAGAATACAAAGAGGCTGCTTCTCTGCAATAGCTCCCTGGGCAAGATCTTCAGCAAGCAATAATGTACCCAGTGCAATTGTAGTTCAGAGAGCAGAAGATTTGTTTTATCTGACCCCAGAAGGCTCACCCTGAGTCCCACTAGTTTGCATTACTTGACAGTACAGCCATGAATTCCTACCACTGGTTTCTTCTGGGAAGGGATTTGTGTTTTATGTTCTGAAAATTTATTTGAACAAAAAATTGTACTTCTCCTTCACTTTCATCTTACAAAGTCACAGGAGGAGCCCTATATTCCAGAAAGTAATGGGCCTTAGCATTTTTAATGAATGTTTAATCTGGAATAATCCAACCTGAACCAAAAGAAAAGCCTTCTCTGTCCTTAACTGAGGCCTCAACAGAATATGCCTGGAGTGTCCCCCTGTGGCACTAATGCTTGCTATCTTATGTGATTTTGATTATGGCGAATTCTCAAAAGATTTGGATAATAAAGTACTTGTACTGTGAACACCTTAAAATGCATTTTAGTAGCTCCCAAAGCAATTCAAAATTAAAAGTAGGAGGTTGCTCACATCCTGGAAACTTTGGATTCAACTTATTGAGTATTCCAGCAGTCTCAAAAGGGACTTTGATACTTAGGGCCCAACATGTTTTACTGTCAAACATAATACCAGAATCGCTGTGCAGCTCTGAATATATCCTGTATTTATCCAGAAAAAGAAAATCGTTGAACACCATGGACAGAAGAGGTCTTTCTTCAGAGTGATAAGTTCGCTTGGGGTGACATGCATCTTTATTGTCCATCATGGAATTCCAAAGAAAGATAGGAATAACTAAGGCTTCTTATAATCCCTACTCCCCACATTGCTCTTTTAAAGTTCCACACAACTTGGCAGCCAATTGTCTTTCATTCCAGGAGCTCTTGGATATGAGGCACTTGTGAGAATTTAAGCCCAAGGCTATTTCACCTCCTTCCTGCTCTGTCCCCAGGGCAGTGGAATTCCTTACCTGAGGACACTGTCAGTGTGGTGCTGGTGTCAAACCAGAACTTCTCCAAGCAGGCTGTTACAGATCTGTCTCAAAACTCCTCACCACTGGGAGCTCTTCACTGAGCTCTGCATTCCTGCCCCAAGTCAGCCAGTGCCAATCCACTGGAGAATTGGACACTGGACAGTAAATTTGGGCCAGAGTGCTGCCCAAAGTGGGAATAAGTTATCACAGGCTAAGCAGTGCCCTGCTGGTGTTTGGGGATCATGGAATAATGGTGCTATGCAGAGTCAGCCCAGTTGTTCCTGGGAAACCTTCCTGAGCAGATCCAAGCTGAGGGTTTGGGTTGAAAGCCTGGCTGATGAGCAAGTGCATTCAAGGGATTATTACAGCTGAAAATTTTTTCAGTGAACCCAAACCATTAAATTCCCTTGTTCTCCCCCACATTAATTTTAAATGAAGTTTTAGAAGTAAATAAATGTCACTTACTTGGTACAACTGTGAGTGTTGTCCCTGGTCCAGTTGTCGTCGTCACACTGCTAAGACTTATTCCAATAACTCACTCTTTCATGGTGGTCAAACTTGTTGTAAATCTAGAGATAGATCACTAGATAGTTGGCCTAATTATTCATGGGTGCAAGTCCATGAGGGGATCCAGAAGTACATTTACTTTGTAAACTGGAAAGGGAAAAAAGTTATTTGATTATTTCAGTGTTTTCAGTCACCTTGATTGAGTACAGAATTATCAACTTCCCCTTTCTTCCAGCTTTTAGAACCTTCATGAGCTCTTTTATGTATCCAGGATTAAAGGGACTATATAAAGGATGTTCTACTTCTCTTCTTAAACATTACAGTCACCCTTCTCCTTTCTTTCCCCAAACATCTAATTTATGCCCAAGGCTATTTCACCTCCTTCCTGCTCTGTCCCCAGGGCAGTGGAATTCCTTACCTGAGGACACTGTCAGTGTGGTGCTGGTGTCAAACCAGAACTTCTCCAAGCAGGCTGTTACAGATCTGTCTCAAAACTCCTCACCACTGGGAGCTCTTCACTGAGCTCTGCATTCCTGCCCCAAGTCAGCCAGTGCCAATCCACTGGAGAATTGGACACTGGACAGTAAATTTGGGCCAGAGTGCTGCCCAAAGTGGGAATAAGTTATCACAGGCTAAGCAGTGCCCTGCTGGTGTTTGGGGATCATGGAATAATGGTGCTATGCAGAGTCAGCCCAGTTGTTCCTGGGAAACCTTCCTGAGCAGATCCAAGCTGAGCGTTTGGGTTGAGCGCCTGGCTGGAGGGGGAGTGTATTCAAGGGATTATTGCAGCTGAAAATCCTTTCAGTGAACCCAAACCATTAAACTTCTTTGTTCACCTACACCTCAATTTTAAATGGAGTTTTAGAAATAGAGAAATGTCACTTACTTGGTAGAACTGTGATAGTTGTCCCTGGTCCAAATATAAGCTTAGCTGTCCTCACACTGCTAAGACTTATTCCAATAACTCACTCTTTCCTCATGGTGTTCAAATGTGTTGTAAACCAAGAGACGGAAAGCCAGATATTATTTCTAAATATCCATGGGTGCAAGTCTATGAGATGATCCAGAGGTACACTTACTTCCAAAACTGAAAAAGGATAAAATATTAATTTATTTGTTTAGTGCTTTCAAACAGCTTGATTGAGTGTAGAATTTTCAAGTTCTCCCTTTCTTCCACCTTTTAGAATCCACTTGGACTTTTTATCTTTCCAGGGTAAAAGGCATTATAGAAAGAATGTTCTATTTGTCTCTTTAATGATTATAGTCACCCATCTCCTTTCTTTCCCAAAATATCTCACCTTTTTCCCCTCTTTTTGTTTTTGTACAGGCCCCTATGCTGTTTATATCATTGTGGTACTCCGGCCCCTGTACACAGTGATCTATTTCCTTGTAAAAACTGTCTCTGTTCCACTAGACAGAATATTGGATTATACAGACAGTCACATGACCTCCTCCATGGTTTAAGACCCAACGTACCACATGAAAAAACACCATATGGCTTTCAAGGAAGGATCTAAGATAATATCAGAAAGATTGAGTTGTAAATGAGAACTTGGGGATTACATGACACCTCTGAAAAGTCTGAGGGAGTTAAGCTGGATAAAAAGCAAGAAAAGAGTCAGTACTGTTCATGTTATATCAAAGCATTTCTGATAATTCTTGTCACTTGTTGGAAGTTGTCCCCTTTTCCCCCTTTGTTTCAGGCTAGAAAGCAGGAGGAATGTGCCCTCTGGTCTCTTAGAATTGGTTCCTGGGGTCATTTAGTACCTTAGAAAGTCTTCATGGTGTTTTGCATAAGAGGAGAAAGTAGACAAACTGATTGTTCTTTGTTGTGTAGAGGCACTGAAACCTTGGGAGTGAGGATCAAAGAGTAAAGGAGATGTTGTACATTGATCAAATCCTTCATGATATTCAACTTCTGTATCATAAATCCTTGACAGCCACAGCTGAACCAGCTGTGTTCCCTCCCAAATTTTGTGTACCCTCAGCTACTCACTGGTGGGTGGAACGAGAAGCAGAAGAGGCCTTGACTCCATGTAAGCACTGCTTGGCAATAACTCAAACACCCCTGAATTACCAACACTCTTTCCAGCACAGATTCAAAACACAGTCCCATTCCTGCTACTATGAAGAAAATTAACCCTACTCAAACAAAAACAATCACATTCTTTAAAAAACCAAACAAAACACAAAACAAAAGAAACAACCCCACCCTCTTTCCCTGGTTCTTTCTGCCTGTGGGAGATTTTGAGAAGGAAGGAAGGAGTTAACAACACGTTAATGGTTTGGTGTTTGCTGGTGAGAGACTGCTATTGTTATTGCTGTAGCACCTCTGCATCTGTTTCTGCAAAAGACAGCCCAGATTAGTCTTGAGAAGTCTGGGAAGAGCCTTGCCTTGCAGCAACCACAAAAGATCTGTCTAGATTAAAGCCCCTCCTTCCAATTCTGCCCTGGCCCTGCCTCTGTTTCAAGCACTGTGCCCTTTTCAAGTTCTCTCATGCTGCAGAAATAGGTGGCTGTGTCTGTAGCTGCTGGAGAGAGCAGTTGCAGCCACAGCTGGTTCCGGGAGGGGTCTGCAGAGCTGTTGACTCGGGTCCGGAAGGATGAAGCGATGTGCTGGAGTCCTGTGAAAGGATACTGCATCACCAGATGCTGCAGCTCTTTGCCAGGAGTCTGCCGGATCCAGTCCCATGCGTAGTTGCTATCGGTGATGGCTACACCAGAGATGTGACAAGTGAGCCGGACAGACTCTGAGATCTTCCCTACTGTAGGGCCTGAGGCCTCTGTCTTCACCTGAGAAAGGCCACCTGCAGCCCCAGGAGACAAGGGTAAAAATAAAAAGCAACAGTTAAAGGAATCAATCTGCTCCACCATGTCCCCGTGGTTCTGCTTGTGATGTCGAGGATCCAGCAGCCGCAAATCCATCTGCTCAAAGGCTCTTGCTCCCTGTAGAACCTCAGATCTGGGAGAGACACACACAGCCTTCCCCATCCTCCCACTGAGCTCCCAAATGACTGTCTAGAATTCCCCATTTCCTCTGCTCACCCCTCAGGCAGCAAAACCCATGGGCTGGACGAGTGGACATGAGCTGTGCCCAAAACCACAGCAGGACTATTCACACACCTGACCATTTGGACTGGATACCTGTAATATTGGAAACCAAGGGAAACAGGAAAATTACTTCAAAGCTGAAGCAGTTTGGGGGAGCGAGAAGTGAGTTGGCATGACACATGCCAAGAAGATAAACATAAAGGTAAAGCTCATTTGGGGAGAGCAAAAGGTAGGATGTCCCTATTAGAATCACACATTTGAAAACTCTGTGCTGTGTCTACAGCAACCCAAAACATCTGGGCAACACAGGCCCCTTCCAGCTCCAAGGCAGAGAGCTGGGATGCTGACAGGTGGTTTCTGTTCAACCTCAGCTGGATATTATGTCTCTGTGCGAACAGCACAGAAGTAGCAGGCAGTATCCTCGGCACGGAGGAGATGCAGGCTGAGGGATGCCACAGAGTGGGAATTGTCCCTGGAGGCTGTGGCTCGACCTTCAACTGCTGACCCAAACTGAGTCTGTGATGAGTAATGGCTTATCCAGGACACCCATTCAAAACTACCTCTGGGTGCCTGACGGTACCACCGAATATAATGATTCTCGAAGGTGAGGCCAGAGCCGTGGCAGGAGAGGGTGACGGAGTCCCCGGGCGCTCGCAGCCCTCCGCCGGCCTCCTGCAGCCTCGGCTGTGCCCAGAGCCCTGCGAAGGGAGAGCGCAGCAATCGGGCAGGGCCGACCGCGGACCGAGGGCGCTGTCCCGGTGTCCCTGTGCCTCCCCCGGCCGCCGCACGGTGACAAAACCTCCTGTCCCTATCTGAATCTGCCCATGTCCCCGCTCCTGCTTCCCCCTGTCCCTGCTCCTGCCTGTCGCTGTCCCTCGTTGCCCCGGGCCGGGCTCGCTGCCCTGGCCGCCCGGCTCTCACCTGCCGGCCACAAGGCCAAGGCCAAGGCCAGCAGCCCCGGCCCCGGCGCGGCCACCATCGCTGCCGGCCCCGGCCCCGCTGCAGCCGCACGGGAGCCGAGCGGAGCCGCGCTCGGGCCGCTCCCGCCCGCCATTTCAGTTGTTTTTCACTTGAACAAGGAAACAAGGACACTGAGCACAGAATCATGAAGAGAATTTGTTCTTTTATCCTTCAGCTAAGCACACGGCTGTGCTCTCACCTAGTCTATGGCATATCCTCCAGCAGAGAAAAGCAGGCCAGATCTGATGAGTTACTCTTGCTCACATAATCACAGTGCTTGTCCTGTGCTGGATCTATACACCCTGGTCCCATGCAGGTGGTGGAGACAAGTGGTCAGTGGTGCAGAAAAGTTCATTCTTTGAAACTCAGACGGCATACAAGTGCTGGAATTTATCCAGAATTCTGACTGATTCCCCTACTGTACATAGTTCAGTGTCTGGTTTCATTGCACGTTAAATCATCTACTAATTTTCTCATATTATGGGGTATTCAGAGCTAGGAAGAGCTTCCTGAACGTGGGTAATCAGGAAAAACCAGCCCTGTGGTCAGAGCTCCCAGTCCCAGGCACTGTTCCTTCTTGTAAGCAGGACAATATTGCTGTTATCTCTTGATTTTCACAGCTTTTGTCTCTGAGGACTTCCAGAAATAACTTGTGCTACATGAGTGTTAAGGACAACCCTGTGTCCTCTTCAGGCTGCAAGTTTCAAAGCTGAAAAGGAACAGGGAAACCTGCAAATGATACAAAGGAAATTGGGGGAGGCACACAGAGGAGTGAGGAGAGCTATTCTGCATGCATTTGTTTTCTGTATATCTGTTGTTTCCTGTATTTGGGGTGTGTGTTCTTCTGTCCAAACCTCGAGTGTGTTGTTGCGCTGTAAGGCTGCAGACACAGGTACAGGCTGCCAAGCTCTCTCGTAAAGGCTCTGTGCTCTGTGTGGTCATCAGACCTGATGCTGTTCTTTCTGGAGAGCCAGAACGGGCTTCAGGAAAGGGGAGCAGAAGAGGAGCCAGCTTTGCTGCTCCTCTCTGCCAATGGCAAGTCTGAGCAACATCAGGAATTCTTGATGTTGTTTGGTTTTTGTGTGTTGGTATTGCCATGATTGTTCAACTCTCTTCCTGTCAAAACACACATTTTCTCACTCCAGCCGTTTGTTTATCTCCTCCATAGCAGTGAAGGGGACTGAGTGAGCAGCTGTGTGGGGCTGAGCTGCCTGATGGGGTCAGGGGCAGGAGGTGCCCACAGTCTTGTCCTGTTCAGTTCTGAATATCCTCAAGAATGGAATTTACAGAGTTTCAGGGATTTCAACACAGTGTCAGATGCCCCTCTGCATTTTCTTCTCCATGCTAAACCAACCCAGATCTTCCAGGTTCTTCTTATATATCAGCTGTTCCCTCCCTTGTGTTCCTAGCCCTTCACTGCATTTGTTCCCCTCTGTCCATGTCCTTCCCAGGCTTGGGAGCTCAGCAGGGGACACAGCTGTCCCCAGCCCCAGCAGTGCTGAGCTGAAGAGGATTCCTCCCCAGTGAGCAAGGAGTCAGGTCAACATGCCAGGAGGCTGCACAGAGAAACAAGGCTGGGAGAAGGTGGGCCCACTGCTGAATGGGATGGGGAGCAGGTGACCGAGGATATGGGACATGGCTGGGGTCCTGAATGCTTTGTTCACCTCAGGCTTCAGCAGCCAGATCAGCCTTCAGGAATTTCATTTCCCACAGACCACGAGGACAGGCTGGGAGGAGGAATGTGTACCCGTGCACTACCCATGTCACTGAGCCCTTCTCTAGGCCATAATAAAAGGCTTTGTCCAGAAGGTTTACAGGGAAGTCACTGCTGTGAGCACAACTGAATGAAGAATGCACAACATCCACTCTCTCCTCACCCAGCAAGACCCTTTGTCTCACTGTCGAAGGCTGTAAATGTGGCTCAGCCAAATCTCCACTTCCCAAAGGCACGCTGCCTGTCCCTGAGGAAAAAGGGCTGGGAGCCAAGGCAAGCTACCAAGGAGAAATGAGGCTGTGCTGGACAGGAGCCCAGGAAACGTGCGCTAAACCTGCACTTGCCCAAACTGCAGCCTGTGCAGTTCCCAGGACAGATCCTCCTGCACCATCAATGGTACCAGCCCTTCTAGCAGCCCTCCCTGCAGTGCCTTTTAGTGCCCCCAAGCCAGAGGGATGTTTCCTGCACCTGCCATTGCCCGACAAGAGCCCTGGGGAGCAGCTGCCAGAAAGAAATGCTGAGTGATCTGTCTTCCCCATCTGCTGGTTTTGGTTCATTCAGCTGCAGAGCTGCTCCAGGGTGGTCCTTGCTCCACAGTAATATGTTGCTGCATCGCCTGGCTTTGCTGCCAGGATCTGCAGCGTGGTACTGAAGCTCTCCACTGATCCCACAAAGTGTTCTTGGAAACCTTCTCCATAGATATCACCCTCCATGTAAATAAATTTGAAAGAGCCCCATGGGCCCTGACGGTACCAATACATGTCATAGCCGCTCATAGCACCTCTCTGCAAGCTGCAGTGGAAGGTGACTCCATTTCCCTCTTGCACAGTCACTCCCCTGGGGTTCTGCTCCAAGGCCACCTGGCCAGTGACTGCTGCAGAGAGCAAGAACAAGGCACAGTCACTCCATGATCCAGCAAAGGTCCGGGCAGGGCTGGCTTTGGATTGTAACTGGACCTGTGGGAGGACAAAATCCTCCTCTTTGAAGCCAGCTGACACAGATGGGCAGAGCTCTGGTGCCCTCCTGGGCATTACTCATCCTGTGTGGTGCAGTAACAGACCATTTGTTGGGCAGTAAATGCTGTGGTGAGCTAAAGGTAACATGGTTCTTAAGGGCCAGCCCTGGCCTTTATCTCAGGGAGTCTTGCAGGCTATGCTGGGACTTTGGAGCTGACCAGGGAGGCTGTTGGCTTGTCCTTCACCTGGCCCTGGCTCTGCTGGGCTGCTGCTCCCCCATAGGACACCCCAGGGTCTCAAATCAGCTTGGCCAGAGCACCCCTAAGCCAAAGTGCTCCTCACCCTGCTCCCTGCACTCTGGCCCTGCACCCTGCTGGCTCCCCAGTGATGTCACTTCTCCAGCTGCCTCTTCCCATCAAAGCCCTCCCAGACCCCTGCCCAGCAGCAAAGGCAACCGAGCACTCTGCAGGTGCTTTGCATGTCCCACTTAAGAAGGGGACCAAGGAAGGCTGAGTGGGACTGGAGCCAGGCAGTCACCAGGCTGACTGGACGACAGAAAAACCTTGAACCTCCTCTACAGAGTAGAACATTGCAACTGGGACTCAGGAGAAGGAAAGCCTCAGTGCTGGGAAGGGAGCTCTTGATGAAAGGCCAGGATCCCTGGTGCTGCGTGGGGATGGCACCTGATTTCTTTGGAACAGCCCTGAACCACTTTGGAATTCACCATCTCCAAATTTCGTGGGTGCTGAGCCAGGCCCGAGCTGGTTTGAGTTAAAGCCCAGCTGGGTTTCCTGTCCCCGTGTGAATAGCGCAGAAGTAGCGGGCAGAGTCGCGGGGCTGCAGGGTCAGCAGGGAGAGATAAGCCTCGGACCGGGAATTGTCCCGGGACATCTTGGCCCGCCCCTGCACTGACTGGTCAAAATAAAGAACTGTCGGATCAAAACTAATAACGGACACCCACTGCAGCCGGTCATCGTGTGACTGACGGTACCAATAAACTCCATAATTCCTAAAGATGAATCCGGATCCTTTGCAGGAGAGGGTGACGGAGTCCCCGGGCGCTCGCAGCCCTCCGCCGGCCTCCTGCAGCCTCGGCTGTGCCCAGAGCCCTGCGAAGGGAGAGCGCAGCAATCGGGCACGGCCGACCGCGGACCGAGGGCGCTGTCCCGGTGTCCCGGTGCCCCCGGGCCGGCACAGCCACAGCCGCCAGCCCCGGCCCACGGCCCTGTCCCTGTGTGTGTCCCGGCCTTTGCCCGTGTTCCCTGCCCTGCCCCTGCTCCTGGCCTTTCCCCAGCCTCCGCCCGTATTCCCGTCCCTGTTGGTGCTCCTGTCCCTGCTCCTGCCTGTCGCTGTCCCTGGCCGGGCTCGCTGCCCTGGCCGCCCGGCTCTCACCTGCCGGCCACAAGGCCAAGGCCAAGGCCAGCAGCCCCGGCCCCGGCGCGGCCACCATCGCTGCCGGCCCCGGCCCCGCTGCAGCCGCACGGGAGCCGAGCGGAGCCGCGCTCGGGCCGCTCCCGCCCGGCCCCGCCTCGCCGGGGCAGCGCCGGCGCCTCTGCCCGCCCCGACACACCCGCCCCGGGACCCGGGGCTGCTTGTGGGCAAAGTGTGGAAACGAGTCCCTCCACTCCTACCCCCTTGTCCTACACCTCTTCCCTCCACACCGCAGAGCTCCCCGCTGCACCCCCCAAGCCCTGGATCGTTCTTCCCGCGTCGTGCGACCAAATCTTGCCGGTTTTTCCTGCTGGGCTGTAGGGCTGTCCTGTGGACGACTAGCGCTATGTCTGCTGTGACTTCCACTTGGGGGAAACAGCAGTGCGGCAGTGGGACATGGTGGTAGGGAGATGCTGGGGCTTTACAGACCTGCTTAAGCTCTCAGGAGCAAAGACTCCTTGTCATCCTTCCAAGGGTGGGAAATAATCCCAGAAACATTAGAGTCTGCAAATCAGAACTGCTGTGAATTTGCAACCCCCAACTTTCTCCACATTTTCCTGCCTGTATCCTTGTTGTCCCTGCCTGACTCACCTTCACCCCATGCTATGCTGCAGTCAGAGTCCTGTTACTCCTTTGGCATTCACCTGACTTGTGAACATAAATGCTGAGGGTTGATAAAGAGAAACCAGTCAAATTTCCAGGGTCTCTTTTTCTGTTGCTCTAGCCAGGACACAAGAAGGTGTCCCTCAGGTCCCAGCAGTATGGTGATGCCCAGTGTACTGCAGGTAAGGTTTCCTGGTGGGAAAACTTCTTGTGAGCAACAGGACCACCATGGCTCTGGGAGTTCTCCTCACAGAATAGGCTAAGCTGAGTTCTGCTTGGGCTCTGGGATGCCTAAACCAACTTGCCTTTGAGTTTCCAACTCTACCAAACAGTGAGCCCAATCCAGAGGAAACTCTCATCATGATCATCATCTTCATTTTTGTCTTCAATCAGTTTTCATTATCTGATATCTCAAGGCACCATATTAAATATACAGAATCTCTTGCCTCATGGACTGCAGTGCTGTTGGTTGCTTAGGTATTTCAAAGTTTTAGTAGCTTTTTTCTTCATTTGAATCCGGAGCCGTGGCAGGAGAGGGTGACGGAGTCCCCGGGCGCTCGCAGCCCTCCGCCGGCCTCCTGCAGCCTCGGCTGTGCCCAGAGCCCTGCGAAGGGAGAGCGCAGCAATCGGGCAGGGCCGACCGCGGACCGAGGGCGCTGTCCCGGTGTCCCTGTGCCTCCCCCGGCCGCCGCACGGTGACAAAACCTCCTGTCCCTATCTGAATCTGCCCATGTCCCCGCTCCTGCTTCCCCCTGTCCCTGCTCCTGCCTGTCGCTGTCCCTCGTTGCCCCGGGCCGGGCTCGCTGCCCTGGCCGCCCGGCTCTCACCTGCCGGCCACAAGGCCAAGGCCAAGGCCAGCAGCCCCGGCCCCGGCGCGGCCACCATCGCTGCCGGCCCCGGCCCCGCTGCAGCCGCACGGGAGCCGAGCGGAGCCGCGCTCGGGCCGCTCCCGCCCGGCCCCGCCTCGCCGGGGCAGCGCCGGCGCCTCTGCCCGCCCCGACACACCCGCCCCGGGACCCGGGTGTCGCAGGACAAGGGGCGGACTCCGGAGAACGGAGATCGGCGAGGGACGCTGGCAGCTGCGTAGGCAGAGCAGCAGAGACGCCCAGGAGATGAAGGCTGCTGTCCCGGGGCTAGCAGCGCGCCTCCATCGCTGTCCCTGTTTCTTGCTCTGGGAGCCCTTTCAAAGGTCTTGACGCCTCAGTTCTTTTAAGAAAACCCTGCCAAAATTGCAACAGTATAGAACATCATCAGGGTGGGGATCTGTGCATCTTTTCTGTCCTGAGTAGAGTCCCCCCTGAGGCTGTGACATTGTGGGGTTTCCAGCATCACCCCAAATGTAATATTTCCTACTTCTTATCACCTTTTTCGTGATGTTAATAAAACAATTCTCTATTCTGAGAGATTCATGCAGTACCTTCTAGC
The DNA here is from genome assembly GCF_017590135.1 of Pyrgilauda ruficollis. Taxonomy (NCBI): domain Eukaryota; kingdom Metazoa; phylum Chordata; class Aves; order Passeriformes; family Passeridae; genus Pyrgilauda; species Pyrgilauda ruficollis. Next base: position 14,282 of record NW_024527389.1, read on the forward strand.
TTTAGAGAGATCCAGCGCCCCCTGGGGCAAAACGTCATGCATCAGAGAGGGTCTTCAGGAATTCAAGTAAGGCAAATAGTCTGGAGAAAGGAGGCTCTCAATAATCTTTGAATGATCATGGTGTTTTGGGGAGGTACCCGAGGACTGCTGAAGAAAAGCAAATGTCACTGCTATCTGCAAGAAGAACAAGAAAGAGGACCCAGGGAGCTTCCCTCAAGCCCCGAGACGCTGATGGAGCACCTAACCCTGGAGATAATTTCCAGGCACATGAAATACAAAAATGTTTCCAGAACTCACCAAGGGGAACTCACACTTTACTGAGTTGATAATGAACTTCTATGCTGAAATTATTTGCTTTGTAGATGAGGGGAGAGCAGGGTGTATTGTTTACCTGGCTTTAGGAAGGCTTTCCTTCCACACTGTCCTTCCAAATTAGGTTCTCCTAAGAGAAACTGATGAAGTCTCAACTGAATGAATAGATGGTGATCTGGACAGAACAGTGGACAGACAGAGGATCCCTAATTGTTGTGGTCAGTGGCATGAGGTCTAGTTGGAAGTCATTGTCTAGCAAGGCACCCCAGGGGTCAGTGTTGGGTCTCTTTTTAGCATCTTTAGCCATCTTTAGGAAGATGGAGATAAACATGAAAACCAGCAAATTCTTTAATGAAACAAGAGTAGTAGGAGGGGCTGCTACACAGCAGAGTTGTGCTGCCACCCAGAGGGGGGACCTCATAAGGCTGGAGAAATGGAACCTGAGGCAGCTCAAAAAGCTGTACTAATTTTCCTCACTTTTCAGTGGGATTTTTTTTTTTTTTACAGTGCTGCTGATGGCACAGGCAGGGGTATGCTTTAGCTGTTGCTCAATAGTGCTGACAGAACATCAAGGCCTTCTCTGATTTGTCCCAACAGTGAGTAGGCTCAGGATGGACAAGATGCTGAGAGGAGAAACAGCCAGGACGTGTGATGCCAAATTAGCAAAGGATTATTCCATACAGTAATAGATAATTTTCAGAAATAAGACTCAGAGAAAGAAGGAGGAAAGGGTCTTTTTGGAGTTATGGCATATGGCACCCGCAGTGCAGCCTCACAGTGTGAGGATAACCAAGCACCAGTGCAGGTTATCCAGGCCCCTTGTGGAGTCTCCATGCTTGGAGAAATTCACAAACAGTTTGGTTGTGGCCTGAGGGAAGTGGAGCCTGTGGAGAAGCCACGCTAGAGCAGGTTGATTCTGCAGGAACCATATCAGAAGTGTAGTAATTGACTCTACATGCCTTTCCCACTGGCCCTGTGCCTTTTGGACAGAAGAGGGAGAGAAACCAGGAATGCAGGATTGAAGGCAAACCTGAGATGAAGTGAGGCTTCAGCAAGGCAAATTTTTATGTCTTTTATGTCTTTTTATGTGTTTTAATGTCTTTTGATATTGTTGTCACTCACAATTCTACTCTGCTTTAATTTGGCAATATATTAGAATCCTGGCAGTGTGCAGCTAAAGCCAGGAACACCTGTCTTTGGTCTGCCTTCTTGTGAAAACACCTGAGACCCATCAGCTCCAGACTCCTGGTGACTCTGACCTTCCCTACATCTTACATACCCCATGCCAGGCCCCAGCAGGTTTGTGTTAAAACTCAGCTGGGTTTCCTGTCTCTGTGTGAATGGCACAGAAGTAGCGGGCAGAGTCACTGGGTTGCAGAGCCCTCAAAACCAGAGATGACTGAGACTGGTAATTATCCCGTGAGGCTGTGGCCCGACCCTTCACTGCTGCCCCGTAGTCCTTTACACTGCCATCAGAGTAGCTGATAAAGGACACCCACTCTGGGATGCCTCCAAGTGACTGACGGTACCAATAAATTCCATAATTCCTAAAGATGAATCCGGAGCCGTGGCAGGAGAGGGTGACGGAGTCCCCGGGCGCTCGCAGCCCTCCGCCGGCCTCCTGCAGCCTCGGCTGTGCCCAGAGCCCTGCGAAGGGAGAGCGCAGCAATCGGGCACGGCCGACCGCGGACCGAGGGCGCTGTCCCGGTGTCCCGGTGCCCCCGGGCCGGCACAGCCACAGCCGCCAGCCCCGGCCCACGGCCCTGTCCCTGTGTGTGTCCCGGCCTTTGCCCGTGTTCCCTGCCCCGCCCCTGCTCCTGCCCTTTCCCCAGCCTCCGCCCGTATTCCCGTCCCTGTTGGTGCTCCTGTCCCTGCCTGTGGCTGTCGCTGTCCCTGGCCGGGCTCGCTGCCCTGGCCGCCCGGCTCTCACCTGCCGGCCACAAGGCCAAGGCCAAGGCCAGCAGCCCCGGCCCCGGCGCGGCCACCATCGCTGCCGGCCCCGGCCCCGCTGCAGCCGCACGGGAGCCGAGCGGAGCCGCGCTCGGGCCGCTCCCGCCCGGCCCCGCCTCGCCGGGGCAGCGCCGGCGCCTCTGCCCGCCCCGACACACCCGCCCCGGGACCCGGGGTTGCTTGTGGGCAAAGTGTGGAAACGACTCCCTCCACTCCTACCCCCTTGTCCTACACCTCTTCCCTCCACACCGCAGAGCTCCCCGCTGCACCCCCCAAGCCCTGGATCGTTCTTCCCGCGTCGTGCGACCAAATCTTGCCGGTTTTTCCTGCTGGGCTGTAGGGCTGTCCTGTGGACGACTAGCGCTATGTCTGCTGTGACTTCCACTTGGGGGAAACAGCAGTGCGGCAGTGGGACATGGTGGTAGGGAGATGCTGGGGCTTTACAGACCTGCTTAAGCTCTCAGGAGCAAAGACTCCTTGTCATCCTTCCAAGGGTGGGAAATAATCCCAGAAACATTAGAGTCTGCAAATCAGAACTGCTGTGAATTTGCAACCCCCAACCTTCTCCACATTTTCCTGCCTGTATCCTTGTTGTCCCTGCCTGACTCACCTTCACCCCATGCTATGCTTCAGAGTCCTGTTACTCCTTTGGCATTCACCTGACTTGTGAACATAAATGCTGAGGGTTGATAAAGAGAAACCAGTCAAATTTCCAGGGTCTCTTTTTCTGTTGCTCTAGCCAGGACACAAGAAGGTGTCCCTCAGGTCCCAGCAGTATGGTGATGCCCAGTGTACTGCAGGTAAGGTTTCCTGGTGGGAAAACTTCTTGTGAGCAACAGGACCACCATGGCTCTGGGAGTTCTCCTCACAGAATAGGCTAAGCTGAGTTCTGCTTGGGCTCTGGGATGCCTAAACCAACTTGCCTTTGAGTTTCCAACTCTACCAAACAGTGAGCCCAATCCAGAGGAAACTCTCATCATGATCATCATCTTCATTTTTGTCTTCAATCAGTTTTCATTATCTGATATCTCAAGGCACCATATTAAATATACAGAATCTCTTGCCTCATGGACTGCAGTGCTGTTGGTTGCTTAGGTATTTCAAAGTTTTAGTAGCTTTTTTCTTCATTGGTATTTTTCAAAATAGCAAATTTCATGCTGGCTGGGTTGTGGGAGGATTTCATTATTTAACCATGAGCAGCACAGAGGAGGTTGCCCTGCCTATTGCTGAAGGCATTAAGGTAAAAGCTGCATTTGTCTTCTTTGGCTACTCTGCACAGAGAAGCAAGATGAGGTCTGTGGTCCATTGGGTTCTTGTGTCAAGGGCTAGGGCTTGCCAGGAGCAAAGCAGAGACATGGATCTCCTGGCTCTGCCACAGCTTGGTGAAGGCTTTGGACAGGATGCCCCAGCAACACTGGATTCTGCAGTGTCAGCTCCCTGGAAGTGCAGGTCAGGATTGATACTGCAATTGGACGTTATGTCCAGATATGTTGATTGTTTTCTTGAGGGATGTTCTGTATGAGGAAGTAAGAAAAATCATGTTTCAGCTCATCTGCAAAGAGTCCCATGGCCCTGCCTGTCTGAGTCACTGCTCTGAATACCTCTGCATAGATGGGACTTTGAGAAAAATAAGCAGGAGTTGGGAGGGATAGGAGAAGTTGGAAAGGCTGGTATAAGAGGGAGAGGATCATTTCAGGCATGAAAGCACAGCTGAGGCTGGAGGATGTAGAGCATCTGCCCTCCTGTGCTGTTGGTGACACAGATTTTGTACGAACGGAAATTTGCCTTAGCTTAAGGTGGAGCCTCAGAGTGCAGTAATAAATCGCAGTGTCCTGAAGAGACACTCCTGCTATTTCTAAGGGGGCTGTGTTATTTTTGTAGATCACCATAGAGAATCGGCCACTGCGGTACTTGTCATTCCCTGTGGTTTTATGTGCTTGCAGGAGAAATGTCAGAGTACTTCCCAGGAGCTGGCGGTACCAGATGAAGTTCATATTGGTGTCACTCTCCTTAGTGGTGGACTCACAAGGAAGAACCACTTGCTGTCCAACTTTGGCTAGCATCTCAGAGAAGAATTGCTTCGGGGGATCACCTCCAACAAGACCTGCAACAGAGGCATAAATGTGTCTGCAGAGAAGTTTGCTTTCTTCTCTCCATTGCTCTGTGTTTAAAACTGCCCCAATCTTTGCTGTCTTTCCAAAGAAATGGAAAGTTCAGGTATCTACATCCATCCCCCTTCTATATTTCTCCCTGAGCTCATGCTCTTGTTGGTAGACACCTCCAAATAACTTATTAAAAACCATGAGAGACAACAAGAAGGATGTGAATACACCCACCTGATTGGATTAGCAGGACACACGCTGGCATAGCCATGGTGAAGATCATTTTCTCCCAGCTCAGGATTCCTTTTCCTTCACAAGACTCTCAGCACACAGCAGAACACTCTTGGTAGCACAATGAAAAGGCACCACCCTGCAGAGAGAGTGCAGTGCATGTGTGACACAGTCACACCTTTGCAGTGTGGAAGGCTCATACACCTTTTTGGAAGGAGGCTCATACACCTTTTGCCTTTTCTTGTCTCACAGCCAAGAGTGGACAGTCTCAGTGGCTTCCTGTAGTTTTCCTTGGGCTTCCTTCTCCGTTCACAGCATTTACTGTGCGAGGTAACGTCTCTGCCTCACTGCAGAGTGTGTTTGCTTTTGCGTGCTCCTTGATGGCTGGCAGGCTTCTGAAAGCACAACAGCTCCTCAGAGCGTCCTCAGATCATTCAGGGCTCTGGGAAACACAGGTGTCATGCTCTTTTCAAAGAGTTTTGGGTTCCTCTTAGTTTAGCCTCTGATATTTTGAGAGCAGTTGTTCAGTGTTTCTCCACACTGAATGACTCAGGAGACGACAGAGGAATTTGATTGGTGGGGAAAGGGTGTTTTAATGGGTGAACACATAAATTTCTAAAATAGGGTGGTGGAGTCCTGGTTCCAATGGGTTGACTTAGTGCACGCTGGGGGAGAGCAAACTGAGGGCATGGTGAAGGAGGAGGAATCTGCAGCCCCATCCTGTGCAAGGCGTAAGGGCAGGACTTGGAGCTTTCCAGCCACTGTTGGCACAGTGAAAAGGAAAGGGACTGAGATGGGGACAGAGACAGGAGGCAAAACTCTGGTGTGTGGATCTGGTGAGCAGAGAAGTGCCAAAGAGCAGCTCCTGGGCAGCACCTCTCTCCCTCTCCCACCTTCTGGCAAATCCCGAGCTTTTGCTCTTTCTCAATTTGGTGCATACTCTGACTAAAATAGAGAGATCTTCACTGCTGGCCATCTGATTCTGCAGCAATGTACTTTTTATCAGCCAAGGCTGCAAGGTGAGGGTGGCCCTGTAAATCAAAGACCCTCACTGAAGTCTGCCCAGGTGGTGAACATCCCCTGGCCAAAGCAGCCTCTGTTCTTTGAGCACCCAGCGATGCCCAGAAGGTGCCCAGGCTCACTGGTCCCTGATGACACACAGGACCAGTGATTTCAGTGCAAAGTGCAGATGTTTGTGACAGACTGCCCAGCCGATATGAGCACTTTGAAAGCTACATTGGGAAGGTGCTGGTGCCTGTGGGAGGGCAGTAAGGTACTCATGTTTCCCCCTTTGGACATAAGGGCTGTGTCCTGCAGCCAGGGAGGAACAACCCCATGCAGCAGTATGTGCTGGGAGCTGCCCAGATTTGCAGAAATAGCCTGGAGAGTTCTGCTGGATACCATGCTGACAATGAGCCAGTAATGCTCCCTCGCCTCCAAGAAGGAACTCATGAGGCAAACCCTATCCTTCTGTACTCTCTAGCACTTGGGACAAAAGCTGTGTCTTGTGCTGGTGAGGAACAGAGACAAGACTTCCAGCTATGGGATTGCACTCCAAATACTCTCAGACCAAATTAAGCTAAGAATCCAAACTGTTATGAAGACATCCTTGTTGGGGCCTGAAATCACCAGGAAAACTGAGCTTTGTAGGTGCAGGATAGAGATGCAGCAGGTTGCATTTCAGTGCCTCTGCTGTGGGCAGATCTCTGGCAGGTTTGATCTGTTCAGCTACACTCAATCTCCTTGTGGTCCTGGCTGCTTTGTGGAGCTTGTGGGCAGAGCAGCAGAGGGAGTCCCTGCTGTGAGCAGCACATTCCCTTGTGAGGAGGGACACACAAACACCCACATGCTCATGTGACTCACATCACTCATGCAAAAATCTGCACCCAAAACCACTTGCAGAAATCCAGCATGCAGAGAGTCCAGGTGAGAGAGCACATGCAGGAACATGCCAAACTGTGCACTCAACTGGGGACACCCTGGGGGCAGCCCCATCAGGGGTGCTGGAGCATTCTGGAGAAGGGCAAAGCCCCAGGTGGGCTAATGGTGTTGTTTAAAGACTGCACAGAGGGGAGGTGAATTGGGAGCTTTGAAGAAAACTTTGTATTCAACGAGTCAATGATCATGGGTGGTACATGTTGTCTCTGTTGGGCTTTGCACTAAAGATTTGGGAAGCCCCTGCAGTGCTCTATGCCAGCCTGTGTGTGGGCATCGTGGCAGAAATAACCTTACAGCATGTAAGGAGAAAATGTGTTTGTTTGTTTGTGGGTTGTTTTTGTTATACAGAATATAAACCACCAGGGTGTGGGAGGGAAGCAGAAGCTGTTTCTGGTTGGGGTCTGTGAGAGTGTCTTTGGAAATCCACCAGGGTCTGTATAATGCTGTATGAATGCAGGATTCCTAGCATTTGAAAGAATGCAAGGTTTCATTCCTATCTATACTCCCGGTTTTATTCTGTGTTACTAATACAGCCCCTTTAGACATTTGCAACCAGACCTTTGTTTCTAAGATCAGGGAGGAACCCGGCACCCCTTCTTGCCCCATGACACCTCCCTAATACAGAAGAGGAAGAGACAAAACAAGCCAGCAGAATTGTCCTGATACAGTGTTAGGTGGGATACGGCCAAACCCAGGAATAAGCCACTTCTTGCCAACAGGGCCATAATGACTCCAAAGGAGTGGCCCAGACTGACATAATTTGCCTGTTCTGGACTTGTCCAGCAGATGATCTGAGTCCTCTGCCCACACTGATGTTTTTTGATGCTTGGGCTTCTTATCCTGTCACATTAAAAAAAAAAAAAAAAAAGTCTTAATGCAGGAAGCCAAACCCCAGTCCATGGTATCAGATGGAATGTTGTGCATTCAAGATGAATTGTTCAGAAAATGATCACCTCCACAAGCTGCAGGCGCCGGGGCAGGTGCCAATGTCAATGTTAGCGTCGGTGCCGGTCCGGGTCCCGTTGCCGGTGCCGGTCCCGGTCCTGCTCCCATTGCCGGTGCCAGCAGCGCCCCGGCGGGCGGAGCGGCAGCGCCCAGAGATCTCCTGAGGTGACTGCAAGAGGCTGAGAGAAGAGAGGCAGAGGGAGAAGGATTGAAGGTGAGGAAAAGAGAAAATATTTTCAGGTTTCTCTCTGTTCCCTTTCCCTTTACAAATCGAATAGCTCCTTCAGGAAACACTTGTAAAACCACAGATATAAGCACTTGTAAAACCACAGACAGAAGCAGATTTTTCTTAGTCTTATCCCTTCATTCACTGGCATTTCCCCCACGGTCCTGATTAGGCTTTTGAGGATTTCATGAGGAGAAGGGATCAGTCATGACCTCCTGATGTGACAGCACTGCATGAATCAGCCCCTGTGTGCCTGTCAGTGCAGCTGCTTGGTCAGCTCCCAGCCCAGTGCTGTCAAGGAGCAGCTCTTTGCTTCGCGAAGCGGGCTGAGAGCAGCAGCAGCCGCGGCCGGAGGGCGAGAGGCGCCGGCAGAGGCGCAGCCCGCAGCAGTTTGGTGCCGGGCAGAGGCGGGCTGGGGAGCGAGGGGAGGCCGGGCTGTGTGTGGCGAGTGTGCAGCGCAGCTGCAGGCGGGTTGTGAGGGGCGCTGTGGCCGTGCGGGGCTGTGCGGTGCCGGTGCGTGCGGGCTCGGGGCAGAGGAAGGAGCTGCGGAGCCCCGGGAGCCCGGCGGGCGGAGCGGCAGCGCCCCCTGCTGGCCCCGCCCGGCCCCGCCCGCGGCGGTTCGTGCCCGGCCGCAGCCCCGGCTCCTCTGCCCGTGGCCCCCAGCGCGCAGTAATACACGGCCGCGTCCCCGCGCCGGGGCCGGCCGAGCCACAGCGCGCTCGAACGCCGATCTGCCGACACCGTCAGACTCCCCTCTGGCTCCAGCACGGGTTTTGTGCCTAGGACAGCCGTTGCTATCAGCTGGGGTGCTTGGTGTGGGAATTGGCGATACCAATTAGTGGAGTCGGCAGCAATTTTGGGGTGCTGGCAAGTGAGGTTCAGGCTGGTGCCCTCGGTGGTCTCTGCCCATGGCCTCTGCTGGACTTGGTCTGTGTCTGCAGCCACGGCTGGGAAAGGAGGAAGAAAGACCAAACATCATCCAAACCGTGTGATTCTGAGATTTCTTTCACCAGACGGAGTGAGGATCAGTGGCCACAAGGCAGAGGCAGACTGGAAAAAAATGTGAGGAATTCGAAATTCATGCATGCACAGAATATGCAGAAGTCAGGTCTGCACATGCAAGGATGGATGGAGAAATGAAGAGTTTAAGTGAAGAACACAATGCTGCATTCAGGGCAAAAATAAATGCTGGATGTACAGGACAAGGTATAGGTGCATGGAAAAGCAGGAATACATGCAAGCAGGCTTTACTAACGCAAATTATGAAGACTTGCTGGGATGACAGATGGCAGAGGGACCGGGAGAGACAAGGAGCTGAGGAAGAGAGGGAAACATCCGAGCCAGTCTCCCTAGGGAATGCTCCAGCGGCTGCCCTCTTGGTGCCAAAACCGAACGCACCGATGAGCAGCGCGGCCAGCGCCGCCAGCCCCGCGCCCCGACACCGCCGCATGCCGCCGCTCCGCCGGCCGAGCCTCGCTGTGCCCCTGAGCCCCGGCTCTGCTGCGGCCGTGCCGCCTCCTCTCCGCCGCCGGTGCCAGCTCCGCCCCGGGGCTGAGCCCTGCGCCGCTGCCGCTCGGGCTCTCGCCGAGTCCTGCCGGGGAACGGAGGGCAGGCGAGCGCGGGGGCTGCGGGGCGGCGCTCGGCTCTCTGCACGTCGGAAGCGGCGGCGCCGGGCTGGGGGGCAGGGGATCGGGCTGGGATCATGGAGCTCGAGATTGACAGTGCCTGCGTTTCCTTCGCTCCCATAACCTGTTCCCTCCCATCCTCCCTTTGCTGTCATGTGGGGACTCCTGAATTGTCCTATGGCAGAAGGAGAAGTGTCTGTGCCTGGGTCTCCTTTGGAAATGTGTGTGCACACACTTCTTCATCAATGCAGAGCTATGAGTTACTTTTTGGGTGTGTGCAAGCTCCAGAGTGCGTTTGTGGTACCGTGAACTCGTGCATGTGCAGTAGGAGTCCTTTAATTACTTCTTCTGCTACTCTGGGTGTTGCTTTATTCCCAAAAAGGCGTCAGGGAGGCTCAGGGATGTGATGGAAGTGAGGAGAAGCAAAGGAGTTAAACCGAGGGCTAGCAGGCAAGGAGTGTATCGGCCTTTTCTCTGTCGTTTGTCAGCTGGCCCCATTCCTCACCGAGCAGTCTCCTGAGCCTTCCTTTGGCTGCCAGTGGGATCAGAAATTCCTTTCCTGATTGCTTTGACCGCTGCTGAAATGTTCCGTTGCAGCAGAATTGTTCTGTGCGCCGTGCAGGACAGCATCCTTGTGCCCGGAGGGGTCTCTCGCAGGAGGCCAGGCCGTGTGCCGGGCCCGTGGTTGCTCCCGGTCGGGCTCCCGCGGGTTCCACGCGCGGCTCGGTCCTGCCCCGCCGAGCGGCGTCAACCGGGAGCGGCAGCGCCCCCTGCTGGCCCCGCCCGGCCCCGCCCGCGGCGGTTCGTGCCCGGCCGCAGCCCCGGCTCCTCTGCCCGTGGCCCCCAGCGCGCAGTAATACACGGCCGCGTCCCCGCGCCGGGGCCGGCCGAGCCACAGCGCGCTCGAACGCCCGTCCTCCGACACCCTCAGCTGTCCTGCAATGGCCGGCACAGCCTTGGAGCCTCTGGCAGTGAGGGCGAGGAATTCGAGGCTTTGTCCCGGCATCTGACGGTAGAAATGGATGTAATCGATGTTGCGTTTGCTGGAGTGTGAGCAGGTGATGTTGATGCCGGTGCCCTCGGTGGTCTCCAGGAATGGCTCCTGCTGCACCTGGGCTCTGCCTGTAGCCACTGCCGGGGACAGAAATGCATGAACTTTAAATTCTACATTGCCCCACTCCACAGTATGAATCCCGCAGAAACAGTCAGGAATGTATAGAGATGATGAGCAAAACAGTAAGGAGGCGATTTCAAGATAAGCAGGAATGGAAATGTCCATTACGCCTTTGTGGAGAAATGAATGAGTGAATGACAGGAAGAACAGTGCAGTCAGTGGAGAATGGAATGATGTGAGAGAAAGCACAAATATACAAGAAGAAAATGTAGAAGGAGCAAGGACTTAGTTCACAAATAATAAAGAATGAGAGGAATGGAATGCTTGTGCATGGTTGGACATAGAATAGAATCAGGAGATTTTTGAGGGACTATGGGATGGAGAAGAGAAAGGGATAAACAAGAGAACAGCTCCCGGAGAGAGGTGTGTGAAGAAGCCATGCAGGACAGCAGCCTCCGGGGACCTGCGGGATCACCCCAGCCGAGAAAGCTGCCTCTTCGGCACCTCCACGCACCGATGAGCAGCGCGGCCAGCGCCGCCAGCCCCGCGCCCCGACACCGCCGCATGCCGCCGCTCCGCCGGCCGAGCCTCGCTGTGCCCCTGAGCCCCGGCTCTGCTGCGGCCGTGCCGCCTCCTCTCCGCCGCCGATGCCAGCTCCGCCCCGGGGCTGAGCCCTGCGCCGCTGCCGCTCGGGCTCTCGCCGAGTCCTGCCGGGGAACGGAGGGCAGGCGAGCGCGGGGGCTGCGGGGCGGCGCTCGGCTCTCTGCACGTCGGAAGCGGCGGCGCCGGGCTGGGGGGCAGGGGATCGGGCTGGGATCATGGAGCTCGAGATTGACAGTGCCTGCGTTTCCTTCGCTCCCATAACCTGTTCCCTCCCATCCTCCCTTTGCTGTCATGTGGGGACTCCTGAATTGTCCTTCAGGGCACTGGAAAGAAATCCACACACACGCCTTTCTCTGTGTCCACGAAACCAATCTGATGCAGCTCAGAGTAGAGCAGCTGTGCACTGGCCGGGAGAGACGTATGTCTGTGTGTCCATGCACCAGTCTGTCTGTGTGTCTATGTGTTCCTGTATCCATCTGTCTCTGTGCCCGTGTGTCCATCCATGTGTCTGTACATGCATGCGTCCTTGCATCTGTGTGTCCCTGTGTCCATGTGTCTGTGTGTCCCTATATCCGTGTGTCTATGTGTTCGTGTGTCTGTGTCCGTGTGTCTGTGTGTGTGTGAACACTCCCAGCTGTGCTGTCCACTCCCAGCAATTCAAACTGAATTAAACTAAAAATACAAACTTGGGTGAAACCATCCTTGTTGGGGCTGGCAATTGGCAGATGCAGAGTGTGTAGTTTAGAG
>NW_024527389.1:27434-29729 GCF_017590135.1 Pyrgilauda ruficollis
GGCAGATGCAGAGTGTGTAGTTTAGAGCAGCGGGAGAAGGAGGGCTCAGGAAGCAGGGACTGCATTTCAGCGCCTCTTCCCTGGACAAATCTCCTGCACGCTGCTGCATCATTGTTCAGCTGCTCCCAGGCTCCTTCTGAATCTGGGCAAATGCTGCTCTATGATGCTGAGGGCAGAGCAGTGGAGAGCGTCTCCAGTGAGATGAACACATTTCACTGCTTGAGTAACAAAATAGGACACAGACACACACGGACACACAAAGACACATATGCTCCTGCACATTGGGGGGGATTCATGCAAGAATTTCTGCTCCCACATGGATTCCTGTGGACCCTGCCTGAACAGAAGCACACACAAACCAGGAACACAGGCAAGGACACAATCAGCCATGGATGCTGCTGAGGAAACCTGGGAACAAGTGCAGCAGGGCTGGAGCCTTGTGGGGAAGGACAAGGAGTCAGGCCAGGCCCTGGCATGGTTTGTGTAACCACAGGCTGAACAGAGGGTAAGACGTCCAGACAGTCACCGCTGCTTTCTGAACAGGGGAGGATCGGAGCCAGCAGCCGAATGGCGACACAAGGGGAGTCAAAAACCAGTGAGCATCAGGGTGAGCTGAGGAGGGAAGAAGGGAAGGTGTATATGAAAGTGTGTGGGAATAGATCCATGCTGGGAACTGCTTTTTGTGTGCACATCTCTGAAAGTAGAAGGTTCACTCATATGTGCATGTGCAGACTTGGGTGCAGGAGCAGGAATAGGAGTGAATGTGTGTGTTTGCACATCAATATGGGCATGGCAGAAGGAGAAGTGTCTGTGCCTGGGTCTCCTTTCGAAATGTGTGTGCACACACTTCTTCATCAATGCAGAGCTATGAGTTACGCTTTAACTGTGTGCAAGCTGCAGAGTGTGTCTGTGGTACCATGAACTCGTGCATGTGCAGTAGGAGTCCTTTAATTACTTCTTCTGCTACTGAGGGTGCTGCTTTATTCCCAGAAAGGCGTCAGGGAGGCTCAGGGATGTGATGGAAGTGAGGAGAGGCAAAGGAGTTAAACTGAGGGCAAGCAGGCAGGGAGTGTGTCGGCCTTTCCTTGTCATTTGCTCCCTCAACGAGCAACGAGCCAACACCTCCTGAGCCTTCCTTTGGCTGCCAGTGGGATCAGAAATTCCTTTCCTGATTGCTTTGACCGCTGCTGAAATGTTCCGTTGCAGCAGAATTGTTCTGTGCGCCGTGCAGGACAGCATCCTTGTGCCCGGAGGGGTCTCTCGCAGGAGGCCAGGCCGTGTGCCGGGCCCGTGGTTGTTCCCGGTCGGGCTCCCGCGGGTTCCACGCGCGGCTCGGTCCTGCCCCGCCGAGCGGCGTCAACCGGGAGCGGCAGCGCCCCCTGCTGGCCCCGCCCGGCCCCGCCCGCGGCGGTTCGTGCCCGGCCGCAGCCCCGGCTCCTCTGCCCGTGGCCCCCAGCGCGGCAGCGCCCCCTGCTGGCCCCGCCCGGCCCCGCCCGCGGCGGTTCGTGCCCGGCCGCAGCCCCGGCTCCTCTGCCCGTGGCCCCCAGCGCGCAGTAATACACGGCCGCGTCCCCGCGCCGGGGCCGGCCGAGCCACAGCGCGCTCGAACGCCGATCTGCCGACACCGACAGGCGTCCTGCAATGGCCGGCAGCTCTTTGGAGCCTCTGGCAGCGAGTGCCAGGAATTCGGGTGCTCGGCCCGGGTGCTGACGGTAGAAATGGATGTAATCCTCGATCTGTTTTTTGGGATGGGAGCAGGTGATGTTGATGCCGGCGCCCTCCGTGGTCTCCAGGAATGGCTCCTGCTCCACTTGGGCTCTGCCCGAACCCACTGCCGGGGGACAGAAAACCATAATCTTTAAATTCTGTGCTGCCTCACTCCACAAATAAAATCTCGATGAATTAGTTAAGAATGTACACAGACGATGAGAAAAACAGTATTGAGCTGATTTCAATATAAGCAGGAATGGAAGTGTCCATTACAAGTTTGTGGAGAGATGAATACGTGAATGCCACAAAGAGCTGTGCAGTCACTTGAGAATAGAAAGTTGTGGGAGAAAGCACAAAATGAAAAGAAGAAAAGTAACAACGGATAAGGGCTGACTTTTTAAGCAATTATAAAGCGGAGGAATGGAATGCTTGTGCAGGGATGGCAATAGAATCAGATTTCTGCGGGAGCATGGCATGCAGAAGTGGAAGGGTTGAGTAGGAGAACAGTTAGCGGGAAGAGTTCTGAGAAGAAGCCAGGCAGGACGGCAGCCTCGGGGTCCTGCGGGATCACCCCAGGCAGACCGC
>NW_024527390.1:0-993 GCF_017590135.1 Pyrgilauda ruficollis
AAACATTGTTTCTCCTGTAGCCTCAAGAAAGGAAGTACTAAAAGATCATTTTTAAGTATCATAACAATTTTCACACAGCAGCTTCTGTGAAAGGGGGTCCCAGTCATTTAATCCTCTGAATGCAAGCAATCCTGGGATGAATCCATTATGTGAGTTCCAAAAACTGAAACAAGAGGCACAATTCAGGCCTAAGACAGACTCTAATTTACCTCCCCAATCCAGTAGCTGGAGGCTTCAAAGGGAAAGTACAGCTGAGAAGAAAGAAAAACACAGTGGAACAAATTATCCACCTAAATGATGTAAAGGGACTGGAATCTAGCCACAACTGTAAGATTTAGATTTCTTATAATAAACAGGAGAGTGTAAAATACAGTGTGACAGGTTTGGTAAACGAAAGGCCCAGTGCTCTCTTCCCACCCATCAAACACAGATATCTTTGCAGAGATTGTTTGAGTCAGAATGGGCAAAGGAAGAGAGTCAGAGCTCTGCTATTCCAATCTGACATGTCTCTAATTTATTTAAGACCATAACGAACCTAGGAAAGCCACAGAGAACCATCCTGGGCCACCAGGCCACCCCTGAATTTGCAGGTCTTCCCCTTATCTGTTGTAATCTGTTTTAAATCCAATCATTTATGTTTGAATAAAACCCTTCTTTTAGAATAACACCATGATTGAGATGAGAAACTGTTATTTCACGCCATAATTTTTTTCCCCTCAAGGCTCAATGCCCTGTTACTTGATGCTTTACCTCTGAGGTGAACTTAATGGGTTTCTCCTCCACTCTTTGGTTCTTCCCATGTCTTTCTTCACTAGATTAGAAACATATATTGCATGCTGTGCCCTGGAGGCACTTAGACATGCAACCAGGTCACCTCCCTTCTTAAAAAACTTAGCAGACTAAGCCCTTTGGTTCTCACAGCAAGCAATACTCTTCACAAATACAGCAATATTTGTGAGCTTTTCACTCTTCTACAAAAAAAAAAAAAAAAAA
>NW_024527391.1:0-987 GCF_017590135.1 Pyrgilauda ruficollis
AGAATGCAACAAAACAATGCTCTAAGAGAAGGTAATTTTTCAACAGAGAACTATATATAATGATATATTTATCCTGGGTGGACTTGGCAGACTTAGAATTCCACAGTGGCTAAATAAATAATTTGAAGTAAAAATAGTCTGGGAAATAGAAGTTTAATTTACAAGGGGCAAACCAGAAAAATAAGATGTGCTTTGAACCACAGCATGTTTATTAATAATACCTCTGTTGTAATTGTCTTTATTTAGCTGAAGACATTCCAGAATTACTCAGCTCTTCCAGTCTATTTTCAATGCTGCTTCCCCTCATCATAGCCTACATAGGACCAGTAGCAGCAGCTATTCCCAAGGTATGCTCCTCAAGAGAAATTACTGAAGAATTGTATGAATGTTATGCAAGGAAAAGGTTTACCATGAAAATTTGACCATCTTGTTTTCTTACTATTCTGTGAATTAGTGGTTTATATTTGATGAGTCATGAATTTTGCATGAGTCAAGAATTTAAAAAACATGTAATGACCTTTTTGTAACTTGAATTGAAAGCATGATAACAAAAATACCTTAAGGAAGCAGAGAAATATGAGAGGCTTTAGTAGTAGGAAAAGGTAAGGAATGAGAAGAATGTAATTTACAGCTTATTGGTGAACATTGGGGGGATGGTTTTTTTATGTTATATAAATCTTATTTTTACAGTAAAGAGCAGAAGCATTTGCTCATTAAATTAAGATTATTTCTGTCAAATTTAGAGTTGGACAGATATCAGCTATAAATAAAAACGTCTCTTCCTGGTGCCATGGCATTTCTTGCATGTTCCTGGTCTGTGACACTCTTGAGATCTGTTGTTAGATCTATAAATGTCAGTAATCCTTAGCTAGTATACACTATTACCTTTTATTGCTTTTTCATGAGCTCTAAGATGTTTTCTGACTTTTTTTTAAAGGGGGAGGAAATAGAACTGACCACTTAAAAGCTAGCAGACATGTAATGAAA
>NW_024527392.1:0-987 GCF_017590135.1 Pyrgilauda ruficollis
CTTTAATCCTACCAAATATCCCCTTTCCCCCACACTTTGAAATCCTCTATCACTAAAACAATTGAAAGTACCAGCACTGGGGTTTTTGTTATCCATGCTAGAATTAAAACAGGCAATTTATAAGCTACCAGCTTCTCTTTCCAAACAAATTAGAGGTTCCTACCATTGATGCAACCCCATAAACCTCAGAGTTCTCAGGGCTGCTGGACACCCCTAAAAATTTCTTTCAATTACAGCCAAACAATGGGAAAGCACATCTGTATTCTCCAGTAAAAGAATCTGTGCTTGATCAGGAACTGCTTGAATACCAGCAGCTCTCCTCCTTCCTTTAGCAGCAAGCCTGCAGCTTTTTTATTTACTATTTACTACATATTACCCCTGTATATTCAGCAATTATACATAAAATATTTTCTTGTACTACATAATTGGTTTAAGCAAATCTGAATTTCGGTGCTATTTTGTGTCTGTGTTCATGAATTACTGTATTCTTACTCCAGCCTTACATGACAAAAAGATTGGTATTGCAGCACTGATCAAAACAAACTGAGAAGCAACATATGGAATAATCTGATAACTTGCTTTGAAATGCCTGTGGGAGGGTTAGGAGGAGTGGCACAGATTTGACAGGGATATTAGAACAAGGCTTTGAGAAACATCCTTTATAAACAGCGCCAAACACTGGTATCAGATGCATCTCTTCCTCTCACATTACCTCCCTGCCCCTCCATTCCATTTACCAGCCCCTCGGGATCCCAGTGCAGACAGGCTCTCCTCTCTTTGCTGCCTGGGAACAAGGATGGGCAGCAGGGAAAGCACAGTGAGAGCAAGGATGCTGCTCTCATTTCCTTTTTCTTTCTTCAATCTCCAACAACTGAAAGGGTCCACAGAGTAGGGAAAAGTCCTGTTCAGCAATGGCAAGGCTCAAAATGAGTGTGCTTTATTACAGATAAAACTTGGGAATGCAAATATTGAATCATAATATGATTC
>NW_024527393.1:0-987 GCF_017590135.1 Pyrgilauda ruficollis
GCCGTGCTGGGCCCGGGGCAGGTTTGGATGGATTCCCTGGGTTTTTGGGTGGGTTTTTGGGTTGTTTTTTGGGGTTTTTGGGCCGTTTCTGAGCCCCCCGTGCCCCCAGTTTGCCGTGCTGGGCCGCCTGGCGCACAGGGGGGGTTTTTGGGTTGGTTTTTGGGGTTTTTGGGCCGTTTCTGAGCCCCCCGTGCCCCAGTTTGCCGTGCTGGGCCGCCTGGCGCACGAGGTGGGCTGGAAGTACCGGGACGTCACCGAGGCCCTGGAGGAGAAGAGGAAGGAGAAGGCCAAGCTGCGCTACAGCAAGAAGAGGAAGATGATGGTGAGGGAAACGGGGAAAAACCCAAAACCAGGAAAAAAACCCAAAATTGGGAAAAAAACCCCAAAATCGGGGAGTTTTTTTTCCCTCTTTCTCCCCTTTTTTCCTGATTTCCCCCATATTTCTCTCTTTTTTCCCCCCATTTTTACCTAATTTTCCCCCTTTTCTCCCCATTTTTCCTAATTTCCCCATTTTCCCGTTTTTCCCCCATTTTCACCCCCTTTTCCCCATTTTTTTCCTGCTTTTCCCCCATTTTTTCCCAATTCCTTGGTTTCTCCCCCACCATTTTCTCCCTGGTTTTTCTCCCATTTTTCTCAATTCTCTCGTTTTTCCCCCCATTTTTCCCAATTTCCCCATTTTTCCCTATTTTTTCCCCATTTTTTCCCAATTCTCCCATTTCCCCCCCCCCCATTTTTCACCCATTTTTCCCCGTTTTTCCCAATTCTCCCGTTTTCTGCCCCGTTTCAGAGCCTGCGCCGCCGCGCCGAGCGCAACGCGGAGAAGAAAGCGGCGCCGTTCACGGCCGTGCTGCGCCAGCACGGGCTGCTGCTCTAATAAACCAAACTGGGACAAACTGGGAGAGCCTGAGCCTTACTGGGATGGACTGGGACAGACTGGGTCATACTGGGTCATACTGGGACATACTGGGTTATACTGGGAGCAGGGCG
>NW_024527394.1:0-987 GCF_017590135.1 Pyrgilauda ruficollis
AGAGCTGCCAGGTGCCCCAGATCTGGTTACAGAGGTGCTCCAGGTTCCCCAGGTACAGTGCCCAGGTGCCCCTCACCCAGCACCCAAGTGCCACAGGTGCTCCTCACAGGGTGCCCAGGTGCCAAGTGCCCGTACCTGCTGGCAGAGCTGCCAGGTGCCCCTCACACAGTGCCAGATGGTGCCCAGGGGCCCCAGGTACAGTGCCCAGGTGCCCCAGGTGCCCGTCACAGAGTGCCCAGGTGCCAGGTGGCCATACCTGCTGGCAGAGCTGCCAGGTGCCCCCCAGGTGCCCCCCAGGTGCCCCAGATCTGGTGACAGAGGTGCCCAGGTGCCCCTCACCCGGTGCCCAGGTGCCCCAGGTGCCCGTCACAGAGTGCCCAGGTGCCAGGTGGCCATACCTGCTGGCAGAGCTGCCAGGTGCCCCAGATCTGGTGACAGAGGTGCCCAGGTGCCCCCCAGGTGCCCCTCACCTGGTGCCCAGGAGGCCATACCTGCTGGCAGAGGGGCCAGGTGCCCCCCAGGTGTCCCAGATCTGGTTAGAGCTGCCAGGTGCCCCCCAGGTGCCCCTCACCTGGTGCCCAGGAGGCCATACCTGCTGGCAGAGGGGCCAGGTGCCCCCCAGGTGTCCCAGATCTGGTTAGAGCTGCCAGGTGCCCCCCAGGTGCCCCTCACCTGGTGCCCAGGAGGCCATACCTGCTGGCAGAGGGGCCAGGTGCCCCCCAGGTGTCCCAGATCTGGTTAGAGCTGCCAGGTGCCCCCCAGGTGCCCCTGACCCGGTGCCCAGGTGCCCGGTGGCCGTACCTGCTGGCAGAACTCCTTGATGCTGCGGCCGCCCTCCAGGAACTGCTCGAAGAAGCGCCGGTGGCGCTGCAGGCAGCCCGAGGTGAGCAGGCGCAGGTAAACCACCAGGTAATCCGACGTGGCCGGCTCGTTGAACGCCGCCAGCAGCTCCGGCAGCGGCACGCGGCGCTCCACGCGCTCGATCAG
>NW_024527395.1:0-993 GCF_017590135.1 Pyrgilauda ruficollis
TATATATATGTATATATTTTAGAAATCAAGGAGTACCAAGTATAGTAAAATTTTGTGTGATGGACAAAGAATAATCTTGAATCTAGAGAAGAAGCCTTTCAGATTCCTGTTACATAGAGCTGTCTGGATAATGGATGGAGATAACCATGGAAAGTGAATAATGATAAAGTTAGAGTTCAAAATCTTGTTTCAGAAAAACTCCTGTGAGGACTGCATCCTAGTCTTTAAGGTCTGTGAAAGATTGTGCCTTTCTGCATTTGTGTCAGAGCTGGAAATAATGTGGAGTCCTGTACCTCTGCTCTGGAGCATCTGTGACCTGTGCCATGCAGAGTGAGCCAGGCTCCAGGTAGCTCTGGAAGTAGCTCTGGCAGGCTGGGAGTCTCCCTCAAAATGCAGAATCTCCCACCGATGCAGAAGGGAGGAAACTACCCTGGATCTTCTGCCACTGCATATTTTTACCTCTCAGCTGCAGAGGAATGTGCTCCAGCCCCAGAGGAACCAAGTGTTTCTTTGCACAGTGGCCCACTTCCATCAGCAGTGCAGGCGACACAGCCGTCACAGCTGCACCCTCCAGGCTCTCTAGTCTGGTCAGAATATTTCCCTGAGTGTGAGAGATGGAGGTCTAGAAACTCTGACTGAGGAGGTGTGGAATCAAACGTGTCCATCCCCAATAGGTAAGCGCTTAATCTGTGGAGGTTTGGAGATTGTAAGTCCTAATTAAATCCTGAACATTAGAGAGGTGAATGTTTCATGTATTCAGGGGGTTTTGGTGTTTAAGTAATTCCATGTTCAATGTATGGCAGTTCTTATTAACCATTTGGGGTGTATAATGATCCTGTAGTCTACAGGCAATATGTATGTACATTCTAGGTACATGTGCATTATTTGCAGAGGCCTAAATAAATTTTTATATCTAAGTGGCCAAACAAACCTTAACAAGGCAAGTCAAATTCAACTTCATATCACAAAAAATTGAAAAGGAAAAAAAAAAAA
>NW_024527396.1:0-986 GCF_017590135.1 Pyrgilauda ruficollis
TGTGTGAAGCTTGTTACCAATGACAGTGCTCTTATTCCACCAGATCTGGGAGACATCAGGATTAAGATGCACCCCTGCTAATGGTTTTCCCTCTACACAGGGAAAGTGATTTTTGTAGTCTCCACTCTTCTTTCTTCCTCTGCTTGAACACCATAAATTACATGACAGGGAAAGACAAATTACAGTGGTGCTTTAATTATGAGTAAGATCACTTGTCATAAAAATTGCCAGTCACTTAAAAAAATTAGTTAGTGATGAAAGTGATGAAAGAAATTACACCTTAACTGCTACTTATTCTCAGCTTTCAAGTAACAGATGCTATGAATACATGTCCTCTGTTTTTTTAACCGTTCACAAAAGTATTGCCCTGTAGTCCAATGACTTTGCAGAGCTGCCTGTTTCATTTTCTGAGCTCAGGGAATTACAGGTTATCACTTGCAAAAAGCACAGCTTCACACCATTTCCCTACATCAAGTGGGACTACTCAGAAAAAAGGTTGATTCTTTACACCAGGAGAATACTTCAAGGAGCTGAAAACTCACTTTGTTTCTAATTTCTATCCCAGTGCCTTATCTTGCCTCACTGTACCTACTTTTCTTCTTTTTCATTTTAATTTCAAGTCTGTGTATACCAGAACATTTATGTCACATATATTAATATGCAAAACTGAAAGGTTTTTAATGTGATATGCTAATGTGTATTCTGCAGTGGTCCACATACCTATGGATATGTTAGTCTGTCCATCCATCCATGCATTCATCTATCCATGATGGAAGAAAATACAAACAACTTGCAAAGAGAAAGTTGTTTCTTTCCTACACTTACATAATATTTGAGATAACTTACATAGCATTTGACATAACAACAGTAAATGTAAAAGTAAAGACATGAACATGTGAAACAGAGATATGACCCAATAGTGAAAAATGAAGAAAAAAGAAAGCAGAGATTTAAAATGAAGTAAAAAAGGTGTTGTGAATTCATGA
>NW_024527397.1:0-986 GCF_017590135.1 Pyrgilauda ruficollis
TTACTTGCAAATGTCTGCATGGTTGTGTTAGAAAAAAGCTCACACATTCAGCAGGCAATCCTCTAGAAATATAAGTCAGGATTTTGCTCCAAAATTCATACAGAAGCCACATAATTTATTTTTTTATTTCACATAGTGTATATTTAACTTTCTTGAGAGCAGAAGTATTTTTCGTGGTATGGGTTGCATGTTGTGATGTATCCCAGTCACATTGCAATTCAGTTCAGCAGGAAGAGTGGTAATCTTGATATGGAAATGCTTTTGCCACACATGAAAGGAAAGCTTCAGTATTTATTATTCTTGGGTGAAAAATGAAAACGTGAAAGCTGTGTGTCATTTAATTCCGAAAAATGACCTGACCAGATGTTAAAATTATTAAGAAGCAGCATGACACCCTTGGAAGCCAAGCCTTGAAAATAAGACAAGCAAGACAAGGAAATATTGAAATAAGTAGACTGAAACTAAACTCTGTGTGTGCACTTTCTTAAAGAGGAAACAAATATTTGTTTATAAAAATTGGCTTAATAATTTCCTTCCAGCAGTCAGGAATATCAGCTGAAGTTTGCCAAATTATGGGGAAATTTCAGTCTGTAACTTTGAAGACCTGACAATAGTTTTATCTAAGGAAAGCTATCTTGGATATATCCCCCAGAGATGACTTATAAAATGAACAGACTTTCTAAACTGGCTTTAACACGGGGGAGTGCTTTTTGCCTATTCCTTGCTGTGATTTCTGCTCCCTAACAAAGCCCATCAGTTGCATAGGATGGACTGGAGGTGGGTAAGGATGTGAAAAGGCTTCACTGATATGCTGATGATAGTCAAGGTCTGAAGGGTCCCCCAAAAAGAGCTCTTATACTTTATTTTCCCTTGTATAGGTTATGTAGTCATTTACAGGCTCACCCATAATGTCAGCATTAGAACTAGATAAATTATTTCATGCCAATGCTTACTGTTCTACTGACAAACAGTTTTTGTTTGTTTTG
>NW_024527398.1:0-986 GCF_017590135.1 Pyrgilauda ruficollis
ATATATATATGGGATAACATAACAAAAATACCACTTGGGAAATGTCTCATTAAAGGAGGATTTCTAAGATACAAAATATAAGTTGTTATAACTAAATTACCAGGAACTGTTTCAGTAATACAATATATCAATGCATTTTAATTACCTCATGATATTAATATGAATACAATTTATGGAGTCACTAATTTCCACTGTTGCAATATTAAAATATTAAAGCTGACAGAGTTACAGAGCCCTCCTGGAGGAAAAGCTCACGTGCATTCAAGAGGTGACCACTTACATAATCTGATTATTACAAGCAATGAAAGATTAATAAATAAATTTAAGTGCAAACATATTTCAAAGAGTGCTAATAGAGTAGTAGTTTGTTTTTAATTATCCAACTCAAACATTGAGTCAATCTGGACATGACAACAGAACAAAGCATCTGAAAAGTTAAATGTCTTTATATAATTAATTCATGTATGCAGCCAGTGCAAATGGATGACATCAGCTTAGACAGGTTTAAATAATCACAAGATAGGCACAGACAGATTTTACTCTTAATTCAAATTTTATTTAGAATTTAAATTTATAGTTTAAAAAGTATGCACATTCTGTAGGTATAAAAGTTTAAAAAAATACATCGATTTATTGATAAATGCTTCAGGTTAAATTTACATTTTCATTCATATCATTATATTGTAATAATTGTTTTGCATCTTTTAACACTTATAAAAATAAATTAGTGAGATTGAATAGCCCATTGGAATCATGCTAAAATAATTCCTTAGAAAAGAGGGATGAAGTTTGCCATAGCAATTCTTAATTCCTTGCTACTGTAAATAAATAACCTCAATTAAGCAGTATAAGGAAGTACAGGTTAGCAGAAAAGCACTTACCCACAGGGTGAATGGAAAGCCAAGGTGGGATGCCAAAAATCGTACCAGAAAGATGTAGAATTAATTTCTACCCTGCCAGCTGAAAGCAACTGTCCTCTGAAAACA
>NW_024527399.1:0-985 GCF_017590135.1 Pyrgilauda ruficollis
AAAACCTCCCACAACCACTGATACCAAAACCTTTGCAGGCCTGGTATCTGGGATAGCACCTCAACAAATGGGTTTATGTAAAGTTAAATAAAGTTGTGCAAGAATGCTGAAGTTTAAACAAATATTGCGGTCAACCTTTACGGGAAAAGCGTCTTCAAAATTGTTTCTGATCGATACAAAGTGAAATTACAGTAAGGTCAGCTTCTCGCCAAATGTAAGGAACCAGAAGAGCAGCAATAATTGAGTAAAAGCTTATAAAATGTAGGATGTTTAACATTATTATTAAAATGAGTGGCCAACATATGTATTATTAAATACCAGTGGGGTGGCATGTAAATGAAAAGGCAAATAGTGAAGGACACTGGGAAATGCTTTAAAAGTCTAACAGTAACCTGAAATAGTGTTTTTTACATCTAATTATGCTCCTTCTCTACATTTTTCAGAGACACAACCTACTGGTTTTTGAACCCTGCATTCTGCACTTAGTTACAGATGCTGAACTAACACAGTCCAAGCGTTAAAAAGAGATTTTTACATGCCTCTGTGAAAACGACTCTGATTTAGACCGGACACGCAGAGTTTACAACTGTAAATAAACTGTGTATTTCCAAAAAAACTCACTTATATGCAATTTCGCAGTGAGATGCTAACGTGACACACACATAGAGTACAGATAAGGAAAGAACACCTATCAGCAGAGCAGGTTTAATTGTTTACACAGCGGCTCGGGTTTGAAACAAACCAAAGCCCCTCAAGGTTGTATTGTTCATACAGTGATTTGGGCTTTATTGTTTATATATTACACAGCGATTTGAGCTTTATTTACCACAAATCCCTGAGGGCTCCCCCTGAGGGGACGGGGCGGGAAATGGCGAGGCGGGGGCGGAGCCTCAGCGGCGGGAAACGAGCAAGGGGCGGAGCCTCGCACACGCCCCGCCCCTCAGCCGCACCCGCCGCACCCGCCGACCGGACAAAATGGCGGCGG
>NW_024527400.1:0-1593 GCF_017590135.1 Pyrgilauda ruficollis
AGGGAGGGAGGGAGGGAGGGAGGGACGAAGGCGGGATGGAGGAGGGAGGGAAGGAAAGAGGCCAGGAAGGAGGGAAGGATGCGGGAGGGAGGGAGGAGAGAGGGACGGAGGGATGCGGGACGGAGGGGTGGAGAGATGCCGGAGGGAGGGATGCCGGAGGGAGAGGGCGGGAGGGATGGAAGGATGCCGGAGGGAGGGACGGAGGGATGGAGGAGGGAGAGAGACGGAGGGAGGGACGCCGGTGGCCCGCGGCGACGCGGGCCGGACACACGGACGCCCCCTCACCTTGTTGAGCCATTCCGCCCGCTCCACATCCGGGAAGCTGACCTGGGGGACAGGGGGGCCCGTGCCTCAGTTTCCCCAACCGCCCGTGCCACCCCGCGCAGCCCCGTCACCCCCCGCGGATCCCGAAACGGGGGGTCCCGGTGGGGGGAAGTCCCGGGAAAGGGGGGTCCGGCCCCCTCCCACACCGCGGGGAGGGCCGGGCAGGAAACGGCCCCCCCGGGCCCGGTGAGTCACGGCACTGCCGGAAGGCCCGGGCGGTACCGGGGCTGTCCCGTCGCTGCGGGAAACGGAGCGCGGGGACCCCGCCCGGGGCGGCCACGGGGGGGTCTCGGTGCGGCCCCGCCCCACCGGGAAAGCCAAGGAACGGCTGGAGAGCAGCACCGGCAGCGGGGCCCGGAGATTCCCGGGGGGGCTCTGGGGGTCCCGGGAGTCCCGAGCGGTGCAGAGAGAAGGGAGACGGACCGTGGGTCCCGGGGGTCCCACCGGGAACCGTGCGGTGCCTCGGGGTCCCCCCTGCCGGGGACAACTCCGTCGGGGCTCGCTGCGGTTACCGGGGGTCCCCGGGGGTCGCGGCAGGTGCGGCAGCGAAGCGCGGGGGGTGCGCGGGGCTGGGAGGGGTCCCCAGGTGCGCCAAGCGGGACCCGGAGCGGAGCAAAGCACCGGGACACCCCCGGGGCTGCGGGGAGCTCAAGCGGTGCCCGCAGCGCGGCAGAACCGGGGGAACCTCCGGGGGTCCCACCGGGGGAGAGGGCGGGGGGGCTGCGCTTCCCAACCCCCGCGGGTCCCAGCGGGGGAGAGGCGGTGCCCGGTGCGGGGATCCGGTGCCCGGTGCGGGGATCCCGCCGGGGTTCCCCGCGGGCGATAACGGCGCTGCGGGGCCTTACCCAGGCCGGCAGCTCCCCGCGGGCCGCGCCCAGCCCGGCGGCGGCGGCGCGCACGGCCGCTTCTTCTTCGCGGTGCAGCCGCTCGGCCGCGCGCATCCCGCGCTCCCGGGCGCGCCGCCGCCGCCGCCAGCCCGCGTAGAGCGCCAGGGCGAGCACGACGGCGCCCGCGCCCAGCCCCAGCAGCCCCGCGGCGTAAGCGGGCAGCGCCCAGAGCAGCCGCCGACCCAAAGCGCCCAGAGCCGCCAGCCCCAGCCCGCTCCGCCGCTCCATCGCCGCCGCCGCTCCGCTCGCGTAGAGCGCCAGGGCGAGCACGACGGCGCCCGCGCCCAGCCCCAGCAGCCCCGCGGCGTAAGCGGGCAGCGCCCAGAGCAGCCGCCGACCCAAAGCGCCCAGAGCCGCCAGCCCCAGCCCGCTCCGCCGCTCC